>NW_013525024.1:568617-579459 GCF_000836215.1 Papilio polytes | reverse complement strand
CGCTAGGTACTGCGCGTATAACACTAGTCCTTGATAAGGAAACTCTATTGACACCATAATCGAGTGGAACCGGGTCGACGGATAAGGCACTCCTTGTCGCGTCACCTCGATATATAGGACAAGTTACTGAGCGCTCTAAGAATATCTCTGTTCTCTCCCTGCAATGTATTTTCGTAAGGATACATGTTGACTTTACGCGTAGTCGATAAAATTGCACATTTTATACACTGATTATTAACTCTTTGCATAAGTACACTATTGGTTATCATAAAGTTGACATTTTAATTTATCTCAATGGTGTTATTATTTTCACTCAACCCTAAAAATACGATGTACTCGTAAGTGATACTAGAGCGAGTAATTATTGCTGGAAGCGGCAGCAAATAAACATTTTATTAAGAGAAACAAAATCCCAAGCCACCTAACTTGTCCATATTTATTTGTTAAGCGGGCTTATTCTTTTTGATAACTTGGGACAGAGTCAGCCGAGTTCTAATAAACAATGATTAGTAAAAAAAACGCTTGATTTTCATGAAAATTATGAAGTCTTTAGAACCTTTTTAAATGAACTCTACCATATCAATATATTTGTTTTGTTTTAATTCAAGCAAGCAAAAGTAGCCACGCCATCTGGTGCCCAGTAGCGTTGTTAGTTTGTTTAGATTATGTTTTTTGGTATGTATTCTTACTAACTTCATATGAATTCGTACTGGTTGTTTAGGGCATTAGTGATAGATTGATATTTTTAATATCTTACCGGTTTGCTCTCTCGATGTATAAAAATATGACAGTGTTATTTGTTATGTTGTTTTGTGCACTCAAGTATCCCGCATATAATCCTTCAAGGCATGTCACATTGTTTTTAATTTGTGCGGGTGTCATATGTAGATACAGAACAAGAATTTTATTGTTACACTTCACATAATCTAGTGTACATTATTATCATAATATTAAAATAATAGAAAGTCATAAAAGTATAATAAAATGTGAAGAATAAGTCTATTCACAATTGATAACAGTTTTCACCACATTGAAGCGATATTTATAAAATAAACTTTGTGTCGCGCGCGTCTTCATCTACGAACTGTTTATTTTATTCTGGTAAATTAGTTTATTTCAACAAAAGCTTATACTTTAAGTGAGTAGTTCAAAATTATAAGCATCAACAAAGCAAAAACAAATGTAAAAATACTTATTAGATTTGTTAAAAACTTGCTAGCACGTCTGTCGTAAGAGATGCCATAGTCCTATCTTATCAATTTGGTCTATATAAATTCTTAACTAGGCCATGTCCATGTAGAAAACGAATTTACAAATAAAAATTCCTTGTACTCTTGTAGTCTGCATAATTTTATTGAAAAAATGGAAGTTAAAAACTAATTATTCTATTAATCTGTTTTTCAAAAAATTTCAATTTCAATTTCAATTTAGTTACGTATTTTAAGCAGCGTTTTTTAATAAAAAATAAAAATAAAAATCATAAAGACGAATTGAGTACCTCCTTCTTTTGAGAAGTCGGTCAAAAATATACAAATCTACTAATGTAGCATGTTGATTAAACAACGCCATCTGTTAATTAAAAATACAAACACAATATTTTTACAATGCCGTTAACTTTGCCATTATGTTAATCATTGCTTTGAATAATTCCCACCTATATTACTTCTTGTGAAAGATAACTGTAGTAAAGGTGCTTAAATAGCCCTTTTTTCAAACAATTATTTTTAAATACACGAAAAAGTTCTCTGCATCCTGCATTTAGGGCTATGTGTACTAATTAAGTATATTCATTCAATGTGGAATGGATCAATACAAAAAATATATTATAACCTTTTATTTATTTGCTACTACAGACTAGATCGGTAACAAACTACAGAAGTCATTACACAAAACACAACATCTAGTTGTTACATTACATTATACTTCACTTAGTACATAAATCTATACTTATCTCACAAGTAAACTAATTATTTATATCTCCTTTTCAATACAGTCTTTACTATGTTCACTAACGTTTCACTCTGTTCACAAACTTATAATTCATTTTTCTATCCCACTTAATCAACAGTAGAATCTTCTAGCATTTCATATGCTGTCCATCTTTGCAGCAGAACTCCTTCCCAGCGGAGAAATGGGTCGGTATCCATTCGTCGCCGCAATTCTTGATGAAAAGAAAAGCCTTCTCTCTGTGAACATCTCTCTCTACGGCACCGCATATCACAGGACCGGCTTTCGGTAAGTATTTTAATATCTGAAAGAAATGTATATCATTAGAATTGAGAATCCAATTTGGATTTCAAAAGTTAGGAGTCTTCTTTAACTACCTCAATTATCACTTATTCTGCATTCGTCTCTCTCTCTCTCATTCGCTCGTCTCTCAGTTTCAGACAATCATATACCATCTTTGATACTTACCACATCAAGACATTTGCTGATGCAATGCTTGTGTCCACTGCTGCAGGGCAGGCTCGGCTCGTCCGTGTCGTACGTTACCACCGGCTCCCCGGTCGGCGGACCCCGCGGTCGCCCCCGCCGCCCCTCCCGCACCCCCACCTGGAGGGACATGAACACGCCGCACTGACACGGCTCCAGCTGGAAAACAAATACTATTTATAGGAAACAGAAGACAGTATTTTCTTTTATGATATCACAAAAGGCGAGAATAATACTTGGGTTAGGCTTAGGCCCTAAATCTTTTTTGTACAAAATCAATATTTTTTCTTAAGAAGGATCTAAAAATTAGTTCAATCAATTAAAATGGCTAAAAATGTCAATATAAAATACCGTGAGAAAGGCAAAATTGTTCAAAATCGAATATTCTTGAATTGAAAACTTTGTACTTACTTCGCCTGGATCCTCGTCATATTGTTCTTCAGTTGCTCTAACGCTCTGGTCCTGGCTTCGCTTCAGTTTCCTCCAGCCCTCGGTTGACACAGCTAAGCTGATGCTTACAAATATTATCACCCATTTACTAAGGTTACCCATCTTATGAAAATGTAACCTGAAACATAAACAGTATTAAAAGAAGTACTAAATAGACTTTTAATAGATTTTTCTAATTAAAACATCAATAACTTACGGTAGGTATAATCCAAGCTAGCTTAAAGCTATTATATTTTTCAGTTAGATATCACCTGTATGACTTATCAACATTTAATGATTTTAGCGTCTTCAAGTAACAATATATAATGAACAGGCGTTTGTTGATCTTAGACGTAAAAATGCAGATTCAGATAAATGGACGTGAGTTTGTGCAACTGAGGTGAAAAGTTTCGTACGTGATCGCGAGTCATTATCGAGAAAGTTATTAGATAAGAGATCGAATTAACAAAAGCAGGCGAATATTTAACATTGTCGTTTGTTATCTTATCTTTAAATCGTGATCTTTTCGATTAACTTAGTTGAAACTTGACGTGATTAATAATGTAGCTTCTTCTGAGATTTTTTATTTAAATTATCTCGGTTATAAAACGTTTTGCTATTGGCTTAGTAATCAAAGTGCCTCTTTATTCCTTGTTTTACGATGAAATACAAAAACTACAAAGACTATACCCAAACATCGATGTTTTTAAATTTCTATTTAGTTATAATTATTTTCAAAAATCGTATGCAATTGTTTTGAGCCTTGATTTTACTCTTAATTAAGGGGTAATCTACACGAGGGCATAAAAGCATATTGAAATTATGTTTCATTTAATACCTCGCTAGGTGGGCTCTTCAAAATCAGTGTAGCATAAAAGCAGATTCCTGTAGAATGTTGCCAAGTCACGTTACTCTATTATAAACGTTCAAACTTGGCGTCGAGCCTAAATAAAACCTATGCTAAAAGCCAGATTTTTCAGCTTTTTTCCAAGGTAAAGAACCGGAACTGAGAAAAGGAATTCAACTCTGCAGTCAGTATTTTTTAATCGGCACAAAAACTAACCTAGAACATAGTAAATCCTGTTCTGCAGTTAGTTACTTTTAAAATATATTTATTATACTCTGTGAATACAAGTTCATTACCTATTTGCAGATTATTTGATGGGTACAAAACCTAAATACGTTCTAGACAAATGCGTGCCCATTTACGAAGACGCTACTAACTCGATTGATTCAATCAAGCTTCTCTAGCCTTGGTCACCCCTTATCCTCAATTTATCTAAACGGACCTCGCGTTCGTGTTGATGTTTCTTTAGCACTCAGTTGCCCCAAGTACATTCTTGTAATACCTATTTCTCAAGGTTAGTAGAAAACTTATACTTAGGAAATTAGAGTCCTCGAGATATCTATTCTTCTGATCTAGAAAGAAAAATACTGAAAACCACTATTCTCTTCCTTTGAATTATATTTGAATTAACACTGAACATTTTTTTGACCACTCAAAATAAACTATAATTGTTAAATTAGTTTTAGTGGTCTAATGGGCATAGTTTCGAAATTTTCCCCCAGGCTATATAAATCCCGCCACTCCGCAACTAAAACACCTGCATTGCAGTATCGGGAATCATTTCGAACGCTCTTTAGAGGATATAAATAGGGTGTTTCTAATTTTTATCGTATTATCTTGAAATTGAGGAAAAATACACACTTATTTTATTGACTTTTATATGTATAAATTTCCTGTGAATCCTGCAAATGTACTTCATAAAAAGATGAAGTTCTCTTTATTCCCCAGCAGTAATATCTACCTAAGGGAAGATACAAATCGTGATTATTCGATTGCCTTAATTGACAACCGAGCTCTTAACCCAGTGCCACATTGGAAGTACCACGAGTGAAAGAGGTCTACACTATTTTTATATAGGTTTATGGGTCACTGATATAAAAATGAAAATGAGGACAATCATGTCATGAAATCTGGGTCACTGGATTTTGCAGTAATCGTTACGAAAGGGAGTGAATTTGCAACCTAACAAAATCGACACTGCCTATTACATTTTTTTTAATTTTAAGATTACCTGCTACATAAAGTCTAAATTAAATTGTCATCGAAAACAATAACAGCAGGTAATATATGAATTACTTACTCTGCATTTACTTTATTTCTATTGTTATTAGGGAAATTAGTCCATGAAAGATAAAATATTTGAATAACTGCATTTAGAGGTAACTGTCAACTTGACTAAGAAACTCAGATGACGGAATTTCCTTAGTTTTTTTATGAAAATAATGTAAGGGAATTGGTTCATTAAAATAGACAAAATAAAGGACAGAAATGATCTTTTTAATTAATCATGCCATTGCACATTACAACAAAATAATAGATCTCAAAATGAAATGAAAACCTCCACTAAAGCAATAACTTTATAGAAAATTTTGACACAAAGAATTGTACATTCTAATTTTCAACAGATAAGACAGTCAAACAAGGATGCCTAGTACGGTAAGAAGTCCTTCTATCGATTTGTTCTTTCAGAAAATATTAAGAACCTACATGGACATAGAAAATAGCACAAAACGCAAGGGCGGATCCAGCTTTGGCGCCAGATGGGGGTCACATAGTTATGGTCAAGTCAAGAGCTCGACAAAATATATATATATGTTTTATCAAGCTATTGACTAGCCAGCTCAGGGGCACATGACTCCGCCGTTGATAAAAGGGCTAATATGGTATCATTATTCAGTTTTTCTTACAGGGTCAAATAACCTGGTCTGTCTATATCAGATTATTAATTATTGCTTATGGAGATTGTAACCTATTCAATGCACATTACAAAAATGAGTTATTACACTACTATTTACAATAAACAAATCAGGGATACAGTAAAACAATATTAACAAACAGAATAACACAATTACTAACATATCATTAATACTGTATGTAAAAAAAAATAACAAAAATGTTACAATTATTATGATTATCTTAGAACTATCGTAGGTTATGAGTTGTACTCTTAAACCATCATTAAAACTAAATTACAAAATCTAATAAATGTTGGTTGTTGAATATTTTTGTACACTGGAATCTGTTATAAATAACTCACATTATTAAAATCTAATTATTATTTAATTGTACTTTATTACATAATTCTGTTGCAAGATTACATAAAAAAACTCTTTCACAATTTTCAATCTCGAGGCAAGAAAATATGGAAATTATCACATCTGTTTGTTTTGAGTAATTTATATATTGCAAGCAAGATCAGTCTTAATTTATTGAGTTAAAGTTTGTAGAGTGGACAAATTTCTATTGCATTCAGGAATAAAAAATTCAATAAAACTGCCTTACTTCATTGGCACTTGGCACTTCATTGCCATATCTCATTTATCATTTATAGAAATATCAACATTGAAAGAAATTTATTCATAAAAGTATGGGTGTCTTAATATAATTGTATCCTTACATTACCAAAGCGGAAATACCTGCACTAGACATATGTTTCACATCTAAATTCTGACTGATCTGCAACACATGTATGTACCATGAGCTGATCTGCAGCTGCAGTTCTCAGCATGTGTAAATCAGATAAAAACTCACACTCTCACTCACATGTGACTTACAGCTATACAGTTACAAATGAACATATTAGAGACCTGTTTTACTGATCTGTAAATGTGAACTGTGAGCTGATCTGCAGGTCATCAAGTATGTGTGGGTAAGCTGTACCTTTTTCATTGAAGACATATTCTTGTGCATGTATTTCAGCAATGGAAACCCAATCACAAATCAATCTTAAAGGTAACAATCACTAGATAGTTAAAAAGCTAAATTTTGTAATAAATTATTAAACAACTCTTACAGCTACCTCAACAGTCTTTGGCTAATATAAGCTTAGCCTCACCTTCAAACACAACCTTCTTTTCCTCTTCGACAACACAGAAAAATTTCACTTTTAAAATTTTCCTCACATCAACTAACTCAACGCTTATAGTTAATTTTTCACCAACAAAACATTTATTGGGAAACTTCATTGTTTGGGATACTAAAATTGTTCCTGGGCCTGGTAAATGAGTACCAATTAGACCGGCAACAAGACCATTCAATAATGCCCCATGTACAATAGGCCTTTTGTTGCCATTATTTTTGTGTAAATGATTATGATCACTTGTGAGGTTTGAAAAAGTGTCCAAGTCTTTTTGTGTAAGTGTTTTCTGTATGCGAATTTTATCACCAGCTTTAAATGATACTCTATTAAATGTTGATGTATGCAATTTACATATCTTTTGATAATTTTTATTGTTCATTGCTATGTACGGAAATCTGTTTGATAACATCTTGCTTTCTATTTCTATGTTCCAATAAATATCTTCAAATATGTATATTATTTATATATTTATGGTGTTTTGCATACATCTTGATGAAATATTGTTGCTAAATTTGCGACAACTTTATCTTTACTTGATTTCAATTTTTCTGCATCTTGGATTATCTCAGTATTAAACAACTCTGGTTTTCGCAAGGAATTGTGTATTTGAATGAGAATAGATAAAGTAGATGCCACTATGTCAGTGTTATCCCACTTTAAAAGACGAGGCACAAGGTTCAATATCCCATAGTCTAAGATATATGTGGTGTTCAAAGGATCTGAAATGGAGAATGATACACCATTAGATATAAGCATAAAAATGGCTAGTAAGTTTGCAAGTTGTTTTAATGAATGCTTACCTAGACATAGATTACTGATACCGCCACAAGCGAAATTAACCAGTTTATAGTTGGATTCATTCTTCAAAACATAGAGAAAAATATCCAGTGCGCCTACATCACGTATGAAGCTATAGTTTATAGGATCATACGCAAAATTCGCTAAATTGGCCAGCACTTGACATTTCGCATCTGCAAGTAAAAGTATCGCCTTTATTTTAGTAAATAAAAAGTACAACTTCTTTTATTATTAATCAAATATACAAAGAAATATAACATTTTATACTTAATATATAACTTACCAAGAGAACTTGAATTTAAGTATTCATCTACCAAAAGTGATAAATAATTTTCTCGATCTGTACCATTCTCTGGAGTACGCTTACGAAGCTGAGATTTTGTACTGAACATTTATTTTTTTAAAACGTAGAGTTTAGAATCAACCAAGTAATTTCTCTAAATAAATTACAATGTATTTGTGTTAAATTTTCATTATTTCATCTGCGAATGCATATTATTGCAACAAAAATAAAACAAGTACCATTACGCCATTTTGTTATTTTTATTTTTTCACTATTAACTATCAACAGATAAACATTGTGACCACAGAAAATAATTTGTGAAATAACAAGAAAACATTGACGAAAAATAGTTGTTAAATTATTAAGTTATTTTAAACTCATGTGATATGAATTAAAATAACTAAAGAAGTATAAAAGACGTATGGATTAATAATGAAATTATTTTTTGGGATTCGGCCAGTGGCTACACGTCATTGGTTCATGTCAATTTGACATTTTTGACAAACGTCAAAGTGAAGACGTATGGTTATTTTAACTTTGGGCATCTTTGGGTTATAAAACTAAAACACATGTATTAATCTCGATATTGATACTTATAAAATGTTAATAAACATGCGATAAACTGTTATGTAAGACGTGTTTGCTGAGTGTAATTATATTTTGTTAAATAGATTTACTTGAACTTTCAAAATGAGTGTGGCTCCGTATATTACCGGTATGTTCTCGGAATATCATATTATTACCATATTGTGATTGAACGGCTGAAAGATTACCATTTATGTTTGATTTCAGGCTTGACGAACAAAAATCTATTCTTAGTGGAATTCCAAGAACCGTATACAGAGAAAGTTTTAAGAGATGAAAGTACACCGAACATTCGTAGTTTAATTTACAGTCCCAAAGGAACATACCTTGCTTATAGAACTGATAAAAAGTAAGTATAACTATAGATAAGTTGACAATACTATTATGAATTAATTTAATTCATTTATTCATTTATTTATTTATTATTCATTAAGTACATGAAATAATTATTTCATTTTATCAAACATTAAATGGTTATTGTTCTAAGAATTGAATAATTTTTATTGGTATTTATACCTGTAGGTTGTTAACAAAATGGTGTATTTCAGGGCTGAGATTATTAAATGTGCTGACTGGTCGGTTGCAGCAAAAATCAATGGAAATGTCAAGGATATGTTTTTCTCTCCTTTGGATAATTATTTTGCAGTTTGGGAGATGTTTTTAATAACAAAAGATGATCCACAGGTATGTCTATAATGTAAAAAAAATATTTACATTAAAAGTTGGTTGGAGAGTAAACCCTTTTATGTTGTAATTCCAGGGCAAACCAAATATGCATATTTACAAATCAAATAATGGGGAGAAACTTGCAAGTTTTGTACAAAAGCATCAAGCTGGCTGGTTAGTAAAAAACAGTTTTATGAAAACATATATTTGTAAAAAAAAGCCATAATTAATAACACCTATAAAACTACATACTACAGGGAACCACAATGGTCATCTGATGAAAAATTATTTGCCATACAATTTGGTGGCAAAATATTGATATATCATGATGGAGATTTTACAAGATATCAATACCAGCATCAAGCAGAAAAACTAAAATGTTTTAGCTTGTCTCCCAGTCCCGCACCAAACTACTACTTCTCTGTTTTTACATTGGGTTAGTATCAAAATTCGATTGAAACAGATATTTATGAAAAGAAATATAATAAACTACTAAAATTTATTTTCTTCTTGCTTTTATTATGTTACTAAAGTTATAAATGCAAAAACTTGATGGATAAATGTATGGATGGATGTTTATTGTTATGTATCTTTAGAAGGGCTTAAATCTCACTTAACTTTGGTATAGATTTAGAACATAGGAAGAATATATAGGTTACTAATTAAGTTTTCAGATGTCAACTAGTAAGATATATTTGTGAATTTTCAGGCAAATCAGGTCAACCATCATTATGGAGGGTATATAAATACCCTCAGTCAGGATCACAGGAGCCCATATTGAGTCGGTCCTCATTCCAGGCTGACAAGGCCACCTTCTACTGGAACAGACGAGGCACTAATGTGTTCACTATGACACAGACTGATGTATGATAACTTTTATATTATTAATATTAATAATGATTTTTTCTTCTGACTTATAAAAAGAAACTATTTTATTATACCAGGTGGACAAAACCGGTGGCTCATATTACGGAAGGCAAACACTTTCCTATGGTGATGTGAAAGGAAAAGCTGGGAATGTCGCTTTCAGTAAGTGTTTTATTTAAAAGCTCTATAATATTTGATGCTTTATTCATAGTCTTCTATAGCGTCATTTATATTGTTGCATTTTTTTAATGTATAACTTGTGTATAGGTAAGGAAGGTCCAATCCACGCGTTATCATGGAACCCCGGCAATTGGAATGAGTGGGTGTGTGTGTACGGGCACGCGCCGGCCAAGGCCACGCTATTCAACGCAAACTGCGAAGCGCTCTTTGAGTTCGGCACCGGCGCTTGGAATGCTATATACTTCCCACCTGAAGGAAATAATATCCTTTTCAATGTGAAAATTTTATTAGAGATTAAAGTATGAGTGTGCATACTAATTTTGTAATCTAACTAAGAACTAACAATATAGAAATTCCATATCCGAGAGCTTACATTGGTTTCTCTTTTACATATATTTCTAACTTGATGTTGCTCGCGACTTCGTCCACGTGAGATTTAAAAATAAAGCCTTTGTTACTCGACAATAACGTAGCTTTCTAATGCTAAAAGAATTTTTGAAAAGGGTCCAGGAGTTTTTGAGTTATTCCGACACATATAAGAAATACAAATCTATCTTCTATTGTAATATTAGTATAGATGTATGTAAACAAGTTAGTTCCATATTTTCTGTATTAAGTTTTTATATGTCTGGTCCTCCGTGAAGTTCTGTTATTGTTTATTATATTTTATGATGG
>NW_013525024.1:563230-567422 GCF_000836215.1 Papilio polytes | reverse complement strand
TATACTCCTATCTATATATACTTTCTCTATCTATAATAATCTTATAGTTACCTATATCTATACTTCTATACTAATATAATAAAGCGTAAACACACACTTCTTTGTTGCCTAAGATGTCGGCAATCACAGCATATTTTTTAATAAATCTTTCTTTAACAAAAAGCCATACACTTACGTCACGCTATAGGCTAAATATTCTCAAGCTATTAAACTTAGGGAGTAAATAATTAAAAAAAAAACCGTAATACGTGAAAGGCACAAAAACTACAAGCTGACAACTACGAATTAAGGTTGCCATGGTAACAGTAATTGTTATCCAATGTCAAAGTCCTTCATTGTCATTTATGCATAAGAAATGAATGAATTTTGACACTTGCAATTGAAAATTTCATAATTTCATGCGGATAAATCCAGATGTGACACCTAGTCTGTGATATATCACATGTTTTTAAAACATTATTAAACTAACAGAGCATTTAGGAAAACATCAAGTGTTGTATATTTTGTTGCAGAAATTAAGCGACATTGAGAAGTTAAAGCAGCAGAAGGCGGCCGGCAAGACCCTGGAGCTGAACCAGATCGCGAAGATCGACAGCGAGCAGACATTGCTGCAGGAGTTAGAGAAACTCAAGTTATGATAATATTATAACGATATATTTTTTGACATATTAAAACTTAAGTATTTTTTTATTATTTTTGTCTTCTGTTAAATGTAATTTTAAGTACATTACAACCTTGAAATGAAAGTTGATGTAGATATTTTTTTTTTATAAATAAAAAATATTCGATTATAAAAATGATTACAAGAAAAATATCCTAATTTTGTATGTTTCGAGATTTTGTGAAAAAAACACTAAGCGAATTGCTTGTTTTAAGAATTAACAGGTTCTCCAGTCTTTATGTCTTTGTTTTTTCTGGCATTATGTAGATTTTTGTGTGTGTGAAGTTGTTTTTTTTTGTTTTATAAATGTCATATAATTTATTTATTTACAATCAAAATATCCAAGATGGACATTTACTTGTGTCAAAATCGTATAATAAAATCCGAGATAATCTATAAATTGTTGAAATTGGTGAAAGGATATTTTCATATAAATTAGAACAGCTCTTGACAAAAAACAGTCATGAACCTTAAGAAATGAAAAATCAGGATGCAATGTTGGATAGGAATTTCAAATCTCTTACCCTTGAATGCATGATTTTTTATTTATGGAATGAATATTTCAGTATAGATTTTGAGTCACAGATTAAGGGAAAAATAATTTAAAAAAATCTTGGTTTCAATAAAAACTATATTTTTGTTTGTACACTTATCGCAAAAATAT
The DNA here is from genome assembly GCF_000836215.1 of Papilio polytes. Lineage (NCBI taxonomy): Eukaryota > Metazoa > Arthropoda > Insecta > Lepidoptera > Papilionidae > Papilio > Papilio polytes. The sequence continues at coordinate 566,097 of NW_013525024.1, read as the reverse complement.
GCATTTAAGGGCTAAAAATCCAAAAAAATAGGTACATACCATTGTCAATGGTTTCCTACAAATTTCTGACATAGCTGGTGTATTAACATAAAAAGCATGATATATTTTTCTGTTAGCTTGCATTTACTTAGATGTATGTATATTTTTGTAACATATTACGTCTCAGCTGGTATATTGTTGAGTTATCTGTGTAAGAGCAAAGTGTTTAATGAAATGTTTTAAAATAAACAAATTGAAACTTAATTGTGTCTTTCATTTAATATCTCCTATTCTATTTGATATCAGGCTTGTTCGGGCAAAACCATAAATGACCAATTTTTCACTTTGATAGTAACATGGCATTTCAATTTCAGATAAGTATAATTTTAATCCGACCTATTTACAAGTAATTATATACAAAACAAAGAATATAGCAAAACCGTACTATTTTTAACAGTACGTAAATAAATTGATAACAAAATTATTGAACTAAATTTTACACACGTTTTGAATAACGGACAAAACGTTCTATAACAAATATCCATGAAATATGGTCTATTTCTGTAATCGTCTTTGATATTTTTTTATTCACACAGTTCTGGAAGTAAACAAGTCCCCCTTCGGAAGTTTTTATTTGCACCCGATAAGATATCGATAATTGATACGGGAGGTAGAAATGTAATGACCAGTCTGCTCCCGGCGCTCGGTCTATTGACACGCCTAACACTATTTGTTACTAGGAAAGTGAAGTGTCACTGCGACAAACAATTGTTACACTAAAAACATGGATAATTCCGATAGAATAAACGATAGATTACAACCAGATTTAAGTCCTAGTGAAGTGAGAACTAGAAATGGTTCCGTAGAATCTAATGTTAATAGTGCTGTCGAAATGACTTCTTCTATAGAAACAATAGTGTTTGATAGTAATTTAATGAAGACGTCAACCCATGCCGAGGATCTAGCAGCCACGTGGGGCGGCCGCTGTTCCTTGCCTGATTCCGGGAGAATGCGCAGAGCACATTCATGGTCAGGAGGACCAGCTGACGACAGTACCTCTGAAATAAGAATCTTAAGGGAAAGGTAGGTCTTGGAATGCAAGTTTTATTTATGCTCGTATTTCGTTGTTAAATCTACCCTCAGTATTGCAATGGTTTTAAAAATATGGTTATTCTATTTGTGTTTTGTTATTATTTTAGTTGAATTTAAATGTTTGTTAGGTTATTAGTTGCATTGTAATGTAGGTATTGTTATGAAGTAGTAATTTATCACTGAACAGATTATAATTATCTTCCGATAAGTGTAGTAAATAGTGTAGTAAAATATTGCACGTTTTTAAAATGGGGTACGTTATATTTATCTACATATAAGATTATCGTAATATTATAAGATGTACTAAAACAATTAACAATGTTAAATTATTTAATAACAAAGTCAATGACAATGATGCACCTTTAGAACAGAGGGTTAACTACTTATGAATGTTAAACACGAGTTTCATCATCTTTTTTTCCGACAGGTGAGGTTTATACGTATTCTTCTGGATCTCAGCTAGGCATTGTAGTTTGTATTTTTTTTAATAATTACTAGTTTTATTATAATACTCATGTATGGTGCAGATTAGTCCGAACTCAGACGTGTCCCCGGCCGAGCGCGGTGCGCCATCTCTCGCGTCGCCAGCGGCTGACACTGGCGTCTCTGGCGCTAGTGGACTTCATGAGCTTCTGCTCCATGAGCATAATGGCGCCGTTCTTCCCGCGCGAGGCCAACGCCAAGGGACTCTCAGATACCATGTGTGGAATGGTTTTCAGCTTTTACGCTGTTGTCATGTTTCTAACCTCGCCGTTGTTCGGGAAATTCGTAAGTACGTTATGATTTTTGCATGCAATGATACACTTTTCTAAAAACATGAAATGACATTACCTTTGCAAGATTATTTAAAACTAATTTGACCGCTGTATTTTTAATTTTAAAATCCTCATTGGAATCGATTGTATTAGAACTGTTCCCGGAAGCCATGTCGTGCAGTTGTCAGACAGAAACCTAATAGGCTATCCTTTATCCATGCCATTTCAATCGAGTAATTTACCTATACCTAGATGTAACTATGACATTAAATAGTATTTACAAAATGATTTTCACTTTAAAAATACTCAAAGAAATGCACTTATTCTATTTGAGAACAAAGATAACGATTAGTTTTTAACTGTACCTACATTAATGATTCGACAATGTAAACTATACTTTAAATAACCAATAGATCTACAGATTCCTTAAATAGTTATAAGCTACATATGTACTTCAGCAGTGTAATATGTATATTACTATATTAATCTTGGCGTTGGTCATGAATTATTATTATTTTTAGTCCAAAGGGCTAAAGTGTATCGTGCACCTATCTGCTCATTGTCGTTGTACTGGAATATTCCAAAAATACATTCATTCTTGTGTTTACATTCTCAGATTAGTCATGTTGTGACTATAAATTTGAACGTTATCGGTGTCGTATAACTTATTCGTTGAAAAAGTTTGATAAGTCAGAAACATATTAGTTATATCTTCTTTCACCTGTTCTATTCTTTTTTATTCTACACTAGGTTTCGCGCGACTCCGTTCGTTTGGAATTAAATAGACAAAAGTATTTAATAAATAAATAAACAAAAGTAGCCTATGAGTTCTTCCAGAACATTCTCTACACCTATCTAATTTCATCGAAATTCATTCAGCCGTCTAGGCTACAAACTAACGAACATCCATAAATCCATCCATCTCAACTTTAGCATTTATAATATTAGATAGATCACTCTTTTTGACCGACTTCCCAAAAGAAGGAGGTACTCAATTCGTCTGTATGTTTTTTTTTTTTTATTTTTTTTTTATGTGTGTTA
>NW_013525024.1:459315-562619 GCF_000836215.1 Papilio polytes | reverse complement strand
CGAGCGGCCGCGCGGCCGGCTCGATATAATGTTGCACTTGTTTACAATACACACTGGAGTGAAACAAAAAACGCGTGCACTCAGTATGACGTCACGCAGCGGACTGAAATAGTATTTACAAAATGATTTTCACTTTAAAAATACTCAAAGAAATGCACTTATTCTATTTGAGAACAAAGATAACGATTAGTTTTAAACTGTACCCACCTACATTAATGATTCGAAAATGTAAACTATACTTAAATAACCAATAGATCTACAGATGCCTTTAATAGTTATAAGCTATGTACTACAGAAGTGTAATATGTATATTACTATATTAATCTTGGCGTTGGTCATGAATTATTATTATTTTTAGTCCAAAGGGCTAAAGTGTATCGTGGCTCTATCTGCTCATTGTCGTTGTACTGGAATATTCCAAAAATACATTCATTCTTGTGTTTACATTCTCAGATTAGTCATGTTGTGACTATAAATTTGAACGTTATCGGTGTCGTATAACTTATTCATTGAAAAAGTTTGATAAGTCAGAAACATATTAGTTATATCTTCTTTCACCTGTTTTATTCTTTTTTATTCTACACTAGGTTTTGCGCGACTCCGTTCGTTTGGAATTAAATAGACAAAAGTGTTTAATAAATAAATAAACAAAAGTAGCCTATGAGTTCTTCCAGAACATTCTCTACACCTATCTAATTTCATCGAAATCCATTCAGCCGTTTAGGCTACAAACTAACGAACATCCATAAATCCATCCATCTCAACTTTAGCATTTATAATATTAGATAGATCACTCTTTTGTTTTGCGCCAAGTCTACCAATGCATCAACAACTTATTGCTCATGTTTGAAAAATAACAGTCACTTGAGTATAAATGTTTTTTTCCTACCATGAAATAATTAACACAATTAAATCTCTTTTCAGTTGCCAGCAATGGGTGCTAAGTTTATGTTCATCGCGGGAATGTTTGTCGCCGGCGCTTGCAACGTGTTATTTGGGTAAGCAAATTATATTTATTAAAAGTAACTTTGAATTTTTTTATGCTTTTAAATTTTAACGAGTTTCATAACATGTACATATTACCGCTCTCAGAGTCTTCTGTAGTGATCATTAAAGGAGTGGGGCTGTTAGTATAATATCTAAGTATACTTTGAAATGTGATTAATGTAGGGCGACCACAAACTATTTTAAATGCAAGGCTTGGGTTGAGTGTAACACAATCTGTGCGTGTATCATAAGTAGATTAGATTGCGGTACTGGCACGCCAAACGCACGCCGCTCACCTACCCCTTTACTATAGCTTATGACACCTCGGCGGCGTCTCCGACTTAATCATGTTATGACCACGGCCATGCTAACCTTGCACTTAAATAAAATATGTCAAGAATGCGATCTAAATTATTACTTAAAAATGGAATGGACGGTTTTGTAGTTTACATAAGATGTTTGGATTTTTGCTGAATTTTAAATGTAATAAATAAAAAAAAAACGAATTACTAACTTTCGCCCGCGACTCCGTACGCGTGGATAAGAAGAACAAAAGTTAGCCTATATGTTCTTAGAGACTATTATCTACATCTATGCCAAATTTCATCAAGATCCCTTCAGTTGTTTAAATTACAAACTCTAATAAACATCCATCCATCTAAACTTTCTAAGAGATTGAGATTCAAAGTCATCTAACATTCCAGGACTCTAGTAATGGTGCAGGATTCTTCAACATTTACGATTTTGTGCTTCGTGGTGCGAGGTATGGAGGCGCTGGGAGCGAGCGCGTATTCTACGGCCAGCTATGTGTTCGTCGTCAACGCCTTCCCTGACAGCATCGGAACCGTGCTCGGGATTCTCGAGACGTTTGTCGGTCTCGGAATGTCTGTCGGCCCGGCTATCGGTGGACTTCTTTATTCGGTATGGACTAATTCGTAACTCGGATTACTTGGGTCCTAGGCACTCTACTCACAGTGATGATGTTTGGTTTTAAAAATTGCCTAGTTAAATAAGTATAGTTATATCAGATATGTTTCAGGTAGATCGGGGGATTCGGTGTTCCATTCTACAGTCTTGGAGTAGTGATGGTGCTGACCGTACCAATTAACTTTTTTCTCCTCTCCGATTGTGAAGGTAAACCAAAATAATTCCTTTATTAAGTCATCATTAAAGTTTAAAGATCCTGTAATTGTTTTTACTTGATTCTTTCAGAATATGTATCCGGCTCTAAAACAGCGTCTATAATACGATTGTTCAAAATACCCTCAATCATAATAACTGGTCTGGTTATCGTCATCGTGTCCAACACGTGGGCGTTCCTAGACCCGACGTTGGAGCCACATTTACGACAGTTCGGTCTCTCCACTGAACAAATAGGCTTGATATTTTTATTATTCTCCAGTCTTTATGGAATCTTTAGTCCAATATGGGGCTGGGTGGCTGACAGGTAAGAAAAATAGAGAGATTAAATTCTCAGTTATGATTTTCTATTTTCTAATATGTGTAATTTTTTAGAGTGCATAACCACTGGTGTATGATGGTATGGGGCCTATTTCTGTCGACAATCGGACTGTTACTCCTTGGCCCTTGTCCGTTTATACCAGGCTTATCTCGGTGAGTTCATTTCATACTTTGTCTATCTCTTTCACAACAATAAGGAGTTCTGTATCAATGCTGAGGATTATACAAAAAAAAATTGCAGGCTAGTGAATATTGTTTTTGAATAATATTTATTTGTTTCAGTGACCTGTGGCTCGATCTTGTAGCGCTTTCCATACTGGGCATATCTGTGGCGTTAACACTGCTGCCGACATTCCAAGGAGTGCTCACAAGTTCTATGTAAATATAATGTCCCTTTTTGCTTATTATATCAGTTCTGATACACCGTAATATCAAACATTAAGATAAAACTAGCAAAAAGAACCCGAACAGAACCGTCGTCTCCGTTTTTTTGAGCACGGTTACGTTTTTAAAGGTGTTTCAGGTTGAAAATTGGATGTGGATTTATGTTGTTAGTTTCGAGGGCGGGTGCCCGGAGGCGCTGGCGACGTACAGCGCGGTGGCGGGCGTGTGGTCGTGCTGCTACTCGCTGGGCGAGGTGCTGGGCCCCGCGCTGGGCGGCGCGCTCGCGCAGCGCTACGGCTTCCCACTCTGCGCCACTCTGTGCGCCGCCGCCTGCTTTGTTATGGTAAAAATATTAATAACTAAATATTTAAAATAGACAGATCTTTAGTTTGCTAACAACAGATCTGTAGCACTTAAGCTGTAGAAAAGCTTCACATTAGAAGCATCCAGGAGTTGTTCTACGAATTTTTGCACCTTAATTTCTTCAATGGCTATTACGAAAAAAAATAGAGTCAAGGCACTGGTTCACAGTAAATTAACTAGAGGTTTGTTGCTGTCATTTTTTCTTGAAAAGGATTTTGTTTTATTTATCAAAGCAACAATATTTCAGGCTATAGTGACACTAACTTTCTTCTCGCTGAGGGAGTCTTCCAAGTGGATAGAAGTAGAATCACTGGGAGACTCTGTGCACACAGACAGCACTTGGCACAGCAACTACTGCACACGCAGCGCCCCCTACACGCGTACGCAGGAAAACTCCCCGCTCATCTCACCCTGCTCATGTTCTGTTAAAAACGGTAAGTTACTCACATTTTGTAATGAAACGACAAAATAAAAAACGAAATCATTTAAAGCAACATTTTTCAGGTTACGCGTTATCAGGATACGGTACTTCGTATCCTCGACAATTCTGTTTAAAACACATAAAACAGAAAAAGAGTGGTTGGGCAAGCGCAAAAGAAGTCACGACATATTTTCTTAAATTCCAATATCTAACTAACGCCTATATAAAAATACGAAGATTACGTAAACGCAAAAGTAACAGAGCAAATGATGAATTATATCAAAACTATTTAGGAAACGATGAAAACGATAATAATACACAAGGTAAAGAATTAAAAAATGGCAATTCCGCTATTAATATTAAGGTTAATAAAAATCTTGATTGTGATAAAATAGACAGACAGAATAGTTACTGCGTATATTTAGACAATGCCATTTTTGGCAGCCCTGTTGTAATGGCGAATGTAAATTCAGACAACTTGATAGTAAAGAGAAACCACAAAGGCCTGGTGGCGAAAGTGAACACTGAAGACGACAGAAGAACGTCTGATGAAATAATAAAGCATAATTTACAAAAAGTACACTTCTACGAACAAAACCCGGCTTGCTCATCACGTGAAGATATTTTTGTAAGTATATATATTACTAACTTTCACCCGCGACTCCGTCCGCGTGGAAGTAAAAAAAACAAAAGTGAGTAGCCTATGTGTTCTTCAAGACTATCCCCTACATATACCAAATTTCATAGAGATCCGTACAGCCGTTTAGGCTACAAACTATAACACACATCCATCCATCCATCCATCTATCTAAACTTTCGCATTTATAACATTAGTATTAGTAAGATTATTACTGATAGACATACGGCGTGACATCGGCATATAAATTATGTAAAAATACTCTAAAAATAATCGAGTTATTTTACCAGGAAAAATTAAGGCTTCTCTTTGTAATTGGATGAATATGTATTTTAATAAACGTAACAATGACGTATTATAAAAATGATTGAGTATCACAACAAAAAACTATTTCGATGAAGAATGTTTAGAAGTCTTAGACTCAATCTTGACACCGTTTGTATTTTAAAAAGTTTATCTACGTCTTAACATAAGAACTTTTAACTTTCCAGGATGCTTGTGACTGCAAAGATGGTGTCACGTATGTTAGAGGAACCGTCACAGTATCGTCTACAGGCGCTTGTGAAGTCTAATTATAACTAATTTAGATAAATTCAAGTGATTTTAACTTAAATTAATATTAAGTTTAAAAGGTTGTAACTCAAAATGTTAAGTTAATAAATTAAGTTTTTAATAATAAAACATTTTATTTATTTCCAACGTTCCTGATATTTTCGAATAGCAAAAATATTTCACATTCCGTACAAAGTACTAGGGGTGCATAAAAGGGCAGCGGTCGATCGCTCCCGACCCCCTGTGGGAGCATTTCGGTGTCCAACAGTATGACCCCTTCCTGCAAACACCTCCTGTTACATATGCTCTCCTAGTGGAAACGACCTCTGCGGCCGATCCCACGACATCGAAATACGGTTTGCCCCTTAAATACAAGATCGTTTGCCTATCTTAATTTTAACCTTCATCAAGATTTTGTCAATTATTTTCTATTATGAGCAAGCAGGAAATAACTGAAAAAATGACAAGCCTTAATACTTATAAATAATGTTTATTACTTTCGGATTTTTAAAGAATTTTTTTCAACCAAGGAAGTTTTCATAATAGTTCCTTGTTTCAGATTTGGAAAATACTGGGTAACATGCTAGTGTATATCAAAATTAGATATAGCATTAAGCTATATTAACTAATTAAACAAATTGTTACATTTTGTATAACCAAAAGAACTGGCAATATCCAGAAATGTTATATTTGTTTGTTGACACCTATTTGGAGAGGCGTTTGAGTTCTATAAATATTGCAACCAAACAGTATTGAAGTACAGGAATATTGATTTATGTCCCATGTTGATGACGTATATTCCACCGTCCTGCTCTAGCCTACTTGTGCAGGGAGGATTTGATAGGGGATGGGGTTGAAATCGGTGCACCACCCTCGTAGCTGGCGAGCGAGACAGATCATCCAGTCTATCCTTTTTCTCCCGTTGATGTATCTCTACTGACTCCTTATGTCCTGGTACGTTTTGCCTTGATGTCGGGGGAAAACGGGTTCAGGTTATTGAAACTTCTGTAGCGTTAACAAGCGAAAGAGGTAAGTAACTTTCCATTTTTTAAAAACGTTTTCAAATCATTTGTAATCAATTTTAACATTTATAAATGTTAAAATGTATGATTATAAGAAGTATTTTGTTGTTAGACAATATACTATAATCATAAATAACTTACTAACAGTACAAATAAGATAGTTTAGATTGATGGACTGATGTTTGTTAGAGTTTGAAGCCTAAACGGCTGAACAGATCTCGATGAAATTCGGCATAGACGTAGAGGATTATCTCTAAGAACACATAGGCTAATAACTTTTGGTCTTTTTAAACTCCACGCGGATGGAATCGCGAGCGAAAGCTAGTAAGCTATATTTTAATTAACATTTGCATATCTGGTTAGAGACATACGCCCACAGAATCGATCCCTATTAAATTACATCCATATTGAATGAATAATATCAAATACAAGGCAATGATGAGCCAGATCACTTGCGATTACTTATCTAGCTTGTGGTGTGGAAAAACAACCGTGTAATTTTAATATTTTTAATTAAAATGAAAATAATCATAGTGTGTTTCATAGTATATGTTACATTAAGTGTGGTGAATAGTGAAAAATGTGATGGCTTATATCTTAATAATAAATTTCATAGAAAGGAGATATTATCTAAGAACCTCGATCGTCCATATCAACTGTCCTACGACAAACACAGGCATAGAATCTATTTCAGTTACAATATAGGAAAAGAGGAAGAAGATTGTTTTAATATTGCTTATATAGAAAAAGGAAAAACGGAACACAAAGTAAAAGAAAACATTGAAAACGGTTTCGCCATAGCAATTGATAATACAAACGATAGAATATACTTCGGAGGCAGTCTCGGTATTTACGAGGAATCGATTAAAAAAGAAAACGGAACTCGAAAGATTATTGATGGTTTTAATATTTGGGATATGTTTATTAAAGAGAAACTTCATTTTATCAATTATCCACAGCAGAGGTTATATAAATGTGAACATGAAGAATCGGGGGTAAAAGCGATCCGTCAAAAGCATATACATGAGAAAATTTATCAATACGCTATAGATGGCAATGAAAATAGTTACATAACTAATCGTACCGGTCTTTATATGATAAAAAATGGTACAAGTGATCGTATATTTATAAAAGGTATAAATAACTTTAGATGTATTGAAGTTGACAATCAAGGAGAGGTGTACTTTTGCGGACAACACGGCATCTATGTCATCAATACAGAAGATTACACGCTGGAGAAGATTGCAGAAATAAGAAATATATTTGGACTCACCTTCGATCATGATAATAATTTCATTTTTTCTAATCCCCATGAAATTGTTAAGTTATTGGCCGGGGACTGCAAATAAGAACTATTATGTAATTATTATAAATAATATGTTTTAAAGTAATGTAATTAACAAATGTTTACATTTGTTATTATTACTTTTCGTCATAAGTTATAAAAGAATTGTTGTACTCAATAGAAAAACATAATTGTTAAAAAATAAAGCAACTTAAATATTCCAATTATAGAAAGTTATCTATAGTTTTAAAGATAATTACAAAACAAAGGATATGTTGTATAAAAGGGTCTGCTATAACATAGCGCCGCCCGTCCCCCTACGTCACCCCACCCTGTGACGTCATCGCTGATCCCTGACATTTACCTTTTAACATAGTGCACGAAAATAGTACCAACACTGTTTTAGCTGTCTGCAAATAAAACAATAAAGTCTTTTTAAGCAAGTTTAAACTTAGTTAATACTTTTATCGTCCTAAATAAAATATTCCACGTAAGATAAATAATTACTACTTGTTCCTTTATGAATTTGAACAACCTTTAACCCGATAACTTTACCCCTGTAACTTTACACATAACTTTAACTTTTCACGCCGTATCTTGTGACACAACGCTCTTCAAACTCTGTTTTAGGAAAAATACTTGATTATCTTAACAAAAACAAAAATATTTAATTAAATAATTTAATATAATTCATAAATTATATATCAAATATAAATGTTTAAAATAAGTTAATAATAGCATTACATTTACCATTTTATCTTAAAAAATATTAGTCTTTCGTACAATTATATAAATTAAAGAAGACTAAGTAAATACTTAGTTACACTTATTTATTAAACTGTTTTTATACAATACTGAAAATTATGCGAGATTTCAAGAGGTTGTTTTCAGATCTTATTTATTGAATGAACACAATAACTCGGATTTAATTTTCTTAGTTAATTATTAGTGTTTGATATTAAGTATTTTCCAACATTACCAATACTAGTCATAACCTAATTAATTTCCATTTTCATAGGACGGATGTTAAAATGCATTCCTGGCACTTGATGCAACTGTTTTGATTTCGCAAGAAAGAGAAATTCCTATCCATTTAAAAAATTCTTAGAAAATACTGAAACTTTATAAAGATACAATGTGTAAAAGATAGAATTTTTATTATGATTTTGAAAATGCATTTGATGTTTGTTTAAAAAAGATTCTATGACGTGCTAATCGCATACGCCAATAAGCATGTTAAGATCGAAATGACCATACCGTATGGTTTATCAGCGCTATTACCACAGACCATTCTTCTAGAAGCTACAGAGAGTTTTTTATTCTGTAACAAAGTATGTACAGAGTCGATCTCCCAGCGCGGCATAGTGCCCGGGTTTCGAGAGAAGAGAACAGAGTATAGTTGTGCTGGGGCAGTAGCCGTTCCTTCTTGACAGAAGCTCAAAAGTAAATGGTCATTGACAGCCTTAAGAACTTGCACGGAACCACTGAACTGCTGGTAGGTGGAACGATTTGTTATTGTACCTGAAAGTAAGAAAAAAAAAAACAATTGGTAATTAAATTTAATTCGAAAATTCTAACATTTTTTATGACAACACCTATTTTCAACAAACATAAATGCATAAAAATAGAAATATTACCTACAATATTATTTATTTAAATGGTAACTGAATTTAATTCTGTTAAACTTAAATGTGTTAAAAAAAGTACATACCGTTTTGACCAACGACAGCTTGCCAATATCCCGCGGAATCGTTTCTGAAGTAGAGCGCGTACTCTATGGTCTCGCCCGCCTCGTCCCAGAGCAGGCGCAGATGTCGGAACTCCTGGCGGAATTTTGCGTTGATGTGCTGCACGTGGTACAACTGGTTCTCAGTTGACGGCTAGAAAGAAAGAGACAAAATTAGAAATATTTAGAAAGAGATCAAAAAGTAAATACAGAGATGATAAACAAATGATAAAACAGTCATTCAATTTAAATTGAGTGAATAACACTTTTTACTTGTTTAAATCTTATGAGAAATCAAGAAAAAATTCTCATAGGCCTAAAGTTCATTCCAGAACATTGGATCACTGTAGATTAAATGGGTCAGGTAGATTGACCTCATCAATGTCACCCATGACTCAACTTTAGAGGTGCGTGGGCAATACGCATGAGGCATTCAGGTCACTCCCAATTATTAAAAAGATAGTAAAATATATGAAGAAGGTATTAAGATAAAGAAGATCTTACCTTGTTTCATCGTTAATTGATTACTAAGGGAGCGGTTTCAGATTTGTACCAGAAATTCATGCTAAGGACTTTGAGGTTAGTGCCAGTAAATGGAGATCATAGTTATAGATTTTTAATTTAGTAAAGGCCTTCTTTAGAGACTTAACAAGTGCGCCAGTTAATCCCCCAATAAACAGTTTAAACATTGGCACACGATGCGGAGGAAACGGGGATTTGCGAGTAAAGGATGTTAGGTCCGGATAATGCAATGATTGGAGCTCCCACCATGATAACCACTTCCCACACTCCAGCTGCATTGATTGGAAATTAAATTATTATTTTGTACAATAATTTATTTATAACTGATAAAGAATCATGTAACAGTTGTGGAATAACTTTTTGTTAGTATTCAGATTGCTTACTGAACCATTTTAAAACATATTCCGTATTATTTAATATTATAAATGTTAGTTTAGATGGATGGATAGATTTCTGTTACAGTTTGTTGCCTAAACAGCTGAACGGATTTCGAAGAACACAGGCTAATAACTTTTGTTTTATTTTAATCCTACGCGGAAAGAATCGCGCGCGTAAGCTAGTATGACATTAACGCCGTGTAAACAATAATTTCTTTTGTTTACAATGTTTGTTGATATTTTTGATTCGAATTTGTTTGGAGCACTTTCTTTACTTGAATAGATCATTTATGACAAAGGAAATGTGCTTTAATAAACATTCAAATAAAAGGTAGCAAGGAAAAGCAACAGAGTTTAGCATATTTTACGTGAAGTTCTTGAAAACAACTCGTCAATTTGATAAAGATTATTAAAAATTGTATTTTTATTGTGAATTTCTAAAAAAATATCAAAGTAAAACACACTGCACATATCTGTCCATTAAAAATAAATGTATCGTATAGTTACGCACGTATGTAGAATAGCAACACAAGGCTAAATACAATCAATTGAGGCAATCCTACAATATTCCTGATGGGTCTTTTTAAATAATGCTATCAATTTGTTGCTGATTTCTATTAAGTACACACAGTTACTATCTAGTTCAACAATCAAATATTATATAGCTAATATGAGCTTGTCAATAATAAAAGTAACTTATAGAATTAGAACTTTCTTTACGTTAAGCAATTGTAAAAATAAACACTAATTTTTTTTTCATTGTTACAATATACTAAAATTTTCGTAGATATGTAATTTAAAAAAAAGCCAATGGCTTAAAATTTAACATGTAACTATAACGATATATATGAACGGCTTATAATTAAGCTACCTACCCCATACGTAGATCTGGGAAAATCATCCGTTTCCCAAATAGTGATCATCGGGCAACTTTTATATGTTTTTACTCCTTCTTTGCTCAAATGCATATAAAGCTCAGCTACTTTCCATTTCCCCATAACCGTTCTGGGGTCCAAATCGTCGTATTCATGTTCTCTTTGACAATTAACTGTGGTATTGCTTGTTGAATTAGAAACTTCTACAGCTGATGACTTCAAAAACAAAAGAAGGAACCACGGTAAAAACATTGTGCCACGCCTAAATGATTCCATTTAAAAAAAACAAACGTCACTTTTTACTTTTAAATATGGAACTTTACAGTTAATTGTTAAAAGCGAATTCGATTTTCGAACGCTACGCCCGCGAAAACTGGCAGCGTATAACCGATTGCTACGGACTGACAGACGATTGGATGCGGCGCGGTCCTTAGTCACCCGAGAAACGATGTTATCACATTTGACCCCTGACTTACGTAGCACTAGAGTTCCCACTGATATTTCCTAAAAATTCACATGGTTGTGTCATCGTTAATATACGAATATCCACATTTATATCACTATTTATGGTTATATGAGAAATTTTAAACTCTATTTTTGTTCTTGTTGATGATTTTTCTGTTGCATACATAAATATAATAATAAAGTCTAGGGACACAACTCTCTTCATATTTTAAATTATACATATATGTACGTTAATAATATTTTCAAAGCTCAATTAAAATATATTATAATGGAAGCTGTAAACATTCCTAGCTCTGTGGAAATAAAGTGTGCCAGTATTGTCGCAATGATCAAGTAGTGAATGAAGATCACTAATTGTCATTGTGGCTACGCTCGCGAGCAGCCTCGCCAGAGAGATGGTGACCACATATTTACAATGTTATTTTAAGTACACGCTTATTATTGTTAACAATAAAGTATGCACCAAACTATAGAATTGTACAGGAGTCTGTGATAAGATGTTTCTTCGAAATGTTATCGTCTGTAAACGCATTAATGTTATCCTCCTAGCTAATCACTTATAAACAAACAAAAGCATAACTAGTTACACGATATCAAATTAAAATATCGGTATTAATAAGAAATGTCTCATGATTGCAGGAGTAACTAATAGGTTTGTTGAAAGTAGAGACAAAGCAGTTTTCTTAATTGTAGACGCGAAATTTCCTGGTGATTTCATTTTGGAAGGATTTGAAGATACGTGTATGTAATTGTAAATTGCATTTTAATTTTTTGCGATCATGAAAACACTAAAAAGACTAATGACAACAAATCATCATAACAAATAGAACAATAAACATAATACCGTAAAGATATTGTTTAAATGTAAATATGTAATCGATAACTGTTTATGTTTTATGATGACTACATGCAAAAATACCCGTTTATAGATAAAAAAAAACTTACCCGATCATGCGGCTCTGATATGTGAATCACGATGCATGTTCTGGTGTAGTCCACTCTGGAATCCCCGGCTAAATGCTGGACGAACTCCACGCCGTACCACATCCCAGTCAAACTATCCACCCAGATCCCAGTCTGGGGTGATCTGTTCACGCAGTAGTCTCTGATATTCTTCATAAATGGTGCTTCGTATGATGTGAACCCTTGTCCGTAGCTGTTATACTGCGGGGTAGTGTACCCTGGTAGGAAGACGTTGGATCCTGTATTATAACTGTTATATCTAGGAGTCGTATATCCTGAATTATAATTAGGATATCTGTTCGTATCTGGAAATGTTGCTATATCACTGCCAGTCTTATACGGATATTGATTGTATAAGTTAGCAATTGTTGTATAACTTGGTTGTCTGGTTGTATCATATCTTTGATAATTTGCACAATCCGCGACCGTAGATAAAGCTATCAAAACACCGGCTATTTGATACATTTCTTCGTATTTTCGTAATGTTGTCTATGAGATGTCGCGTGTTAGTTATGAGGCGAGCAGTGAAGTGCGACTGCTGCGGTCTGTATGGGAGTGGGATGTAAACTAATTAGGCCTAATTGTTATCTGTCTGATCCGGAGTCAAAGGCTGTAAGTCGTTTGTCTTGCTATGTATGACTCGTCTGACATTTGTAATCGATGTTATAAAGTATTGTTTGCATATTTAATAGTTGTGCATATCGATTTGGCCTTGATATCGCCCAATGGAGAATATCTTCATTGTATTAATGAGCGTAATAGATCTCATATAACTCGTCAATAAGAAAATCTTCTGTCTGTTTTTTTTTTTTAATATCAATGCATTAAACCGATTGTATCTAAATTTCAATTGATGGCTCATTCTTGTTGAATTTTATTTATCATACAATACTGCTCATTGACCTCCATTTGTAATGAACATTAATACATAGAATGTCGAGTCAAGAAATTCAAAACAATCCTTCATCAAAGTTATCTAAATTTGTATTGAAGACTAGCATTGCTTAGCTTTTTTTTGTCAAATTTTATCCAAGACACACAGGAGTATTTAATTCACAAAATTAATTAACAACTTTGGTCTACTTCTGAGATCTAATTGGTGTAATTTGCTTGCGAAAGGACTTCCTACTTATCGTTATAATACGACCTCGCTTTTAACCAAATGGTCGGAGATCAGAGGGCACTTGTTCACAGCATCCTCAACAACAATTAGCGTAGAAAACAAGATGTAGGTACTTCGCATCCAGTTAATACCTAAAAGAGGATATTAAAACTTGTACTATTATAATTTATCTATGGACAGTGACTTCGCGGGAAACAAAAAAAAACAACTGTTTTATGACGTCATTTGGAAATCATTTGATATACAATTTGCAGTCTTTACATTTGCCACGGCCATTTCAAACGGGCAGCGTTCATGATTGGCCACTGTTTATCGTAGCACCAATTGTATGCTATAAGTTTTGAGTAAACTAACGTGACTCAAATAATTTCTTTTACTTTCCATCTTTTTTTAACACGCCACAGGTCAACTTTCAGACACTAAACTTTAAAATGACGATTTTTAGATAATCTTAGTAACTTTATGCTAAGAAAGTGATATAAAATGATACATTATATACACTTTGAAGTGCTTTTACTAAATAAGGGGAATATTAATTAAAACAGTTATGAAATATACTTTATTCACTACAAACTAATTATTCATGAAGTAAATAATACATGTTTTAATAAATTACGATAAAAAATACATATATATCAGTTAGTTTTATCAAATCTAATCTAAATTTCACAATACAAATTTCATATATATTATTCTATTTGTAAGAAAGAATTAGCGCATATAAAGACAGACAAACAAACAAAAACACAATCGAACTGTAATTCATACATCCGGCACAAACAGCAGCATGTCGATACATCCGAGGTAAATCGTATTTATAGAACTCCTGTTCGTATTTAAACCAATCCCATCTTTGTAATTTGGATATCGAACGTCTTAGGATCAAAGTGAAGATGCCGCCATTGCCGATTTCTGAACAGTGGTTGATTAAAAGAGTATGCGCAGTGGCGTTCAGCACGCGGATTACCTCAGGATGACGTGGCGGATTATCTGCGTACCATATATCTGAACAAGAAAAGACTGGTCATTAAGTAGTAGACATACAACTGATGTCTGCGCCAACACAACTCTTACGTCTTCAACAAATGTAGTATAAGTAAAAAAACACAAGCATTACCTATTCCCCTGTCTCGCATTTCTTTTTCAAAAGGTCTCAATTTCTCAGCAATCCAAATGCCAGGATCTTCTGGCGAGTAAATGTAAATCTGCTCCATAGTCTGTCCATCTTCATCCCACATCACACGAACTCGACGTTGAATATTAATGCTTCTTTTTATCTGTCTTTTTAACCCTATATCGAGCCAAGAGCCAGCCAAAGCATCACCTGACCAAGGATTGCTTTTATCAGATCTCCAATTCTTGTCAGTATAGTTTCTCGGTGGAACCTAGAGATTTACAAAAGAGACTTAGACCGATTAAAGTAACTAAAACTGTAAGATATAAAAAGTTGTATTTTATTACAAATATTAAGGCCATGAACTTATACACAATTTAGTTAAGCAGATTAACACCATGCGCTTAATAGCTCTTAACGTTACGCCGCCATTTTGAAAATGTTTCAAAATAATAGCGCTAAAAAACGAAATCATGATAACGAGCTGGTTAATGAGTCGCGTGTCGAAGGTGTTATAATTCTAAGCAGTACTTACATCCCAGTTGACCCAATCATCGCGGACCTGGTACGTGGCATCGGTAATGTACAGAGATACGCAACCTATTTCATTGGGTTTGTCGGTCATGTCTGGCGTGTGTTGTGCGTAGCCCACACCGTACCATATCCCGAACACGTCATCTACGTTAAAACGATGCGACCAACGAATACTCTCCCCGCAGAGACCTTGAACTGGGTAAGTGTATAACGTAGTTACCAAAAAGAACGCCAGCGCACGCATGGTGTCTCTGGGAACTGCGCAAACAATATGCTAGTTGTGTTGATTCATCGGTTTCAATTAGTAAATTAATGCAGGTTGTTTTCGATGCATTGAGCGGATGATTCAGAATACGGTGCTTTATTAAATTAAAAGGATACGCGTAAATCGTGTACTATATATTGCGTATATTACGCCCGTTACATTGCGTATATACTGGGACTGATAATTAAAACAAAAATAACAGAACCGAAGCTTAGACAAGTTCAATAGTTTTCCATAATAGATTCCAACGAGAAAGTTCTTTTATATAAAACATGTTGGATACCATAACCTATTATTTACGTACTTCGTCAAATTCGATCTTAGTGGCCATTTAGTTAGCATTTCTAGTGCAGAAAATTCTACTATAGACCGTTCTAGTTCATCGCAAGTATGAGGTTATCAATAATTTTAAGAAATGGCTAATATCCAATAATCCAGACGAAGTACTGGCGAACTATTTAATAGAATTCAATAGATATCTAAAAATCAGTAGTATTTACAATTAATGTATACCCTTTTTCATTCTCGGTCTGTGAATACTGGGTGTGGGTTATAATTTCAAAATAAACCATGAACTGTATATAAGATATTTACTCTCTGATTACATTTGGTGAACATGAAAAGCTACATAATAAAACTACAATCATCAACATCTCGCTAATAAAAACGCAACTATGACGAATAAAGTTCCAGTCAATTGAATATTTGTAGCCGAGTTTTCGCAGACACGTTGCAAAGCGGAGGTTGATAGATGTTTGAGTGTGAAGATGTTGTGAATGCTGGCGAGGTCTTCTGGTGTCAGCTGGTTCTCGTTTCTGGATAACACGACGCTGTACAGCTGGGAGTGCGGCAGACGCATGCAGAAATTCAATACCAAGTGAGTCTTTGCTACTTTCAACACTTGTATCACTCCACCAAAGAACCGGTACATCTTCTCAACCGCTGGAAGAAGAAAGAATATCCGTCAAATTATCTTTTTTTATACCATTATTATAAAGAGGAAATATTTGGATTTTCAAAAACTACTGGATCTATTTCAAATTCTTGCACCACTGAAAAGCTATGTTATCACTGAGTAACATAGGCTATATTTTTACTTTCTTTCTTAATTTCACGCAGGCGATGTCGCGAGCAACAGCTAGACATAGTTTTCAATAATCATACTAGCATTTTCCTACTTTACATGTTGTAAAATCATTTTTGATGTCTAAGTAACGATGAAAGGTTATCTGTAGTAATAATTATATAATAAGTATAAATTGAAAAGGATTCAGTTAAAAATTATATATTAAAAGGTACTGCTGACACCTCGCGTTGGTGTTTAGCTCTACTTAGATTTAAGCTTACAAGAGTACTGCTTAGTTACAGTCTTATTTCATTCGTAAGGCTTCTTCTTAATTATATTAGACATCTGTTACATTCTATGTATATTCTCAAATATTTCAAATACATAATAATTTCGCAATCAAAGTTATTCTAATTAATATTATAAATAAAATAGTTCATGTAGGGTTTTTATTAACTAGAAGGTTAAGTTAAAAACACGCAATATTAAGATTAAGGTCTCCATGTTTTCTACTGGGTTTTTAAACTATTTGAAAATTTAATTACTTAGATTTTAATCGTAATGGAACAAATACATTAAAACTAATTTTAACAAACAAATAATAAATTAAACGTACTTTTACCGCAATGGCGCATGAACGAGTGTAAGACCAAATTAAACTTCCATTTAAAACGAAATAAATAGGAAAGATATCTGATCAAAAGGTAAGGTCTGTAGAGCAATGTCCAATAAATCGTGACTAAGACGACTTACATCTATTGGGCACGTCCGTGGGCCAGAAACCTTTATGCGACGTGTTCACCTTGATGTGGTACTCATCTCTCCAGAGACCCTCGTTCCATTCAAGCACGAAGTGCCGGATGCGGTACTGCTCGGGCAGGCCGTACGTGCGGCTCACGTATGGAGAATTTGTCAACGGGAGGTACGATGTAGGCGGCGTGGGCTGAAAATAAAATACCAAAAATTATATACAAGGAAACGTAGAAATGTAGGTAAAGGTAACATTCGATGGATAAACTCGTTAGAATATTCAAACATTTGGATTTATCTTCAAATTATAAATCGAAATTTAACTTTAATTTATAATTAAATGTCTAATTTTCTATAAACGTATACAATAGTTAACATTATTAAATAAACACTTTGTATAAAGTCTAACCTCAGCTATATTAATAGACAGCTGAGTTTTCTTGTGGGATTTCATACAACATTGTGGTGGTGTTAAGTCACTATTGTTTGAATGTCGTGTAAATAAAACGACACAAGCATACTAATATTATATGAGAATGAATTATGCAAATCGTGTTTAACAATCTTAGAACAATAACAAATGACGCACAAACTACATTAATTGATGAATAATTTAATCAATCTATCTTAGATCATAATTAATTTTAAATTTAAAAAATCGTCAGTCTTTTGTTGGGTTAATTTACTTTGTAAAATGTAAACTGTGGTATAATTTAAGATGATATCGCATTAAATTAGTCAAGTTGATTATTAAGTTATTCAAATATTTTAATGAAATAATGATCTGATTTAATTTAACTCTATACTTACTAAGTTACGATTAATCAAACCACCCTGTATGTAATCTTCAAACTTTCTTAACTGTATAATCGGACAGTAAGGATTGTATTCCGTTATAATTCTATTATCTTTATGGAATATGTACTCGTGTAAATACCACATTCCCAACAGAGCATCTATATCAAAATCATGAGTAGGTTTTAAATCTGGGCAGTAGTTAACATTTGTCGAACACACGGTCGTTAAGAGAAAAGCAAATGATACGATAATGAACTCCATTTAAGTATATAATTGAAGGTAATTTTCGTAAGTGCTCCTACTAATTACTGTACATGTGGTTAGAAGACAGAGTGATATTAATTAAGGTTGTAACTCCGCCTCTTATATCATAGCTCCTCTATCTCTTGACCCACTAATTGTAACGACCTTTACATCCTGCAAATTGCTTGTCACACGTTAATATGCTTGTAAATTAAAATTAGGTTACGCCTCATTATAACATGATTGATACACTGTTTATATTATTATAATTTTTTCGATTAAAATCTTTCCATTAGTCAACGACACGATATAATTAAATTTGAATGTTTTAACACTAAAACGACAGGTTTAAATGGTTTGGGATAGTCCAATCTCTGTCGAGGTCTGTGAAAGTTACTTGTGAAACATGCCATATATCCTGCTAGACAAACAAGAGCTCGTTAAATTCGGATAAGAAGGTTACATGACTATTGCAGAAGAAATTGAGAAAGGTCAACGAAATTGAATTAGTTTAAATACTTTAACAATAAATTGTTTATAAAACGATAAATGAAAAGAAAAAAATACAATCCTATTGAAATATGATATGAAAACAATATAAAAGAACAACTACAAACCTGTATATGCACTTCCCTTATGTCAATATGAAAACATTCCTTGGTATGTTCAATTTTATACTCTCCCTTAGAATGTGGAATCTTCTCAACGCCGTACCAGACTCCGGATATCTGGTCCAAATCAATTTCACCGAAGTACGGCGATAAATCATCACAGTATTTATGATTCTCGAAGTAATAACTACTCTGACCGTAGCACTGAGTATAAGCTAAGCTTAATAAAATCAGTATGAACGTTTCCATTTGGATTAAACCCGGATATCGGGATAAAAAGTCGGGATAAAGTGAACCGGGTGTACCAGGCGACTATACGCCGCAAGAGATAGCAGATGGATTAATCCGCGAACGACGCGGACGATCCCTACTTTTAACACGTGGGCGGGATACGAAATGAGCTCCCTCAATTGGCAATGCCACACCGTGGGTAATTTTCTCGTTATGTGACAATACTTCCTTCATAAACATTAACACTGTCTCCTTGGTAAAACGATAAAAAAAAATTATTCCAATTGAAACTTTGATAACAAAATTTAGATGTTTATGAAGGAGCCTTGCTTCAATTTGGACAATGGTATTTAACATATTAATTTCGTAAATCTTTTACTTAACAACTGAAATTTAATGCCATTTACTCATAGTTACTAGTTACTTATTTTTATCACATTATATAGGTTTAATAATGTGAATAAAAAAAACAAAGCTCCTTCTTTCTTTACAGTCTAAAGAATTTCTTCATCTTCTAAGAAATTCCGATCATAAGAAAATTTTCCGCCGGCGCTTTTCTTGGCATACTTGGATGCTAGGAGAGCAGAAGCCTCCAAATAACGAGCACAGCATCGACACAATGCGATGACGTCAAAGCGAAGTACATATTGATCGAGTCACCACACTTGTAGTTGGAGTGAGACAGACTCTGCATTTTATAAACTTTAATAAAATATTATACGTAAATTGTAATAATATCCCTAATTTTTATATCTATGAATCTAATTGAGCAATATTAGACATAACGGCTTCTTTGTTTTTTACTATGTCGTAGATTTTTTCTGAACCAATCCTAAAAAGGGATATACAATATAGTAGATTCTACAAGAGTTGAAATGATAACGCGTTGACGTCATCGTTCGTAGCAGAGGGTATGACGTAGGCCTGGCTTAAACCGAGGTTGTTCGCACTAAGGGCACAGAAATCGTAGGATATGACCGTAGATTGGCGTAGCAGGGTAAAGCGTAGCCCTAGTTTGGAAAATAACATCGTCATAGAATTTTCTACGTCGTTTGCATATGTTAAGAAGTTAAATCTTCTGCTCCTGTACATATAAGTTTTTGAACATAACTAAATTATGTTGTTATTAAAAGTATAATTTTAAAGAGACCGTAAATTTTAATATTACTGAAGAATAAGAAAATTAAAACTGAAAAAACATTTATCTTTCTAATATTATAAATGTGATAGTTTAAATATTGTAAATGTGAAAGTTTAGATGGATGGATTGATGGATGGATGTTTGTTAGAGTTTGTAGCCTAAACGGCTGAACTGATTTCTATGAAATTTGGCATAGATGTAGAGGATAGTCTGGAAGAACACATAGGCTATTAACTTTTGTTTATTTTTTCAATCCACGCGGACGAAGTCGCGGGTGAAAGCTAGTTTTAAATAATTACAAACGGAAGAATAATGTTTCTTTTGCTTTGTACCTAAACGTAGAAGAAAAATGGTTTATTCGCAATACTAGTGTAGCCAATATTGTAGTTGTAACCCTCAAAGATTCTATGTACCCTAAGTACTCGGAAAACATAATTACTGTAAGTCTGTTGGCTTGTACAATCTAGGATTAGTTCTAGTTTTGTGTCTCCACATAAATATGTTTGCTTGGTGGTTAGGTATTGGAACGGACGAAGTTCGTGTGTTGCGTTATTTACGAATGTCCCCTTACATAGTAATAAATTGTTATTAAATAAACTAGCCTTAACAAGAGCAATTTTCGTAAGAATTTTAAGAATTATGCCCTTATCAAAATCCTATCTAATTGTAAAAGTATAGAAATATTGCTATATAAAAATTGATATTAAATTATTAATTTCACTTTAAGCGGTAACTTTCGTAGTAACAAACGTTAAAAGAAGGTTTTATGTTTAACAAAATCGTAGCTCGTAGCGTGTAGCGCGATCGTAGACCGCTTTGCTACGAAAGGCTAAATGATGACGTAACGGATTTGCTACAAAAGTCCCAAGGCAACATAAGTTGTAAGGCAATGCTGCAACCCAGTATCGCGCCAAACGCGACGCCCCGCGCAAGTTAGTGGGACTCAATAGGGGAGCATGACAGACAGGGGATGACAATAGTTTCACCCCAACTATTAAGCGACGCTCGAAGGGTAGTATGTCGTAGCGATTGGGGTAAAAACACCGAATAGGCAGTTTGCGATTGTTATAAATATACATGAATAATATATTAAGAAAATATTGCGAACACTCAAACGTTTGTCTAATTACCCGGATACTAACAAATATGTTACAAAAGTACACTACAAATCTTGACAAAAAATTGAGACATTTAGAGTTAGTTTCAGCATTCAATTTTTTTTTTTCACAAAATTAACTTTATCATTAGTATCAGCTATTTTATATCCAAAAAAGTAAACACTTTTTATTTGCCTGCGTAAGCTCCACGTTTTTCTAACAACCTGGTACAGAGGGGTCACGTGAATCGGCGTTATTCACAAGGGTTGTTTGTTAACACGTGTCGCCTATTCTATACTTAATGTTAATAATTGTATCGTAAAAAAACTAACATTAGGTAACCAAAGTAGTGAGTGAGTAAACGGTTATATTAATTTATTCAAAAAATACACCGAAAACTGTGTTAATTGTTATTTTTCCATGAACTTCCGAATGATTTATATAAAGGTTTATTTCGTAGTTCTTTGTTTTTATTTAACTTACTATCTAGTTGCGTGCCAAGATATGCTTGTTAAGGTTTGTTTATAGTTGCCTTTTGCTATATATCAGACACGTTATTTCAACATTAGTTTCAATGACAAGTGAAATTACTTTTAACTTTAATAGTTCTAAAGCACAAAAGTACTTCTAAAATGTCAGCATATCAATAAACTTGTAGTGCATAAGTCTAATGCGAAAACAACTAACTTTAGAGAGTAATGTATTTGTTACCCTTTGGCATTTAGGGTGACCTTTGCAAGGGGTGAGTCCCAGTCGGACGGACGTTATAACGGAGCTTCGGCGGGCTTAGAGGTCGATTGTACTAGGATAACATAAAATACAGGATGCTGCGACCCCTATCGAATATATCAACCACGACCTTTAAGAGATTCCTTCACAGACAGAAGCTATAAATAGAGATTAGAAGATAACTACAATGGGTTTGTTTTATTTACGACTAAGATTAGTCTACTGATATGGATCTTTTTCATCTTATTTAGAACTATACAGATGTTTCTGCATATCATTATCATTGCAGGGTTTATCCCATTTAATTTGGGATCAGATCAGATTTAATAGTTTTTATATGCTATTAGTATGTAAGATTTAAAAATAAATGCATTGATATTAATTGTTCTGTAATAGGTTAGTGTAATAAAAAGCGACAAACGAGAAAAAAACTCTTTTGATAAAAGTAACATTACGACACTGTTTTAATATATTTTCTCAAGGATGTAGAGAGGGATTACAACATTTTTATACAAGTTTTCAGCAGTGGAAACGTGGCTGCATTGAAATAACATCGGCGGTATCTGTTAACAAGAGGGAGGTTACAAGTATTTGGGCGCTAATTTTCTCCGCCCATACATCGTTAGGAGGCGGCGTTGGAACGTCGTTACATGGCTATCTTACTAAGGCAACATAAAACCTTAGTATGTAAACTGGATACGCTAAGAGGAATCCTGCAATCCTTTAGTACAAACGAAAAAAAAAACAATCTAAACAAATGGTCACGATGTAACTTCAGACAGGAAATATAGCTAGGCGACACAGAAATTTCTTCGCATGGTATACGCAATTTAATATATTTAGAAATTACTGAATCAATTACATAGCTAGTGTTTACAAATCGTTTATCGTTCAATACCTACGTTGCTCGAAAGCTCATATTTATTGCAACGAGCAATATTGACATTTCTACGGTTATGTCTACCGCATTTTTTTAAGTAAGAGTAAGCTTTAGGGATTTAATTTGTAAAACTTTCTACTTTCTTCCTAAAAATGCTACATATAATAAAAGACGAACACTTGAATGACTTACCTCTACACTCTACACAATAAAAGCGTGTTATACTTTTAAAGCATAACAAATCTTGCAATCTCAATTAACCTTGAAACCCTCTGCCATTCCTGAATAAACAAAAATATGACTTTACATGTCAGTTATACGTAGATTTAAATTTGTTTCAATAGAAAAGCTCTCGAGATAAAACAGATACCGGTATCATAGGAGTGTCCGCTCCGCCCTAGCCCGCCCAAATGCGTTACGTAGGGCGGCAACAATTTTCCACGGGCGTTTCTTGTACCAGGAGAATATGAATGCTGAGGAGTCACAGCATATCTTCTAAACATTTGCGTCAGCTGTACAAAAAACACGCATGCGCAATAGTTACCCAATAACTCAACCAATCAGTACAGTAACCATTGTTTTGATTGTTTCAAAACTTTTCGACAGTTGGTAATTGTAGGTATCATGAAATATTAAAATCGGACACTTCAGATACGTACTTAAATGACTAAAATCAAGGAAAAAGGGTGCTTGGTATTATAATAATAACATCGGTCTAGTCCTCATGCATTTTTTTATTAATTTTATTGGTGATGATGTGGTTTGGAAAGCAAAAGATCTTTGGTCCATTGACGCAAAAATTAGATCATTAATTTCTATTAATCGCTTAAAAAAAACTAAATCATTGTGATGACGTCTTTGCTGACGTAAGCTATCGACTCACATGTTATATTTTACGTAATGTTCAGGGAGCGGGCGAGCGAGTGGCGACATTTCACAAGATGTAAAGGGATGGGGTGTTGCGCCCCGGCCGGCGTACGGCGTCGTAGGTCGTGACGCGACCGAGTGACGTCACTGGGGTGTGAGGTTGCGCTACAGGGAGGTCTCTCCCCGGTGAAAGTCGGCGTCAGTACGTTTTGAACCGGCGCCGTCGCCACTTGTCTCAGTTCAACGCTAACTACGCGTATAACCTTAAAATCGCGTAATTTAACTAAACAGAATTCAAATACATGTAAAAATATCAAGCAGTGGAACTGTGAA
This sequence comes from Papilio polytes, assembly GCF_000836215.1. Classification (NCBI taxonomy): domain Eukaryota; kingdom Metazoa; phylum Arthropoda; class Insecta; order Lepidoptera; family Papilionidae; genus Papilio; species Papilio polytes. The sequence continues at coordinate 538,797 of NW_013525024.1, read as the reverse complement.
TGTACGTATAACTTTTTATCCAGAAACATTTCGTTTTATTTATTAAACCATATCCATATTTATATTAGAACATGACCTAAATTGTTATTTGATATTAAAAGTTACCTATACTTGATTTATTTCTATAAAAGTATCACAAAACGCATATAATTGTGTTAATTCTTACTATGATGTTTTTACATTGTTGTATTATATAGAAAACAACAGTAAACAATGATTCTGAAAATTCAATCGCCGGAGAACGGTTATTAAAGTGAAACATTTTTTTATCATGTAACTGTCCATCACATTCCTGTAAAAACATTTAGCTCATTGACAGGACTAACGAGGCCTACGACTTCTGTTAACCCAAGATTTTTATTTACAGTCTAATTTCAGCGGCGATGCACGAAAGCGGCTAAAAATAAAAACGGGGTTCGCGCGCTCCCGTCGCCCGCCGCCGGCTCGTATTTTCATACTAGTTACACTATTTCTGTCTGTAAAGCAATAAGATATTCTACATGCGAGTGAAATCAAGTGGACAACTCTCGTGTGGACAATGAGAAAAGTGCGTAAAAAGAAACCGACTGCCGCGAGGCGAATGTGAAACTTGTGTTGTTTTAATATAAGCTAACTTTATTGTGCTACGGAATTACGACGCAACTTTTTGAGGTAAGCAAATCTTACCACAATCAACTACATACTAACATTAAAAAAGCGAATTCACTAATGAATAATAGAAACAAAATATTAGAAACTAAATCGCTAAAACCTTTTTATGGCTTTATAGTCAAAAAATCCTTACCAAATGGATTTGGCACGGATCTTTTGTCACTAATTGAAACCCCTCTAAAAAATAATTTCAACGTTAACGTTAGATCTATACGTACGTCATGACGGTAGTTTGTACGTAACGAATACAAATAACTCGTCAGACCGTGTCCCAGTTATTCGAGTGCAAGTCAAGGCGACTATAGGCTAATACGGTCCCGAATTGTACAACTGTTGGATTATTAAATTGCCTCTTGGAAGAAAAAATATATTAACCTATTATTAACAGTCTTATAACTACAAAATTTACTAAACTCCAGCTACGAATCGAACTCCTTTGTAATGTTATTAGCGTGTGTAACGTCATGTTGAATTCAGACAAAAAAATAAATCTAAAGTTTTATGTAAAGTGTAAAGAATTATGTAGGCTTAAAAAATGTTGGACTATTATGTCTACGGTGATATAGGTTAAATCTTTAAGACTGGAACACGTGCCACAACTCGGTGCAGAATTTAGGTACAAGCGCGCCGCGGCGGTATTATAAATAAACAAGACAATGCAATTGTAACAATGCGAATTTTAATCAACAGACTTGAGTCTTAATGTATGTTTTTACTGACGAAACACTCATACAAAAGAATGTATATGCCTGTTTATCTGTTTTATTATTAATATGATTCTCAAATGTCATGTTATGAATAACTGTTTTTGTTAGAGTGCAAAAGGATAGGCGAGGACATTTCTGAACCTTCAATTGTTTGAGGCATATTATCTAGGATTTTTCTAGGACAGTTGTACAGGGAAATCTAACAAAAAACGGCAATATCGGACTACTGAAAATTACGATATTAACTTACACAAACGATTAACTTTCATTCGACCGACAAAATCAAAACAAAACACGGTTCTGCGAAGGCGCCACGAATTCTCCATTTCACATTTTCTCGGACAAAACAACTGAAATATACATCGGAACAGGGTCATGATAAAATACTAAACAACCAGATTTAAAAAAAACAACTTTATTTTCATTGAAAGTCAAATTCAAACATTCTACCATTATATATATATGTAAACTACCCATTACAAAATCCATAAAACACATGATACAAAATAGTAATTCACTATATCTACTTAGTTATAAAGGATTATTCCCAACCGCCTCCCCGTTTTGTCCCCACGTGAGAGTAAAGTTTCATCCGTCTCACGATCCAGTCCCACTATCACCAATAAAGTGACAGATGGAACCTTTATTAAATAAAATAAGTTCCAACCGACCCATCATTGCAAAAGGTGGGACGGATGAAACTTTTCATTCTCAACTGTCCTCACGTGGGAACAGAGCTGGGTGACGGTTGGGAATAGTCCGTTATAAAACATTTGTAATTATTTTTTTTTTTGTAAATGAATTAATTTATTTGTATTGAAACTAATGTATAAAGTAATATAACCATCAAAGATACATAAATTATTCTTTTTAAAAATAGACATTTACTTTACAAGATTATTATATAAAGTTGTTATAAATTGAAAATAAAGACATTTGTCCAACAACTTTAAATTAAATTTTATTTATGCGATATTTGTGCGAACAATTAAAATTAATTAAATTCAAAAGAATTCTGTCTCAATATTTTTAATTCAGTTTAAACATAAAAGTTAAGTACAGACAAAAATAGCTTAATAGAAAAGCTGCTACTAACTTTATTTACTTAAAATTAACATGTATGAACAAGAATTTTGATTACTTTTTCTAAGATGGCGCTATTTCTCAACTTAGTTTAACAAAGTGTGTCACTAATTGTAAGCTATATTATGCAATGGTAATTTTAAATAATTGTAATATATAATATTATAATAAATATAAAAAAGTTAACATTGCATCACAATAACTAACAGGAATACATATATATTATTTGCGATTTTAATATTTTTTAAATAAAAAAATTCTTTTCTCAATAACTATAATACACATTAAGACAAACAGTAATGAAAACATCAATAAACTAATATTGCATTTCAATGACTAGTGAGTAATATTTTATTTTAATAACAAACCACATTGATATTATTTTCTTGTAACTTTTATTTTAATTGAAGCACTGCCAATATCAAATTTTTACAACAACAAACAAAAATGTTACACTTTCTTTCATACAAGTGCAAAAATAAAGTACATAATCCAGGACTTGTCAAGTACATTTTTTTACCCTTAATTAGATGTAGTTTTTTGCAACAATATCAACTGATTTTTTAATAATATCATATTTTTGAATTTGAAATCAACTAGTTCAAGATTTCTTTAAATTAGTTGTTTGTCACTCTGGACACTACCAAGTTAAGGGTTACAGATACCAAAGTGATAATTGACTAGAAATGTAAACTGTTAATATGCAGTATTTGGAAGACATTATTTCACTGTCCGATTGTCTCATTTGAGCTTAAAAATATTTGTGACATATTTAATACTTACTTTTCTACAATTATAATATACATCTAACACCAAAATCTATTCAAAATTTTTTCAGTATAACACATCAAAAAGGCACTATAAAATATACAACCACTATAAAATCTATTTTAAAAACAATAACATCCTTAACTACTTAAGATTAATTTTTAAATATTGGATCTAAATATGATGTTACCTTTGGCCATATTTCATCAGATGTGCGGCCTTCAAAATTTTTTAATATACCTTTATCTTTATAAAAATTGATAACAGGTTGCGTCACACTTTTATATATTTCCAGTCGTTTCAGAACAGCTTCTGGTTTGTCATCCGGCCGCTGAATTAAGTCTTCACCAGTTACATCATCCTTCCCCATCACTTTTGGTGTATTAAAACCTATATTATAAACCCTGCCCGATGGCAAATGCACCCAACGATTCTTCACCCTCTCTATTATTACTTCAAATGGAACTTCCAGATTTAAAACTACATCTACAGGTTGCACTTTCCATAGAGCATTTGCTTGAGCAACTGTCCTTGGAAAACCATCCAATAACCATGGCTTATCACTGTTCTGTTTTAATTCAGCAATCATAAATTTAATTATTACATCATCTGGCACTAATTTACCTTCATTCAAATACTTTTTAACTTCTTTTCCAAGCTCAGTTTGTTTTTCTATGTGATCCCTTAATTTATCACCACTTGATATATGCTCTATGTTGTATTTTTTCACAATTCGGGATGAAATAGTCCCCTTTCCGGATGCTGGTGCACCGAGTATTAAAGTTTTTAATAATTTAGCCTTTACAGACATTGTTTTAAACGAGCAACAGGCCAGCAAGCTTATATAAAATGACCTTTGCTCAGAATGCACTTTAGACTTCACATTTATTTCAACTGTGCGACATCAAATAGCATACATGCGACTTCGATGTGTGTGTTGAATTATCACCAATATTAGACTTACATAGCCGGTTATTCATTATCACAGCGAAGTTGATAAAGTTGTTAATTTTTATCTTTTGGAGGTTAAATATTAGTTGCAAATAGAAATGATCAATCCAACTGACACCAGTTGTGGGATATGACATATGTAACAAAAAATATTAAATCACTTATCTCAATAAAATATTACAATAAAAACAAAAACTTTTTACTTTTGCTTTTGTGCTATAGACAGAATTTTTTGTTTTGATGTTTAAAGCAGTGGCAGATGTCAAACGTAGCGTAAATGGCAGCGTTCAAATCTATTATTGAGCTACGTTCGTAAGCTTAAAGCGTCATGTGTTGAATTATAATATTGCGTAATTTTATAGTTTGTCATCAATTTTATAGCTTTGCTCTATATGATACTGTAATTTCGATAAGATTTCCTTGAATAAAAATGCTTTCCACGGCCTGAAAACAATGTTTACTAAAGTATAACTCGACGGTTTTTGCAAAATGAAATATCTAACGCCTTTAGTAACATTTTGAATTTCTTTGTATGATTTTTTTCTATTTTGAATTGGCAAAATTCATGCATTCTCACGGTATTTTAACCCTAACAGCCATTAAAAAATTAGACTATATTATGTATTTAGCTATAAGTGTAAAGATTTTTAACATGTTGCTAGACTTATGATACTTTGATAAAATTGAACTCCACGGTAGAAACGCCAATATTTTCATTTTTTTTGCAGAATGGCGCTCGTAATGCTACCGTGTGATCTCCCCTGGTGGACTTCTGTACAGCGACATTTAAAACATCTTCTCTTGGCATCAGCTCCCGTTAAACTCACAGCTAGTATGTTGAAAATTCATGACATGTGCAAGTAAGTATCAAATAGACAATTTTTTACTTATGTAAATGTCGGTATTATACAAATAATTAAAAATCAAATGTTCTGTATTTGTGATAACGACATTAATTATCTTCCCGCATTACTTACAAAGCCGACCACAGTTCTATGCAATCGTAATAGTATATAGTATGTCTATCCATTCTCGCTAAAGAATCACCGTTAGTGCGTTAGTGCCTTGAGTCCACATAATTGGATTACATATTACGATACACGATATACCTGTACAAACTGAGTCTATTGTTACCATGTCCAGCCATATGTATTAATCAACTTAGGGATGGATGGAGTCACTACTTTAAGGACTTGATGAAATGAAAATTTAAAATGTAGAATTAACTGTAACCTTACGTATTGACATTGATTGCAGTATAGGTATAGATCCAGATGATGACATCAAAGATCCAGATCTGATGAAAGGCTTAGAGCAATTCCTCGAAGAAGAGCTGTCGGAAGAAGAACGCAGAAATTTCCTCGATAACACAATTAGAATCATGGTGAACAGAGCACTACACCTTAAAAGATGGCGCCCACCTAAAGGACTTATGTTTAGTTTACAACAACAAAGTTTGTACAATTTTAACGGTATTTGAAGTCTTCATTAGTTGTTTAGAAGTATGTAATATGACAGGACATGTATCTTTCAGGCGATGTTACGGAACTGGATTACAATTTTCTATCGTCACTTGTTTCTCATGCATTTTTCTCGACTTTCCCTAAAAGAACGCTCAAAACGCATCCGACTTTACAAGACTTCAATTTTACACATTTTTTTAAGAATTTACACAGGTAATTCACAAATATCTAAGGTTATTACATCCCTACCTGGGCGTCGCCAGGAAGATCTAGGCGGCTAGGCTAGGTTAAGGGATCCCTAAATTGAAAAGTACGGTACGGTATTAGGGGTTTACAACACAAATCCACAGAGAGACCTTTAAAATTAATAGTCGGTTTTACGTAAAAACAACTGGACCACTTGATAACAATTTGATAAAGAATAGAAATAATGCTACTAAACCTAGCCTAGATCTTCGGCTGGCGACGCCCTTGCATGGCTTTGGAGTTTTTTTAACGTGATGTTTATTCAATCTTACAGAAAATCACAAAAAAACAAACTAAAAAGCTTACTACATTATTTTGAATGGTTGGACAAGAATAGCAACGAAGGCACCGTTAAATTAAGTAGACAGGTAAACTGCTATTAAAAATTTCGCGAAATGTAAGATAATTGGGACATATTATTTAGTTAATACAATATTACTATTGCAGGTAATGACAGCAAAGCAATGGTTAACAATAGAGGATTGGTTAGAATGTACGTTGCCGTTATGCAAATTGTTGGTGAGGCATGAGGGGCGGCCGGAGCGATGCGAAAACGATGACGCCATTAGAATATGTTTCGCTAGCAGTAGAGTCGGTGGTGATGTCTTAATTGATGGAGATACACAGGTAATCAAGAATAGCCAGAACGGCGTTAAGACTTACGTTGGGGAAAAGTTAGACCATAACTTTAATCTTTAAGGAATCGCTGACAATGTTCATGATGCCGGAGCTCCTACCTGTCATGCTGTCGGTGGAGTCGCTGGAGGACAACGAGGTGTTGAAGGCGGAAGGAATCAGATTGTTCAGCAGGATTAGCGACAAGCGGCAAAAACCTAACATCGAACTACTGTCCGAACCTAAAACAGTAATGTCTATAAAATCATCCTATCATACAATTATCACAACTTTCAGAAACTGTTATATTTAAAGTTTCGATTTCTTGTATAGGTAACGGTATGTCTAATGGACGCCGAAGACTACAGCGCTTTGCCTCTCGGTCAGTGGGAAGAAGACAACGTGCTACGGGAACTGAACAAGAGCCTGCTCGCCTTTCAGCAGGCGCCTATGAAGAGTCGCGACAGTCAGCAACGACAAGAGAGGAGACTGTCACCTATCGGTTAGTATTTCATACATTGTCGATTGTGTGTGATGTTGTGATGTTGGCTACAGCCTGCTAGGTGTGATCTCCTTAATTCCACGGAACAAGAAATCAAAATGTAAAGTTGGTCGAAAGATTATTAAGTATTGATTCTAAATATTTTATAGTAAATACTTAATTAGTTTTTCTTGCTTATTTCTGCCACGCCTGTCTCTAAAAAAGAGTATAAAATGTAGTATTTTTTTACAACCTTGACCCGATAACCATACGAAAGTAATCCAATAAACACTAAGATCGTTAAACTCAGGAAGTAATGACTAATCCGACAGTTGTAAAAGAATTGGGTAATGAAGCCAATATTGTTAAATGGATTATTTTGGTTTTCGTGTTCACGTAGTAAACAACTGTAATTTGTCATAAATCATAAACGAACTTATCAACTTTTTAAAGAGTAACTACCTTCAATAACTAATTATTTTACGGCTATTGCTCACGTCTATTTTGGTGACGGCACCGACCAGTTGCAAACCCTGCGGGGGTCCTTCTTCAGGGCGAGTGTTATTGGGGATGAGTCACGGTCGCGTGCGCCTCGCACTTACTAGCTAAATACTATATTTACTACTAAGTAAGTATAGTACTTAGTTAGTAAGTTAACTACTACTTACTTACTAAGTTATTTCAATGTTTGTACCTATTATACTAGGAATAAGATTATTTTTCTTGTTACCAATAGGGGAATCATTCAGCAACACTCCACCAGAGGTGGAGGCGACGGTGATGATAAAGCAGTCGTCGTGCAGCACGGTCAACAGCTGCAGCAGCAGGAGCCCTTCTCCGCAGACATACTGCGCAGCCACACTTAATTTAAACGATCCAAGCAAGTTACAAACTTAATTAATTAATCGCTCGAAAAATATATGGTACTAAATATCTTAATACTAGCATTCGCCCCCGACTCCGTTCGCGTGGAATTAAAAAAACATAAGTGAGTAGCCTAAGTCTTCTTCCAGACTTTCCTTTACATCTACACCATATTTCATCGAAATACGTCCAGCCGTTTAGGCTACAAACTTTCGCATTTATATACTTAGCACGATTTTACTAGAAGCCCAATATACCAAAATGGCGATAGGTACATACAAAATTATAAACAAATTCTCATGGATATAACAGCTCTCAGCTCTCGTTTTTTTTTCAGGCGTAGAATTAACGAAACGTAAATGCTGGTTATCTCCTGATGGGGGCGTTTTGAACAACCGAAGAGGAAGGTTCATCGTATTGGGCTCATCGGGAGAGTGCCTGCCGGTGACCAGGAGTCCCGGCCTCATCAACCTGGACACTCAAGAAGACAGTCTGTATTCCAGCTGTAACTCCAGCGACGACGAGTATCACAGTGCAAACGACAGCTTCGACTATGGTAAATTAAACGAGTAATTTCTAGTAAAAATCATTACCGTATCATGACAATTTAGATGTTTATATATTTAAAGATTATGTAATTATTTTCAATACTTCTTTAAACAAAGCAACATTCAAAAATGTAGGTAGCGAGGATGAAGGAAGAGGCGAAAGCGCACGTCCGAACTCGTTGAAGTACTACAAGGAGCTGTCGACTGAGGAGAGGCGGCAGAGCTTCGCGGAGAGGCTGCGCGAGGCGCTGCGCAGAGAGGCGGAGAACTCCTGCACCACCAGCACCACCGGCGACTGGTCCACCGACAGCTCCAGCTACGAGCCAGGCGTCAGCTTACCCGGCGCGGGGACCAATGGGAATGAAGTAAGGTAAGCAGTTTGTTCAACAATAATCAAAATAAAAGTGTTGTGGAATCCAGTTTGATTAAAGGCACTACCGTAATCTTGGCCGACATTATCTCAATTCTTAAGAAAGATGATTTATCTTTAGGGTTTCTCATGTTCAGGGTAAAACGCGGCAGCTCCGTCGGTTTCGTGCTGACCGACAAAGAGATCTTGGATAACGGCAATACTTCCTTAAGCCGGCGACCGATTGAAAGGAAGGAAACGGGGAATAGCTCAAAATACAGTTTTAGCACAGAATATACGTAAGTGAATGTTTAAACTTAGTTAAAAAAAATCACTCCTTAAGTCTGACTCATTGTAAATTGACATCAGTAATTTTAATTGCAGGTCAGAATTGGAGGAAGTGTACGAACAATTCAATCATTGGTTAAACGACCCCATTTGCAATAACACAGCGGAGGAAAACAAAAATAAAGAGCTGGATCCGCGGGATTTGGCTGTGATAAGGTAAAAATGACGAAACACCGAGCCCTCTCCTCCGCTGGTTCAACTGACTTTTTCTACAAATTGCGTTTACTTACCTCAAATTTTCTTTAAACAAATAACTATTATAGTCGATAGCTATTTGTAAAACTACTGACTAGCTATAAAATATATGGTTTGAAGATTTGCGGGGTCTCTGCTGAAGCGCACGCTGAGCGAGTCCATGGCGAGCGGGGGCGCGGGGGCGCGGGGCGCGGAGGCGGCGGAGCTGTACGGGCGCGACGGCCGCGACCGCACCACGCCGCGCCGCCTCGCGCTCGCCGCGCGCTCGCTCTCGCTCGAACTCGCGCGACACAGGCACCGCCTCGCCGCACATTTGGTCAGTTACAATTCAAATTTTAAACTTTTACAGCTTCAATAATTTCCAAAATCATAGCATAGGATATAAAAGTACACGCTCCATTTAAATTAAAGTTTTAGGGGTTTCAAATTAAAAATTAATGCCTTAATATGTTTTAACAGATCGCTTAATGTATGTATGTATGTATGTATTGTATGATGTATTTAGTTTTGTGTTTAAACAGCTTATGTGTCATAACGCAGATAAAAAATTAGCGATAACCCTATTTTACTTTCTGTACAAAGCATACTCTTCGTATCTTTGTCTTATAAATTACTGTAACACACAAAAATATACCCTAACATAGTACGCAAGTTCATTAAAATGGTACATCACTGACGTCTTACCATTAATTTATGATTGATGTTTTGACAGAGACGTAAAGTAAAAGAGTCAATACCGGAAGAGATATTAGAGAGTACGAGAGAGAGGTGCAATACCAACAATAATAGAGAGCCGAATGAAGCCGCCTCACTCGACTCTTCCACAGACACATCTTCGACGCAGTTGTCCAACCCCAATTTAAAAAAGAAAAAACTCAATTGGGTTGTCAACATGATAGTAGAGACGATAGAAGAGACGGTCGAATGTGAACCGGTCACTGTCAATATAAAGAAATCTAAGGTTAGAGCGTCTGTCTGTCTCTAATACTCGGACATTTGACGTGTTTACTAACTACGAAAGCACTTTCGATAACGCTGACTTGATCAAGTTTGGATGTTTATTGGGTTAATACTTTGTAACAAGGATTTGAAGTCACGTCAATAAGAATTTTCTTATATTTATAATTCAATACAAGGCAATCCAAATTGTTACAAAAACGTAATCCTCAGCTAGATGCCACACTTCTGTAACGTGTGTTTTTAATTGACTTATCCTCCTACGGTTTGATAATTCACAACGGTAAGGGAGCTAAACACGCAAGATTTCTTCCCCTAACTTAAACGTAGGATGCTTTTATAAATGAAGTAACCGGTTGAAATTTGTATAAAAATTGGAGTGAATTATATTTTGTTTGTATCCTCATCCAAATTAGCGTTCTGTAGATCAAAACGCGCGTCATATATAAGCTAAAGTAATTGTTATAGTTTATATATAAAAATTGAAAACTGTGGTGAAGTAGAGGCCAATGCATGTGCGTTGCCAGGGACGAAGATTGCCTCCCCCCCCTGCCCGGGAATCGTAAAATGTAAATTAGATTTAAATTCTACAGCTAGATCATGGCGCCGCTCATTATTAAAGAACCTATCTGCGCATTTATAATCTTCGATGACATTTGTTATTTCTGTCAATGTAACTAAATAACTTATCATCCGATCTAAGATTGCAACTTTTCTTACACATACACACAAGAAACAAACGTACACTTTATTGGCAAACTCTACTGCTTTTGTTTACTGAATGACGCGCGCTTTATTTGCTGTTTGTCGCTTTACATTTTAGATAGAAACTAACAAAAATTCATATTATTGTAAAATAATAAAGATTGTTGCTTACACAGCTATCATTAAAAAAATACAGTTAAATGTTAAAAAACCGTACGTCAATGCTGTTCTTAATTTTGTCGAATTATTAGTTACAAGCTAGTCGTTGTTTTAAGATCAAAGTCAAGATGTCCTAAGTGAAGGCAGGAGACAAAGATCTCATTGTGGCAAGGCCTATTTTAAAACGTTGTCTATAATAATCTTTTGTTTCTCAGCTAAACGAGCTGGCGCACAAGATAGTGTCGGGCGGGTCGTGCCGGCCGGTGGCGACGGGCAACTGGGGCTGCGGGCGGCGGCAGCGCGGACACCCGCAGCTCAAGCTGCTGCTGCAGTGGCTGGCGGCCAGCGTCGCCGGCGTACCCGCATTGATCTATTATACCTTCGGAAATGAGAAACTCTTTAAGGTATGTGTACACAAAATATCTATAATCCGACTAATTTTAGTATATATTTCGGATCTCGCTCTGAAGATGTAATAGTTTTAATCTTTTCTTTCTCTCCGAAACGCTTAACTTTCACATATGTGAAGATTATTTTGTTTAGACATTACTATTTTATTAAGAGTCTATGCCCATATTGATCACAAATTCTGTTCGATAGCTGGACACACTGGTTCGTGTGCTGGTGGATAGAAAATGGACAGTCGGCCAGTTAACACGAGCAGTGCTGAAGTTCGCACGTCAAGTGCTGCACGAGCCACACGTCATCCCCGACAACCATTCCCTCTTCGACGAGTTGATCGGCATTGAGAAAATACCAGATGACTACTAGTTCTGCGACGTTTCGACGTGACAGCGATTGTGGCGCCAAAAGACGCCATCTTATAAATATTGTATTTATTTATAGGAATTAATTACAAAAAAATACAGTTGTAGAAACGTTTTAAAGTGAGTTAAAAAACGTTTTGTACGGCTTTAAAACGTTGCTACGATCTGTGGAATAAAATTACAACTAAATTTGACTATTCGTACTGAATATGTATGCATTTATAAGTTGAGACACAGATGTCTTCGTATATCTTAATGCATTACTCGTTACTTGTATGGAATGTGATTTTGGCAGCTGTGTCTTATTTACTCAAGACTAGTGCAATTTAAATAGCGTTAATAACATAGTTACATAAAAGCAATACTATAATTCGAAATACGATTATACAGACTTAACGAAAATATTTTTGTACAAAATTATCAGTACAAGTATAACAGTAGGGTTTTTTATAAAATCAATATAACTAATAAAACTTTTAAGGGCAATTTACAAATAAAAAAGCATGTTATAAATTTTACTTATTTAAGATATTATAACGAACTTTTGAACATTTTCGCATTTGTTATAAATACGCTGAGCTGGACTTAATCCAAAAAAAGACGCAAAAACAATATTAGTTACTATTTGTTACCTTTAATTTCAAGTGTGTGGGAAAAGTAGGGAAAGGTGACAACGTATCGTAATAGGTAAAGAGATCACAAAAAATATACAGTTTTTTATATGGTTATAACTATTATTGCGTTCTCTGGTTGTTTAATTTCGAATATTGCCAAAAGCAGAATCCATAATATTCGTTGTACACTTTAATTTGTTATGAAAAGAATTTGAACTATGATTTCTCGTGAAAAGATCCATTTTATCGTATGGTCACTTCGCTCAGTGTAATGTTCGATTCTAAGAGTTTGTTCGAAATATCATTTGTCGATATTTAATGCACTTCAGTGTTGCTATCATAACTTCACACAGTGGCGCCACCTTGGCCTACGTTTCTTTTCGAACAGACTCTACTTTTAAGTTATAGACATCGTTTTACAAAGTCTTCCACTGATCGAATCTCAATGTGTCCAAAGGTTTTTTGATTTTTGTGACTGTACGTCTACCAAGTGATGAGTAATAAATTGCGTCATATAAAAACATGTGTTCTTATTTCATATTTACTAGTTTCCACCCGCGACGCTGTCCATGTAGAATTAAAAAAAAACAAAAGCAAGCAGACCATGTGTTCTTCCAGACTATCCTTGCTGTGCTAAATCTCACTAAGATCCGTTCAGCTGTTTAAGCTACAAACTTTAACATACATCCATCTATCCAACTAAACTTTCGCGTTTAAAAAACTAGCACGAAGTAAGTTAACCAGCTTTCTAATTCTAATACATAGAATATAATTTCGGAAATTAGGCGTTATTCTTTGAATAAAGATGTATAAAATTACGAAGTAAATAATACTATATCAGTGTCATTTAAAAATAAAACAAAATTTATGCATTACCAGCATTTATTAACATTAATTACAACATTCAGTCATTGGCGAGAGTCGTCCGCATGAAGGCTGTACACACATCCAAAGATTAAAATGATTACAGACTATACAAGCATCGTTAAATCGGGACAAAATGAAATAGGAGATATTACTCTCGGATAATAAAGTTTATGTATAGTAAATCATTTTTTCTTTAAACTTTCAATATGAACTATACTTTTGATGACGGAAGATATTGTAGTTGTATTAAAATATTGCTAAATATCTCATTCTCATTGCAATAAACAGAGATAGCAATAAGATAGTGTCCGACAAATGTCATATTGGAAATTAACAGTTACATTGTACCATATAATGACCACAGTTAGAGGAAACAGAGTATTCATTTAAACGTATAACTTTGTAGCAGTTTCCGTTTCATCTAATTCCTACAATATTAGCGACCGCCCTAAAAGAAGAGTCCCCTCATGCGGCGACCCATCCCCTGCCTGTCGTACAGCACGTTGAACCTGTTCACTAACTGATTGATACCGTTGCAGCCTTTGGTGATGGTGCCCAGGTACGTCATCAGAGCCACATCATTGCATTGCTGAAAAAAAAAACAAAAATTATTTAACAAAATCTGTAAAAACTATTAAAACCACCAGGTTTTCGTTGTTTTTTGGTGTAGGTATAGGAAATATTCCAAAGATTTTTAGATATTATTATTGTGACCCAATAGAAAAAAGCACAAATTATGTTGAATATTAGTTACCAAAAGCTATCTAGGGGTAGATCTAAATCTAAACAATAAGGATATTGGCGGCTAAAACATTTATTTCAAAATGGGGCTCGAAGGACCAGCTTTTTCTGCTACGACTCGATAGTTATTGCCTTAAAGGGAAAGTAGGTCCTGCAAAATTCCCTAATCAAAACAATACTGGCTACTAAAGAACTTACGTTATAAAAATGTGTGCGGAACTGTTGCGATGTGAGTAGGGGCAGGCGGTTAGCGAGAGCACGCGCCTCACGCAGCAGCGTGGGTCGCGGCGGCAGCGAGCCGTCACGTATCGCGCGCACAGTCGCCAGCACCGCGCGCACGCGGGACACTAACATCTTGATAGCGGACCGCTGCGCTGTCAGGTGCTCCGCCACTGCATCAACACCCAAATACCAAAATCTTATAAAACACGCAAACACATATTAATTTAAGTACACCATATGTTACAAATTACATTACAATAATTATAGCTGTTGCTAGCGATTTTGCTGGCAAAAAATTAAAGAACCAATACAAAACATAACCTATATTGAGCTATTTCAACGTATACGAAATTCCAAAAATACAAATCTTTCCTCTTTATAATTTTAGTATAGATATAGAAAAATACTTTTACCTTCAATACAAAAATGTATATGTTGTGGCTAAATTGATATCAATGTTGATAAAACCATTTCTACAGTAACAATATTGCAACCCTACATATTAACGTAAATAATAAGTAACCTGATCTTAAGATCATGGTTTCCTTACCTAAACTGTTGAGAGCTGCTTCACCCGAAGACACCCTTGCCACATGATCTACTCCTATTCTTTCCGCCTCTTCCGCAGCCAGAGTGTATGTGAGAGGAGCAAGCAGCATTGTTGCTCGACCATTCACAACATCAATCACTGATTCATATAGCACTACTGGTAATTGCTACAAAAAATATTTAAACATAATAATCATATGTCACAATAAGTGAAAATGTTCTATGCCACTTAAATTTTCACAAAAGGAAGGTAAAACCGTAGCATGGCAGTTTATCCTTTATTCCTCCAACACTACATAACAACTTGAAGATCAAAAATACTTACTTCACCATTCACACCAGCTGGATTGAGCATAAGCATCACTGGACATTCATTTATATCACATATCTGTCTGTGTACTGCAATATCACGTTCTGTGGGTGCCTCACCAGTGGTATACCAGCCAAGGAAATCCATATCAGAAAATACCTGCTTAACTGGAGTAAAAAAATTACAAATCAATTTCAGAAGTGTTTTTCATAAATGTACATATCTCTATTTCAGGAAACATGAAGAGAATGTATTATGCACTTGATAAATGCTTGCAAATTATTAGTAAATGTTGAAAAATGAACATAATATATTAATAAACTGGATACTCACACTGCTCTTCCTTTAAATTGTAATATTCTCTATCAATAACAATGTCACCATCAATAGCACTAAACACCAACTCAAACGAATTCATCACTTCTATGTTGCGACCCTTCTGTTTACCAATCAGTGCTCCAACCACTGCAACAATTCATCAAATCTGTATTTGCTTCTCTCTTAGCATATGTATAATTGTAATGTATTTTAATCATTTTTTCTTAACAATTTGTAACTGATATAACGAAATATTAATGACCACGTACCGGTTTGCGGTGAACCTTCTTGCGCACGCAGACGAGTCCAATGTTCAGAGACATTCATTATAACTAATGGATGCAAGGAAACTGTAACTGACCCAGCGGTAGCAGTTGTAACTACTACACTTTTGTTACCGCCTGGCGTCGGAGGAGCAGGTGAAGTTGGGTTAGGCACATCTACCGGAGGTCCTGATGATGCACTCTCCACTTCTACCTCCATTTCAAAATCAATCCTGTCCGCACTCGTCATAGTAATAAAGAATTACTTTTGGGATTCACTTGAAACTTAAGATGTGAGTGTAAATATCAGTGTTTTAGAAGAGGAAAAACAAAGCAAACTTTTTGTTTTCGAAACAAGTAAACGGCAAACCAATAACCAATGGTAATTTAATTTATATCTGTCACCAACCTGTCACTGTCAAGTCAGTTAAAGTTTTTTTAAATGGCAATAAATACAAACAGGTGGCATAATGTGTCATGTCTACTTTTTAAAGTAATGCAGATGCGCGATTCATACTCTTGCATTTGCGAGAGATTTTACTTAATTTGTATGGCTTCAACAATTAATTAAAAGGGTTTTTAATACAAACAAAACACAAAATAACGATGTCTATGCAACGAAAACCTCTATTCTTGTCTATTATATTGACATGTCATGTCATAAGTCATGTTTGACTGACGCTTAGATACTTCTGAATAAAAATGTATTTGGTCTATTGATATTTAAATAGTAGTAATAAAGTTATTGTTAGCTTTACTTATGTAATAAGGACATATTACTTCTGTCGAATACAGAATATTTTCACCGATAGTGTATATGTTAGTTATGATTCATAACCAACAGCACCTCGTGATTTGAAGAAATTTACCGCAGGTCAGCAGCTATTGTCTCGAAATAAGTGTTTCATTTAGTTTCTAATTATGACTTCTTCAGTAACGAAGGCAGTTGGTATAGTTAAAGATGTTTCTCCACTGTACTATAGAATCTTATCAAAGTTTCCACAAAATTTTACGTTCTGCTTCGCCTATGGATCTGCTGTCAAACCTCAAATTGGAAACCAGAAAAAACACAATATGATTGATCTTATCTATTGCGTTGAGAATTCCTACAGATGGCATGGAGCTAATATTGAATTGAATCCATCCCACTATTCAGCTCTTCGCTTCTTAGGAAAAGGTTTTATAGCAAGATTTCAGGAAAACTGGGGAGCAAAAGTTTACTTTAACACTTTGGTAGAAATGAAGGAGGAAGATGTGACTATCAAGTATGGTGTAGTGTCACAAAAAGATCTCATTGCAGATTTACTAGACTGGAGTGATCTCTACTTGGCTGGTCGTTTGCACAAGCCTGTAGAAATTATAAAACAAACAAACAGCTCCCAGCTACAAGATGCCCTACAATCAAATCTGAGGTCTGCTGTGCACACAGCTTTACTTATATTACCTGAAACATTCTCAGAATATGATTTCTATTTCGCCATTTCCAATTTAAGCTATGCAGGTGATTTCAGAATGACATTTGGTGAAAATAAAAATAAAGTGAGGAATATTGTTCAACCCCAGTTGTTGAATTTCCGTGAACTTTATAGACCAATATTGCAACAGTTTCATGTATATGTTGATTTTGCAACAAATGACTCGCAGTGTCACCAAGATATCCATCCAGAAACCAAGCTGCACCATCTGATGCAGCTACCCATGATGCCGCAACAAAGAATTGTAAAGTTTTGGAATCACGGAGGACTTCAACAAGATATGGAGGATGTTCTTAGAGCTGTAGCTTATGATATAGACTGTCCCGTTATTTTACGGCAAATCCTAAAGGATATAGTATGGCAATCAAGTGTAAGGCAATCTTTAAAAGGCATACCAACTGCTGGATTTTTGAAGTCAATCCGTTATAGCGCTAAAAAAATAGCTAAAATGTTTTAAATCATACACCTATCTTGTAGAATCTGTAAAATAAAATCAGTTTGTAAATAGAATAATTTGTTATTTCTTTTCCTATTTATTTTAAACCTATTTTTTTGTTTTTAGGTACAAAAATGCTATCTGATGAATCGAGCAGTGACTCGGAAACTGGAAGATTCAAATGTAAAACAAAGACACAAGATGACGCGGGTCATAATTCTAAATCAAGGGATGGTTCCTTGCACGCAAGAAATTCGAGAGCTGGAGGAAATAGGAGACAAGAGAGTGAAAGATACCATAGGGAGTTTGAAAGACGAAGAGATGATAGAAGGGAGAAAGTTTTCGAGTCTCGTGAAAGAGATAGGCATAGATATTCAAGGCATTCACCGGTGAGAAGACGATCATATGAGAGAAGTAGGCATAGAGAAGAATCACAAGAAAGACGAAGACATGATAGGGACTCCAGAGAAAGATCCAGGCACAACAGAAGTAGAAGTAGAGATAGAATGCGTAGATCGGAATCTAAAACACGGAGATCTCCAATTCATATCAAAAGTAAAAAAGAAATCATTGTAAACCATATAATAGAAAAGAAAGGAGACAAAGTTGAAGTAAACGAATTAGACAATATATCTTCATCCAGTGAAGTAAAGTCAAAAAGATCCGAAGTATTCAAACCGGATCCTCAAGAACCGACACGCGAAAAAACTAAAAGTCCTGTTATTGTAGAAGTTCATGGTGACAGTGACAGTTCTGTTGGAGAAAAGCCTGCTTCTTATTACAATATGATACCTGCAATTGTTAAAGAGAAATCTGAGGAGTCTAGTGAAATAGATTCTTCCGATGATGAAAAATTACGAGCAAAACTTTTAAACTTGGAAAAACAAGTCAACAAGACAAAAAAGCGAAAACATAGGAAGAAGCACAAAAAGAAAGGGAGTAAGTCTGATAAAGAAAAAAGTCAAGAGACCACAGCTTCAGTTGAAGTGAGCAGCACCACGGATATTCAAGATAACATAACCAGTAATAAGACAAGTGGCTCTGAAACTGCAGAGGTGACTTCCACACAGAAGAGTGGTCAAAAAGAGAGCAGTGAAGAGGGTGAAATACTAAGTGATGATTCACAAAGTCCCAAAATTGATCCAACTGACTTGAGGCATAAACTGAAAAGGTCTACATTACAATCTGGTGTTTGTGGACCAGCCCTGCCTCCACATTTGGAGAAAAGACGTGATAAAAGTGCATCTCCTGGGACAGAAGGGCCAGCCTTACCGCCACATTTGTCAAAGAAAACGCGCCATTTAGGTAAGCATCAGAATAATAATTATTTTTCTTAAAATAATCTAATTCATGTTAAATTGACATTTGTTTGTCTTCCTATTTAAGGTCCATCGATTCCGCAAGACATGCGCAAGGTACTCGAAGCAAAGAGTCAAGAAATAACTGAATTTGTGAGTTCAGATGAAGATATTACTATTGTAGGTCCATTGCCTGTCGGGGCTGAAGATAAATGGACCAGTGCACACAAAAGTCTAGAAGAGAGAGCATTGGATATGAAAATAAAGAAATTGGATGGACATTCATTAAATAAAGTCGATGTTAAATCAAGAGAGCAGTGGATGTTAGAATTACCAGAAGGTAAAACAAAATACTTGGGTTTAGAAGCGCGAACCTTCAGAGCTAAAGAAGGTCCAGATATGAGTGACAGGTAAACAATACAAATATCTAAAACATAAGACATTACTATCCTAGTTACAATTTTCATATTAAAGATATACACACATGTTTTCAGGTCAAGTTGGACTGATACTCCCGAAGACAAGGCTCGCAAGGCAAGTGGGGTTGTGCGGGAGGAGGACGCGGCGACCGCGCTGCAGCAAGAAATACGACAGAAACAAATCGCTACTAGGGATGAAGAACAAGAGAAAGCTATAAAGTAAATATGCTCAATATCAACACCTAAAAAGCCCCCCCCCCCTCCCCCTCCTAAATTTGGGTTAACACACCAAACTGAAACCTTAAATTTTAACCTTATGTCAACATTATTTTAAAATGTATTACATTTTGTTTCAGAAAACACAAGAAAAAGCACAAAAGAGATGAAAGTTTACTTGAAATTCACCAAAAGAAGTTAAAAAAGAAGAAGAAGGTACTATTCTTAAATAATTTTTTATCAAAATTATAATAATGTGAAGCGAAAACTTTTTACCCTTTTGAAATATCGAGCGAATATGCGGTTAACATAATGAATAGCATATAGCTAGTTTCAATTAAAAAAATGTTTCTTTATGTATAATGCATATACTATAAGTAGTATATGCATTATACCTAATCTTAAATAGATCAATTCTAACTTTTTTATAAATGCGTTAACAGAAAGAGGATAAAGAAGAAGAGAAGCCAGAACGTCGTCCGTTCAGCCGCGACGTGGACCTGCAAGTGAACCGCTTTGACGAGGCACAAAAGAGGTCCGTTATAAAGAAGGCTCAAGAGCTAGATTCAAGGTTCTCACGTGGTGAAGCTAAATATCTCTAAAATAGTTTAATGCAACTTTACTTATGTACTACGAATTAAATAATGGTTTTTTAATAAAATGCAAGTGATTTTGCCGAACTTTTAAAGTAGTTTTTGTAACGTAAATTAAGTCTGTGTAAGTTGTTAGAAATAGTATTTTGTGGTGCAGTTTTCATAAGTTAAGAATTAGATTAAAACACAACTATGCATAATACATTAAAAGTACATGTTAAGTATGTGTGAGCAATAAGTAAGCAATATTACACTGAAGCTGCCGCTGCCACTGTTAATATTGTAGTTTCTTCTCTAAGTAAGTACCTGAAGTTGTAGTTTTGAACTCTGTGAAGTCGATTGCAATTATTAAAATGTAATTATTTTTGTCCTTGAAGATTCATATGAAATTAATAACTGGAATTTGCGAGGAAATGATATAAGTTCTTTCTTTTTTGCAGTATTTATACTATTGCGTAATTGTAAAGTGTTATTTTTAAAAACGGAGTTATAAAACAAGGGAATTAAATACATTTTAATATAGATATCTTTGTTTTATTAACATCATATATCATTGATTTTAAATGTGGAGTATATTTAACTTAACTAAACATATAATAGCTATATCAAGGTAAAGGTCGTATATCAGATATGTGGTGTTTGAGTTTCACATAACAGTCTTGGCGTCGACAACTGCAGTGGTGTTGTCTTTGGGAGCGGACGCGCAAGTCTTTATCTTCTCGTTCTCGCAGCAGAGAGGCTCGTCTGCGGTCATGTCAGCGTATATCCAAGGATTGTCGCACACTTTGAAAAACGCCGATAACTGAAAAGTGGAAAAGTGGTAGACACTTCAAATGCAACTAAAATGGCAGGCGCATTAAATTTTTAACTTAGTAGATTTCCTTCTAAATTAGTTGCGCTCTTTTTCTATTTGTTTAAGTTATGTGCCCGAAAAGAATGTTGTAAATGGTACATTTTGAGTAATATTGCCGCTGCGTTACGTTTAAATTTTGGGTCTTTTTAATTAAGCTCTACTAATACCACTGCTATCGATAATAATAATTATTATTGTTTTACTTTAACATGTTAATAGAAACTGACTCATAGATTGCAGTTTACAGTAGATTTAACTCATAATTAGATATGTTTACCTTTCCTACCATCCAAATTTTAAGAAAGAACATAAATCATAAGATGCTTGCTTCAAACTATACGTTGGAAAGGTTGCAATTACAAGTTTCTAGTATCATGTAAATTAAGAGATTACCTTCAGTTCGTCAGCATCTTTAAGTCTCTTGCAGAGAATTTCGGGGCCTTTAGCTTTGGTGACATTGGCTAAAGCGACGCAGAGATTCTTGCAGGCGGTCTCGCCCTCCTCATTGCACTTCACCATGAGGCCGGGTGACTGCGCCAGCAGCGGCGCGCTCTCCGCCGTTATCGTCGCCGTAGAGAAACCACCGCATGTGCAGTTACCTTTCTCATCAGGATTCGCCGGGCTGAATAAAATTAAACAAAATATCAAAACAGACAAGAAAATTAACTTAATATTTCTTCACCTCGGTGTAGTCTCCCCAGACAAATGTACATAAAAATTTTAACCGTGATGACCACTTAAATATTCTGACTTGAGACTTAGCCATTGCATACTGCAATAAGTACGCATTCTCTTACCTCTTAGTAGCATCCTCGCCGAAAGCTGTATTAATTAACACTACTGACAAAATTAACAACTGGTTTATTGGGATTTTTAAAGCCATTTTGGTAGTAATGCCAGACCAGAACAAGTGAAGATTCAAATTGTGGCTAATTTATATACGAAACTTTAAGTAGGGTGACCATGCTTTTGATAGCACTTTATAATTTT
Source organism: Papilio polytes (assembly GCF_000836215.1). Taxonomy (NCBI): domain Eukaryota; kingdom Metazoa; phylum Arthropoda; class Insecta; order Lepidoptera; family Papilionidae; genus Papilio; species Papilio polytes. The sequence continues at coordinate 516,776 of NW_013525024.1, read as the reverse complement.
TACTTAATATGGAAGTACAAACGAAACTACACTATTTACATATAAAATTGACGTTAACTAAAAAGTCAACTAATAGATATAGAAGGACAGGGTCCTTACTTACCTTTTATTTTTAACTTCTTGTTAACTAACTATTGATTGACCATTTTTCCATCTTTATGTGCTTTATACACGATACAATAAATATTTCACAAAAAGCATTTTATTAATCCATATTTAGGAAGTTTTCCCACATTAGGAAAGTCTTCAAAATTGCAAATAATGCACACCATGGCGCAATACCACTGGAAGATGTTTTGAAGAACAAGATATTGTTTTGGTTGGGCTTCTTATACAATATGTCGTTACCCAGCGACGTGTGTAAATGCTACTTTTGTTTAAGCAGGTATTTGAGCCGTGTTATAATTTGATGTCGGTGTCGGGGAAGATCTCATTCTAAAGGCTATTGCGGTACATCAATTTTTCATTCTTGAATTAATAACTTACACCTAAATATGTAAATTAACAGTAAATTCTTTTTAAATAGGATTCACTAACATTTGGCTCATAAAAATGCATTATCCTCTGTATTCACTTTTGACGGCGTTAGGGGGGGATGCCGATGAGCAATCGCCCAGAACGCTGAATAGAAAGGGGCGCAATGATTAAATTGCAATCTCACACATGCCTGTTAACCCTTTATTTGATAGACCCAGTGTGAAGAACAACTAAATTAAAAAATCTACTGAATTAGTTTAGAGAAAATACGTGAGCTTTTGATTTTAACGTGTTGGTAATATATTATTTTTTTGCTACAATAACAAAACTCCGTTGATTTATGAGTTAAAGTCTTTCCACCCCTTCGCCCAAGGCAAATGATCATTATTCAATGAAACTGCCCACTGTAAGGAGAGTATTCCCAGACGGCATACAATTCCTACGATCGACGGATTCAAATCCTGTTTTAAATTCATAAATTGCAGTTAGAAGTAGTTTTAGTAAGGATGATTTGCATAAATCAGTTAGCTTGCCTAACATTGACTACTCAATCCTCTACCTATATTGAATGGGCAAAGTACTTGCTTGGATAGATAACACATTGGTTTAATAAAAGTCCAAGTTATATGTATTGTGTATTTCAAATACTACACAGCAGTCTTTAGTCCTGGAGGAAATTGATACTTATATAATGAATTACAAATTTAATTTTATTCTATGCAGTTATTGGCTCTAGGCAGTATATCAACCTATTAGGTTGCCAACCATCACAATTCATGTTATCCACTTTTTGTAAGTCCCAGTTGTATACATAAACATTTTTGAGTTCTGTTTTCCAAAGAAAAAATATTACATTAACAGTAAAAGTGTAACATAGAAAAAATAATAACATAGATAAATCAATACATTCAGTTAAAGTGACATACAAGCAATAAAATTCACTTTATTTGATACAAAGGTGTAAAGAAATTATTTGTAAAGATACAAGACAAACAATTAAAAAACATCCTGTATTTTATATGAAAAATAAAATTCCATATACAGAGACATACACACCAGAACTAAAGCATTTATAAAGGAAGGGGAAATGTCCTCTATGTCTCCTCCTCCGTCAGTTAAGGGTAGGAAACGCATCTGCAATTGCGGATGTTTATAGGCAGCTGTCACATTCCATTTCAGTGGATTCAGGTGGCTGCTTGCTCAATTGCCACTTTATTTTATATAAAAAGAATTTACATCACATTTTATTTGTATTATCACAAATTCTGGGTGATGGAAAATATCTTTATGTACAAGTGTCTAAGTAGTGGAGACTCATCAACTATGTGCAAATGCATTAACATTATTTTATGTTCATTATTTGTACATATAATCTAAAAGTCAGTTCATACAGAAATTCATTTTTTTAACATTTAAAACATTCATTACTAATAAAAGTAACCTCAAATCAAAGATGATTCAGAAATACCATTTACAAAATACCAACAGCCTCTTTTGCTCATTTTTTTCACAATGTACATAAGCAAGGCCTTTAGTCAATTCCCTAGATAATCTATTTGTATGTAATAATTCATTATTGATTTTTTTTTATTTAATATACATCAACACTTTTATAACCGCTACACCAGCTTCATATAATTGTTACCTGTTTCCCTCACAGGAAATATATCATTAAGAACTCTCTTAGTGAGTTTTTTACTCAAATTAGCAGTAAAGTTATTGTTTCCCATTGGGCTAATCAAATTAGATTTTTTACAAATGTGCCAAATAAATCCAATAAACGGGAAAACAAAATACCATAGAGCTGATTGACCAGTACTGACAAGCCCAACAAGAAACATCCTAGTTATTAAGTAATTGTCTTTGTAACACATATCACTTCATCACAATCACTAAAGTCCAAAACTTAGTATCATATAATACTGCCGCAAGAGGAAATATTATCTTTGGGGTGCAGGCTTTGGTTTCGGCATCTTTCCCAGGAGTCCTTGAATTTCTTTTTTTTCATCATAACTTTTCCACATTTCATATAAATTGATAATAGATCTCACTATTTCTTGGATCTGAAATAGAAAAATATTGTAAATTCTCAATGAAAACAAACACACAACCAATTTTAGAAACATGAACCTAAAAATTCCAGTAGGAATGTGTGTCAATGACCTCAATTTTACAAAAATGATATATTTCTTGTTGTTAGATAGATATCAGTTGTACTGAAATTATTTTAGTGTAGTTTACTTGGTTTTAGTGAATTGTCTTATAAATTCCAAAGTCTTTATCATAATATTACCTTATCCATGTCAACATTAAGTTCTGCAAACCACGGTTTTAGGTTTTCCTTTCCAAGCATTACACAAGCTATATGCATGGCTCCAATAGCAATCTGTAAAGTAAATTAACATTATTAAGGTCAAGGGTCAAATTCTTATTTAGTTATCTTTATCTATTGTTTTTAACTATCATAAAGGGTTTATTTGATTTTATTTACAATTAGTTCTTTATTAATTGTTTTATTTGAGTTGCCCTTTACTGCTGTTTATTTTGTTTTTAGATGGTTAAATCTGTTATGATTATTAAGTATATAGCAACCTCCAACTATCTACACTTCCTTTTACATCTTTGGGAGGGGGAAAGGTGGCTGAAAACCAGCTCGATACTGGATTTCAACCAATATTGGTATAGCTGAGCCTCCCACTTTCGCCATCTGTTACCAATTTTCATATATACATTTTTATTTTGTATAACACTGTATTTTTTGGATGACAATAAAGAGGTTTTTATTTATTTATTATTAATAACAAAAATAGTTGGTATACAATTACCTGATAAGGTGGATATAGTAAACTGACATCAGTTCTCAAAGAATCATTAACAATTCTCCAAGCATATGTAAGCAATTGTTCATCAGGTCCTATGTCTTGCACAAATAACAGCAGAGGTCGGTATGGCTGGAATACAATGAGACAGCAATCGAGATTTTCTAAAAGATAAAACTCACATTCCAAAATGTGATTAGTCCGGTATGGAAACTCCTGTTGTCCATATGCGTAACTAAATTTATTCTTTATAACAGTTTGGCAAGTTGTTATTAGTCTAGAATTAGATATAACACCGAACTCTTCAACCTTCGAAGCGAGGAATACACAAGTAGGCGCTAAAAGTAGTGGGTCTATGCATTTCAAGGAGTTTCTCGCATAAAATCTCTTGAAGTAAACTGTAGCCGTCGCTATAACTTGCTGCCTGAGCTTAAGTTGCTCCCCTAAAATTTGAATTATACTTGCAAAGAAGTTGAATATTTTCTGATATTCTTCTTCTGTCAAAATGTTTAAATCGTGCTGTCGATCTCGGACTAAGTCTTGCTTATCTAATATCCATTGCTGGTGATGTGAGCTTTGCCAAAAATTGCCTGCCATGATATTATGAAAAGGCTAAAACATAGTATATCGAATTTACTATATTTTTTATTGGCGCTAATGCATTAATTTACAAAATATAAACGTAATTTGACATTTATTGTCAAGTTGTCAATGTCACTTTGACTGATTCGTAAATGTTTTAAAATTTTCGTCTCGAAATATTCCTATAGTATAAACTCTTTATTCATATGTCCATCTTTTATGATAATAAACTACATTTTGAACTGATCATTTTTAAAATATATATAACTGTTATAATTTATGAAATACTATACTATTAACCAATAAGTCATTCAAAAGACGTTTGCGGACGGAGACTCCACGCTCCACTATTAACATCTTTACACGAATTTTGCAAACACTCTGCTTCTTGTAAAACAGAGAAACCTCTGTGTCTTTGTAACTGTAACCACAATAAAGGTTACGACTGTTAAATTTACGGTTCATCATCATTATCACCAATTCACTCTACGTCCCCACTGAGGGGCTCGGAGCCTATCCTAATAAGAGGTGACTAGGTCATAGTTAACCATGCTGGCACAGTGCGGATTGGTTGACTTCACACATAACTTTGAATTTCTTCGACAATATGTGCAGGTTGCATCACGATGTTTGCCTTCACCGTAAGAACGTCGGGTAAGTTATGTACATACGAAATTCGAAAAAATCGAAAATCACATTGGTATTATACATTGCGGGATTCGAGCCCAAGACCTGTAGATTACAAGTAAAGTGCTCAAACCCCCGAGTCAACAACGGTCTTAAATGACGGTTATTAAGCTATATTATAGTTTTTGAAATTTATACATATAGCAGTAGTTATATTAGTACCTTTTGTTCTTTTAAGTATTAATTTCTTTTTCTTTACATAGCATAATTTAAATAACGTTATTTATGAGTCACTGTGTAGTTAATTCTTAAAAATAAATTATATAATTTCGTTACCATAATAATAATCACAAACGTCGTATCTTAAACAAATCAACCATTAAAAATAGTCTACATTATCAATAATCAATTGCCATGAAACATGCGTAAGCGCTCAAGGTTCGTAACGGCCTGAGTTTTTAAAATTGCATGCAAAAAAAACAAGTTCAGTTTCAATTGAATGTGAAATTGTGTTATTAATATTTCTTTCGGAAAACATCAATTTATGCTAAGTATTGTTATCCAAGTGCAACAGGTAGTTGCTGATAGATTTTGATATCTGGCTCAATTTTTAGTAATTTATTTTAATCGTTCAACTGCAGCTACTGATGAAAACTCAAAATCTGTTCCTTATATACCAGTGGTGATATAAATCGCCGAAGATACAAACATTTATGCAATCATTATCATAAATCTATATTCTTCGCTAAGTATTAAATAAACTATACTTCCCACTCAATTTGGTCTTATGCTTTTTTATTGTGACTGAATGGCCACAGTTTGACTTGAAGAGGCATTTACAGATTCATCGGGCTTGAGGTTCCCGAGCGCAGATGGCGCTTAGCTTAAATATCGTTTATGAGTAACTAAGCTCGAGGGCTCCCTCAGGAGCCACGGCACGGATTGGGATCCCACCGAGCTCTTAGATCGCTTCGGTGGACACTCCATGGAGTGACTAGGTACAAGAGCCCCCGAGAGGGGACATCGGCTTGGGCTGTCACTCAATACGCGTTTAGCATTCCGATTCAAGGGTGCTCGAGATGGCCGAACCTTGGCTTGATCGGATCCTGCTATCTGGTTACAATTGGTCTTAAGCGTTGTACTTACAATTTATAACGAGAGGGTTATTTCCTATCAATTTCGATGAAAATGTGCCACTTGCTTACTATGCAATCAGATCGACAACGCGTTAACGTTATAGCAGTAAACACACGTGCTAAGTTTTAGCTCTTATGGTCTCAGTTACGATTGTGGTTACGATCCATAGTACGAAACGAATTTAATTCTTCGACTGTACATAATTATTTAATTGTAAAGTAACAGGTCGACTGGATACAAAGAAAATAGCGCAACACAAAAAAAACTGATGTACATAATAAGACCATAAGAAAGAAATTGATTCCAACCATACATAAATACATGCTATAAATATTTGATATATCAACAACAATTTGTGTATAATATTTATTTGAGCACAAAATCAATTTTGTGTGACTAATGACTTTAAAATCATTGAACAATAAGATCCATGAAATTTCGTATCATATATTAGAGGCGTTTTGTGCAGTTAGCTCAGTTTCCGATTGTCCAAGCAGTCGGACTTCTCCAACATGAAGAGTCTTCTATTGTTTTGCTTTGTTGCTTGCGTGCACGCCTACCGTACAAATGGGTGTAAGTAACAAAATCACATTAACTACGAGAAATACGGACATTTATTCTTACTTCAAGTCCAATCACTTTCCGAATTCAACGAAATTATTTAGTTAATACACCAAGTAGTCAATCCCTAATTTTGGTTTCAGCATACATTTAAACCTTTATTATAACATTTCTAACGTAGTATTTATAATATATCTTACAGTAAAAAGTAATTGGGTGGATTATGGATCCTACGATGGTATGCATAAGATCGGCAATGTATCCAATACTTACCAACCCCTAAGCAATGACGACCGGAGAGCCAGTAAGAGGGGTGCACAATTTCTCCATGAAGTAAAACGATTCTTTGAGACTGGATTCTACACCTTGCCGCCGTTAGATCCATATCATAGGGAACGCATGCCGCTATTAGTCGTTGGAAATAATGAAAACCTACGGTAAACCTTTTTTTTTTCATTCACATTTTTTTTTTCATTACAACACTGTGCACCTCGCCGCTATACCGAAGACAAATATTTAATAACTAGCGGTTTCCCTCGGCTGCGTCCTCTTGAAGTTTAAAAAGTACAAAATTTACGTTCGTCCTTATTTAAACCTTTACACAGTAACAAAAATCTTTAAGCAAGATTCCATATTTCTAAACCCGGTAGTTTATGAGCTGATTTTTCGGCTACTACTATTATTGCTTGTGTTCGCGATATCTTCTACACTATTAGTCCGATTAAATACTGTGGACAATTTTATTCTACATTAATTTATTCTGACACTAAATGTTTGGGTAAGAATTAATATTAAAACCAATAAAATAACGCTGCAAGTAGTAAGTATCTCTGACGGTTTAGGCAGCGTAAGCCGAGAAAAGTTAAAATATAGTGATTTTTTAACGCCGCGGCCCAGAAATACACTGTTTATTAATAGTTCCTCAACATTAATAATAATAAAATAAAGCCTATGTTACTCACAGATAAATTACCTTTCTAATGGTGAAAGAATTTTAAAATCGCTCTAGTAGTTTATGCGTGAATAAATCGTGAAAAAAATCCTTTTTTTAATATTAGTATAGATATAGATATACTCGTAGATAAAAACTACAAAAATCATAGAACACACTCACTCGATATCTAAGGTAAGTTTAGTAGATAACTCTTTTATTAATAAAAGTTGATGTATCTTTGCAGGCTAGAGGTAACTTTATCTCAATTCAACGTTACTGGATTAGTTGCATTCACCAGTGATCTATTGGAAATACGCTATGGCAACGGCAGAGTGGATTACAGAGTCAACGTGCCGGAACTCAGTATTACCAGTAAGTCACTACAATTATCTAGAACATCTAACGCCGGGCTTACGGGTCAGTACAGTTGGATGACTGTACTGACTTGTGACTCCTAGTCATATATTGCTTGGATAGACTGGCGCCACTTATCGTTCATATTATCCCAGTTGATTGATAGTCCAATTATTAAGCACACTATTCATTTCAGACACTGCTCAGATCGAACTTTTAGTGGGTCAAATATTTCCACTCAGAGCTAATGGATTCTTGAGGTAATTTAATTTATTACTATTATCTGCCTAAAGTTATAACAAGCTTAGTAAACGGAGTGCACGAATAAGGGAAACTTTCTGGACATTTTCTTCTATCTAATACTGATTGGTATGCTTTGCTTCGTATGAGAGCCTAAATCAACTAAAGTAAGATTGGATAAATTCCATGGCTTTATCCTTTCTCATGGCAGCCATAATGTTATTGATATAGCTACCTTTTTAGTTATTTTGTGAAAATTTAGAGGAAAGGTAAACTGAAGTTAAATTGTAAAAGAAGTGTACCTAATTTCATATACGTAGTTATGGGAAAAAGTGGTTTTGAGATAAACATTTTGATTTAGAGTTTCGATTGGTATCCAGCAAGGGCTGATCCAGCTTTAGAGCCAGGGGTGGTCACATAGTCGTGGTCGAGTCAAGAGCTTGACAAAATATGTAAATATATACTGTCAAGCTTTAACCAACCAGCTCAGGGGAACCCTGCCCCCCCCCTGGACCCGCCTTTGGTATTGACGGATTCAGTTAATAATAAGATAAAAGTTAATTTGTTGGGCAGTGTACTGCTGAGCGAGGTGGTGGTGCGCGGCGCGCTGCAGGTGGTGCAGGTGCCCCGACAGGGCACCAGGGTGTACCAGCTGGTTGGCCAGCATACGCGCCTGCACGTCGGCGACGTCAAGGTGACGTGTACCACATTTATTACTCAAGTACTTTTCAAATAATAAAACTATGGAAAGTCGAAATCGATTTGACGCGAGTGATGATGGGATAGGTATAATTTTTCAATACATCCTGTCCTCTGTCAGCTAAAAGTCTCGCGACTACTAGGTTGTTCGCTTTTTAAATAAATACAACTAATTACGCCGCAATGCCGCACAACTGAGAAAACCGACTCAAATAATTTCTTTTGTGTTCCAGGCGAAATTTTTACCCTATATGAAAGGTTCTGTCCATGGATCCAGTTATCTGGGCTATGATCCTGACTCATGGGACGAATGTCTTCGCCTTTTGGTAGAGAAAATAAATGAGTACCTATGTAATCTGGTCTTCAATCAAGCGAACCAAATTCTCGACGGGCCGACCGTGGATCAAGTAAACGCATTCCTGCTGGGGCCTGATCCCACCTTATGAAAATTGTACCGAAGAACTCTTCCGATCAGATTATATTTGTCTTAATAAATGAATTCAATATATGTTTGCTTACTATATAATTTCTTGGTGATGCACATCTCCATTCGGAGTTGAGTGGTTCGCTCGTGGCACCTCTGAAGACCAAAAGTCATCTACCTTTAAACAACAAAAATTATCAATAACTAATATGGTCTTCAACAATGAACAATGTTTCAGGATTGCTTTCTTAGCCCTACGAAAGCTCTATGAAAGCAAATTTTTACCTTCAATTCCAATTTGCCTATACGAATCACAAACTGACGGCATTTTAAATTTGCTGGTGACTACTTATTTGCTGGTACTAACTATACAACAGGGGACTTAAGTATTACCTTATTGGAAAAAGTACAGTGCAATTGTGCATAACATTTATTTATTATAAACTATACATTTAGGAGCGTCGGTGGCCCAGTTGTTTGAACACTTGACTTATAATCTACAGGTCTTGGGTTCGAATCCCGCCATGTACGAGTACCAATGTGATTTTCGATTTTTCGAATTTTCATATGTACATAATTTACCCGACGTTCTTACGGTGAAGGAAAACATCGTGATGCAACCTGCACAATAACGGCGAAGAAATTCAAAGATATGTGTGAAGTCAACCAACGCGCACTTCGTAGCGTCATCGACAGCTCCCACAGCTGCACAAATCAAATAATCTTTTTATCAATGACATAACGAAAACCTTCTCACGAATATTCATGATAAGCAGTGTGTTTGGTATTGTCTATATTTTTATTGATAATAAAGGTTAAGAGATGGCGGCTTTACGCGCTTTCAAAACTGTGCATTACTTTTTCTTGCCAACTACTACCGACAGCTTTTCCTTTCGTGTGTAAATAAATAAATACACTGAAGACCCTATGTTACCGTATAATTTAATAAAATAATGTTAATTTAAGTATGTAATTAGGTTGAAGAAAATATTTTTTATTACGTTTAATCACAACAAATATTGCGATATCGCAATACGTATGTTAAACTCTGTAGCATTTTTATGCTTGTGCGACATTTACAAAAAATCAATAAGTGTAGTTAATGGAATTTAACGCTCAAGTGAAAACCAATTTATTAACAAACTATTACATTTCTTCCAACATCGTATACTTATAGTTTATTTAGCAATACGTATAACTGGAATGATAATAACAAAGCAACGTTAAACTACTGAACTGCTAACATTTATTTGCACAACTAGTTAAAACCGTTTTCTCTAGTCAAAAATTCAAAGTAATCTATTCTAGCAATATTTTTCTCTATCTAGAGTCTTAGTCCTAGAGCTAAAACTTTTTCAGATCGTCTCATGGCCATTGCTTTTTTAAAAGAGAGTTTTTTAACTCTTAATTTGATAGTGTCCAGTGTGACGATCAATTAATTACAAAAAATTGCTGAACTCGTTAGAAGGTTTTAGTGTGTTTGTAAAATATATTTTTTTTATATCATCAGTTGGCAAACGAGCAACCAGCCACCTGAATTCGCTAATATGGTGAAGCGACCGACCCTATAGACATTCGCGATAGTGGATGCGTTGCCTACCCTTGATCGACGGAGGATAAGATGTACATAAAGTGGATATATCCTCTTCCTATGCGTCTCTATCTACGGCTAATCTACGGCCCCTTCCCATTTTTCGAAGGAAAAGGGACTAAAGTTGGGCTTCCCACATCACACTCATCAGACAAAACGCGAAATTGCTTCCACTTCACGCCTGGCTTCTGTGTGATCGTGGTATTACACCGGGCGAACCATTCGTGCGAAGATGTTAATGCGAGTACTGCCACGGTTAATTTTTACATAATATTTTTTTTTACTAAAAGAAAACTCCATGGTATTAAGGGTTAAAGAGGCTCGCTCTTCTGACGAAGGCACTTTGAGATTGAATATTTCTTAACAAATTGATATAAAACTATTTAAATTCTATTTTAAAATTCATTAAACCGTAGGTAAATGCGTCCAATAAGTATCTAATATGTCATTAACAATGGTACACGATATTTTAATTTGAGCACGAAATCGATTTTTCGTAACTAATAACTTTAAAATCATTGCATAATAGAAAAAAATCCGATCATCATATATTGGGGAGGACGTATGTTAGTTTGTTCAGTTTTTAGCTGACCAGCAGGCCGCTTGGAGCTCCAACATGAAGACCATACTCCTGATCGGTTTTATTTCTTGCGTGAAGGCATATTTACCCCTAGAATTGGGTGGATTGTGTAAGTACAAAAAGTATGACTTTGATTTAATTAGGATAAAATAATTGTGGTTTTAACTGTATTTTATTACTTTATTACAGTGACACCAAAATCCTACGTACATTTGGGCCTTTATGATGCGGAAGTGAAGATCGGCAATCTTACTAAGCGCTATTCCACCCTAGACGAGAAGGATTTGATAGCCAGTCGAAATGCGCGCCAGCTTTTCGAAGACTCGCGGTTGCTTTTCAAATACGGCTTTTACACGTTGCCGCCGCTAGATCCATACACCAGAGATTTCTTGCCAACGTTTGTCTTGAATGATGATTTTAAACAACTAAAGTTAGTAATCAGATTTTACTTAAAACTTATTTTAGGGTTATTTCAACATAAATAACTTTCCTAATTTTTTACAGAGGTGTCGTTAAAGTATCAGGTTATAACATGACTGGTTTGGTTAAATTTGTTCAAAATCTAGTGGAAATACGACTAAGTACAGGAAGATTAGATTACTCGTTGAATATACCGGAGCTCCTTGCCGGCGGTAAGTCTATACAACAAAGCTATAATTTGATTAAATACTAGCTGTTGCTTAAAAAATAATATAGCCTATGTTACTCCCAGATAAATTACCTTTGTAAAGGTGAAAGAATTTTTAAAATCGGCCTGGTAGTTTTTGAGTTATTTCAATACATGCGAAAGACAAATCTTTCCTCTTTATAATATTAGTACAAATAATAAACGTTCACTTAATACAGGAAAATTTCTATACAAACAACTGGACACTGGGAAGCAACCGAGCTAAAAAAAGTCTGCCTTGACCTGACATTTTATATCAAAAATAATTAATCCTAACATTAATTTTGTTACAGTGGATTTAAATGGCCACCTTATATGGAATGATAGAGTATCACTACACGTTGAAGGTCGATTGAGGTACATTTTACGGTTTATATTTTCGCCTAAAACAAGCACATTTTTTAGCTAGGTACTTAAGTCATACTAATAATACAAATGCGAAAGTTTAAATGGATGGATGGATGGATGGATGGATGGATGTTTGTTAGAGATTGTAGCCTAGACGGCTGAATGTATCTGGACGAAATTTGGCATAGACGTAGAGAATAGTCTGGAAGAACAAATAGGCTACTTATTTTAGTTTTTTAAATTCCACGCGGACGGAGTTGCGAGCGAAAGCTAGTACTAAATAAAAGACAAGTCAAGTCTATAAATGAAAACAGAAAAACTGTACAGATCAACCGGCTCGGCTGTTAAGATTTTACCTATACACGGAATTGCACGAAACAGTCCAATTGTTTAGTTATAATTGAGCGTCTGTAGCGGGCTCAAGATTACATTGGTGTTTTGAGGTTTAGTTCGACTTCAGAGGTGACCATTGCAATGCTGTTTTAATGTAATTATTTTATTGCATTTACAGTGTAGCGCTTCAAGGAATATCGCTACTGGGCGCCGTACAGACGAAACCTACTCAGCTTAACAATGCGTTAGTCTTGCAGTTGGTAGGCCAGCACACTCGAGTACACATCGGTGACGTAGCAGTAAGTGTTGTTGAATAGAAGTTACTTATTACTATGTATTTTTACAATGTTACTATTATTAAATTGGGCACTAAAAGGGACGGATGAAAGGAGACTACATGTGGCAGAAATGAGAATGTTAAGATGGATGTGTGGGGTAACACGAATGGATAAGATACGGAATGAGTATATTAGAAGTTTGAGAGTAGCCCCACTGCCAGAAAAAGAAGTAAAAGATTAGCATGGAGTGGGCATGTTATGAGTAGGGATGAATCGCATGTTACAAGGAGAACGAAGAAGAGGTAGACCCAGAAAGAGATGGATGGATTGCGTGAAAGGTGACATGATCAAAAAGGGAGTAATGACTGAGATGACGTATGATAGAGATATTTGGAGGACAAAAACCTGTCGCGCCGGCATTGCGGGTGTAGGATAAGGAGGAATATGATGATGATAATGACTATTATTAAAAATTGTTTGTTTCAGTTGGAATTCAGAGGAACACGTTTTGATGTAATGAATACCTTCGATCCTATGACTGGTCCACCTAATTTTAGTGTACTTAATGACTCGTATGATAATCTGAAGGATCATATAGATAATTACGTGGCTAATGTCGTCTTTCAGCAAGCTAACGCAATACTTAATGGCCCAACAGTGGAACAGATATTAGCCTACTTATTACCAAAAGTTTAAAATCCCAAGAAAGTCAAGCGAAGGAAGCCTATTTGAATAATAAGTTTCTTAATTATAATTTACAAATAACGTGAAGTTTTTTACTCCTTCAAAGCGCTATACAATTTTTATTTAAGAATTCCTAAAAACTTTTTTCGTCATATTTGTCTTCTTTTCTCTCAATCATTTTCAAACGAATCTCTGACAACGAGAATGAACCGTCTAAATCCATTATTGCCATATTAACTTGGGAGAAAGGGAAAATCAATTTATAACTAATGGTTCCTATATTGAAGCATTTTTTTCAAATATTTGAGTATATTCATCTATTGGGAAGTCGGCAAAAAAGTAAGAACTGTCAAACGATATTTCTTTTCTCTCAATCTTTCTCAAATGATTTCATGGATGTACTTCTAGAACAGGATAGAGTTGTCCGTTCTATTCCTCTCTGGCGATGGTGACTATGTTAAAATGTGATTTAAGGACAGACATTATAAAAAACTTGTTTTTATTGTCTGACGTCAGCTGATTATTCGTCAGATGGATTTTAATTAACGTACTATTAGTGTTGTCATTAATGCATTTTTTAAAAACGATACTCACACATTGATAAATAAAAGCCTTGTGAAGTTTATGAAGCAAACCTAGCTTATTCTTAATATCTTAAATCTGAAATGAAAAACAGAAAGGAAAAAATAAGTGCATAAGTTGTTAATGTTTTTTTTTCTTGCAATAGAATTAGTCATGCACATGGTCACCGTCATTCTTCACCAACAAATGATGTTTAAAACCTGTGAAAATATAAACCGCAATCAGCATATCACTTGCTTCAGTAAGCCTCTGCGACACAAGTTCTTCCCATTTTAACTATAATTAAAAAATAAAATAAAAAAACTCCGCCTTTATTGCCCGAGTCAGGATGTCATGTCCGAATATCAAACAAATAAAAGAATACCTGCACGCCAATCGCAAAATTTTTGTGTTAATAAGGTTAATATTGCTTTAATATGCCGTTAATAAATTATTATTAATAATTAGAAACATTTTAAAAGTAAATATTTTTACTGCATTACATTACGTCAATTGCCTATTGTTCTACAAACAACGAAAGGATTGATATTTGGCAACTCTGGGTCACTGTTGGAAAGGGAAATGTCGGACACTTGTAGCCCTCTCACTCGGTTTCGATTTCATTTTGCGTTCAAAAAGACTCTTACACCCATAGCATAAGGTTTTATTTTCTTTATTTTAACTGCAACATGTACTGTACAGATAGAACTGACTCCTGTTATACGTAGTACTTATTACTTCCATGAGTGATACACATAAAAAATGTTTTGAAAGGGGTAACAAAATGGCTAATGTCAGTTAGACGTTATGTCAGTGTCAGTCTGACATAATAATGTCGTGGTAGTTTATACTTTATAGTTATTTCCTAAATAATTCCAAACGACAAAATAAACCAATTAGCAAGTAATAAGTGTATCCAATGCCGTTATTTATATTTTATCTTATCAAAGTCATTGAAACTTACATGTCATACATATGAATTTCACTTGAAATTCAAGTGTATGCTTTGGGAGCCAATCCAATTTGCAATGAAATGTCTGGGATTTCTGAGGTGACAATAAGTATCTTAAAATAGACAGATCAATTACGAAAGTCTACTTGCACTAGATTATAGATACATTTTCATAATAGATACCATTAAATGTAAACTGAGATGGGAGGTCGAAGCAAATTTCAAGAGATATCAAGAAATGTAAAAAAAATGTTGAGCTTTACCTATTTAAAAGCATTATTTCTGAACCCGGCGAAATTATCGATCACGGCCTTTATTATAATTATTGCAGAGTTAGTACTCAACATACTGATTGTAGAGAGAGTACCTTACACAGAAATTGATTGGAAAGCCTATATGCAAGAATGTGAAGGATTCCTAAATGGTACATTCGACTATAGTCAACTTCGAGGAGATACTGGTCCACTGGTCTACCCCGCTGGATTTGTTTACATATATTCTACATTTTATTTCTTAACAAATCAAGGACAAAATATAAAACTTGCTCAATATATATTTATTGGTATATATTTATTACAATTACACTTCGTTTTTAAGATTTACGAAAAGACTAGAAAAGTTCCACCATATGTGCTGCTTGTTACAATTTTAACTTCATACAGAATACACTCAATTCATGTTTTGAGATTGTTTAATGACCCAATAGCTGTTCTCTTCCTTTACATTGCTTTAAACTTCTTTTTAGAATCAAAGTGGAATTTAGGGAGCATTTTTTATAGCCTAGGTGTTTCTATAAAAATGAATATTATACTGTATGCCCCAGCTTTATTCTTTTTTTATTTGGTAAATTTAGGTTTGAAAGACACAATTAAACAAATATTCCTGTGTGGATTGATACAACTATTTCTTGGATTACCGTTTTTAATAGTAGCTCCAGTTTCTTACTTGCATGGTAGTTTTGATATTGGTCGTGTTTTTAATCATACTTGGACTGTAAATTATAGATTCCTAAAAGTGAAAATATTTGAAAATACATATTTCCATTTAACATTGTTAGCAATACATATTCTGCTGCTGATAATATTTTTACCTATGTGTATACAATATTTTAAGAGTTACTGTAGACTGAGATATGTTCAGAAACAAGTGCAACCGCAAATTGATGCCAAAAATGTTGAGAATAAAAGAAAAGCAAGAATTATAAAAGATAAGTTAAAATTACAAGAGGTAAATGAAGAAAAGCTAACAAAAGAGCAAGAGGAGTTCTTAAATTCATTTGAATCAATGCTACAAAAGACATCAAATACAAATTTGAAGAAAAAGAAAGTAGATGAAAGTGAGAATATACATTACAGCATTAACTTTGATGTAATATCTCAATTGTTCATTTTGCCCATGTTTCTGACCAACTTTATTGGAGTAGTTTGTGCGAGGAGTCTTCATTACCAGTTCTATTCATGGTATTTTCACAGCCTGCCTTATCTCTTATGGTCTACCAATCTGTCTGTTATTGTGAGATTTTTGATCCTAGCTCTAATTGAATTCTGTTGGAACACCTATCCGAGTACCAATGCAACGAGTGCAATGCTACATGTGTGTCATCTAATTATATTGTACAATATTTATAAGAAGACCTCAGCTGAGTTGAGAGTAGCTTCTAAAGTTGAATGATGACAGGCAAAATAATTTAAGGACTTTTTAATAAATATATAATAAGATTGTGTTCATTTGTTGTTTTTTGTCTCTTAATTTACTCTTATGTGGCATTTATATAAACTTGTAATTTAAAAATCTACATATTTTATTCATTGGCGACTTATGACCTAAATATTTTATTATGTTTGAACAAAGTATGTACATGTTTATTGTTCATTTGTTTTTTTTTTTAATTTCCCGAGCTAGTGCTTTCAATGTAGTTTATTTACTAAGAAACTGTTTTATATACTTTTTACAAATGTTTGTCATTATTGAGAAATAAATTCTATGAAAATTGATTTTAATTTATTTAGAGATCCTCATTCATTATGTCCATTTGTTCTTCAGTTAGTTTAAATGTGTGCCAGGGGAAACAAAAAAAACAGTAATATAAGCATTTTAAGGATTATTTATTACGAACCATATCAATACAACTAATCAAAGTAATGAAATCTAATTATAATCTTAAATTTAGAGATAGAGGCGCATAATACTTCCTCTGATATCACAATATCCGTTACTCGCCGCCTCGACTCCCTAGTTCCAAACATGTTGCACGTGTACCAATCGGATTATTATAATGTTATACATCTACCTATGTAACAAGTTTACTAAAATATTACACAGTTAAAGAGTAACAGTTTGTGATTCCACAAGAAATGTTCAATACAGTCAATGTAATAAAAAAAGTACGCAGTCAAACTACACTTTGTCTAATAAGTTGATGCGTTTGGCAACTCACGTCTAGGAAGTATCGTAGTTTCTGTACTGATTACGGCGTATTTTAGGCTGTCTATATACCGGCGCCGCCAGGACGCACGGTTTGTGTCGGCGGGTGGGTGGACTTGGCGGCTTGTGTCGAATTTTTTTCCAACGGCACAACTCGTTCACATTTTCAAATGAATAAGTGGAGAGGCATGCCGTCGGGAAACATGCGGACGCAAGCCGCCAGTAAGATCGGTTTTAAAAAAGCCGGCGGCTAAGATGTGTAGATAGCCTAATGAACGAGCATCTTAGTAAAATGAAATTTCACGCATAATTAACCAGCTAAAACACGTTTAAACAACAGTCACTTTTATAATTTAATGCTTCATATATTTGTCTATAAAGCAGTTACCTAAAAATGGAACTACATAAATTAACTATATTGGGTTTTTTAATACAGACAGTTTTTTCTGTTTATTCTAAATTTGATTTTAGGTTAAGAAATTTTTTATACAAATATAAAGACGAACAAGAAATTGAAATGAACAGGTTTTTTGTATTTTTCACTTGAATAGATCATTAAGTACCCATTCCTATTATGATTTGTTAAAACGAATCAACTTATATTAGACAGGATACGAAAGTGTGAGGGTCGCTTCCTAGGAGTCACTTCCCAGTTTCATTCCGCAAATCATAACAATAGAAGGAAGTCCATATTTTTGATTACACGATCTATTTATATTGTAAGATTAAACTTACGATTTTAAATAACATACCATAAATTGATTGCTACTCAATACATACACTTCATTACATGTATATGTATATAAACTTTTAAATATTACTATAATAAGACTTGAATTAAATGTATGTAAAGTAGAACTTTACTTCAAACGTGATTATTGATTACTATTAACTTGTGCACACCGGACCGCTTGCATTGTTCAGGTCAATATTTGAATAGAAGCTATAGATTGTGTTATTTCAGTCCATAATACCTAATATATAAATTTAGTCCAAGATCATAAAGAGAATACGAGACATACAATAGTGTAGGCTTTCTATATAACATATATGACATAAGAGCTATATTTATGGCATTATATAAATACAAGACATCATAGATCCGTCCACCCGACGAGGAGATACAACGGCAGTCTTACATGACTGGGCTTACAGCTAGAGGTACATAGAATCGGTGGCTAAATAGCATCTACACGAAGCCGAAATTTTTAGTTTTGATAGCGAGCAGCAGCTTGTGCTTGAGCACGTGTCGCGACGAGTAGAGCGGGATGTAGAGCCGCGAGATGCACGTGTTGGCGGTGGGCAGGTGCGCGTCGTCCGCCGGACGGATCGTCACCGACGGCATCGGCTGGAAGCCCTCCTCCGACGCCGGCAGCGCGGGCGAGCCCGTCCAGAAGTACACCTGCCGCAAACAATAAACCTTTTACCCGTTTCGTACAACGATTTATTACTCTTAAATTTAGTATAATTTGGCCTACACGCAAATGAGCCACTCCTTTAAATTTTTCTAAACATATGCTTGTAATAATTACAAAAACATACCAGATCTTGTCGTTCAAGATGAGTCATTTTGTCAACGATAGCCCAGAGCCAGCGTTTGAAGCGCACGAGCCGCTCGGGTGGCTCGCCGCTCTCGTCGTTGAAGCTCGTATACGAGACCAGCGCGGCCACGTTGATGTCGCCCACGCCGTTCAACAGCAGCCGCAGGTCTTCCGCGGTCAAGCCCTCCAGAGATGACTCGGGCAACACGTCCAGTACTCCTACACGTATCGACTGAAAGTAAAAATGAATTAAACATGTGCTAGCGACATTTTCCTTATAATATGCCGATGAAAAAACAACCGAAGAATATATAGTACATTTAGTAACATACCTCGAGTGCTTTTTCCTGCGAATGCAGCATCCGATGTTGCGCGTACTTGCGCACGTAATCGTACACGTTGAGCGCGGTCACTTCGATTTCTCGGCCACCGGGGACCAGCTCCACACAACCACCGCCTTCTTCTTCACACATTTCCAAACTGTAACAATATTAGAACAATTTTGAACCGACGTTCTACAGAATAAGACACTTTGATAAATTTTATTTGATCACAAATGGTTATAAGTGAAGCTGTTACCTAAAGTTGAGATCGAGAGCTGCAAACAAGGAATGAGAATCTCCATTCTCAGCGTCGGCGACGAGTTGGCGCAAGCTCTCGTAGACGACGGGGTCAAAGAACGCGAGATCATGGAAGCGTATCGGTCGAGCCAGGATGTATTTCAGCACGTGCCGATTGAGGAACATCGGGCACAGTTCATTTTGTAGCAGACACAGCCCAATGATTCTATAAGAAAAAAATGTGTAACTGTTAGTTATACTTAAATAACAATAGTAAAAGGCAATATACGCTGTAGTGTAACGTATAATGATGTGTAGAAAAATAATATTACGACATCATCCACATATTTTTTGAACTTAACATTATTATGTGGTGTTTGTAGTTCGGTCGTACCTGCCGACATTTCTAAAGGCGTTGATGCGCTCAGCGGTGGCGCGTCCCTGTCGCGGCGAGTAGTATCCGCGCTTGCCAGGCGAGTAGAAGAGAGGCGCCGCGTCGTCCGCCGCCGCCGCCGACGAGCCCGCGCCCAGCGCCGCGCCCGCGCCGCTGCCGCCGCTTGCGCCGCCGCCCCCGCCGCGCTCCGACAGCGAGAACACGTCCAGATCTACACACACAAAATAAATATAACATCAATTGACACTCAAACACAAGAAACACACTTGGGTTGTATGTGACAGAAGCTGCCTGTGTTCAAATCTTAAAATATTTTACTAACTTTCGTGGCGTGATATAATAGGTTTATGCTTACCTAGTATAGCTTCGGAAGGATTCATGACTATGAGGTCCATGGCCTCTCGCACTTTCTGTCTCAACGCATCTTCACTGGCAAGTAGGACTAAAAGCTGGGCAGGCGTCAACTCCAACAGCATCCCAGTGATTTTACCCGCAAATGTCGGATGTAGTGAGTGTACCTGCGATAAAAAATATACTGAATATCACTTTATGTTCTTGTAAATGTTCTGATACATGAGATGTGATAGTATATTTGCTCACTCTTGGGTATAATCGTTCGCCGAGCTGTGCCTGATGCAAAGTGAGATGTTCGTTATGTCCGCCGGGCCGGTCCCCGCTATACCCTGCCCCCTCATTTCCAGGTGCGGCCTGAAATGTGACAAAATATACATCTACCGCATTGTGTAAACAAGCCAATAACATGTGATATTTTTTAAAAAGAAGAATCTACAAAAAGCAAGTAAATGTATATAAAAGTAGTTACCTGTGGCGAGTAGGGCCTTGCATCGATGCTGAGGACGCGACGCGGCTCGCGCGCGGTGGGCGGCCGCGGCGCCGCTCTGCCCGGCACGCGCCGCGCCGTGTCCTTGGCGCGCGCCCGGCCAGCACCGCTGCTGCTAAATATCAATAAACGTTCGATACTAATTATTAATAGTAGTTCAAGACAATAAATCACTTTATTATATCTTAAAACTAATTCGAACTATGAATTTCTAAATTTTCCGATGTGCGCAGTGAATATTTACCGTGTGCCAGTGTTGGCGCTGGCGCCAGCATTAGTACTGCTGGAGCTCGAAGTACCGTTGGCCGCATTGCTGTTGATGTTGTTGCCCGACGTCGATTCCAAGGGGGGCAGTTTCTCATTTGCTAATAGCGCCTGTTGCAAAATTTATATGATAAACTAGCTTTCGCCCTTGCGGGCGTTGCAACAGAGTTGCCTCTGTTCACGTAGAATTAAAAAAAAAGTAAGTCAATGTGTTCTTCCAGACTATCCTCTACATTTATACCAACTTTCATCGAAATCCGTTCAGCCGTTTATGCTACAAACTCTAACAAACATCCATCCACCCATACATCTAAACTTTCACATGCATAATATAAGTATGAAGTATGATAGCAGCCAAACAAAGTAAGAAGCATGTATGTTTAATGTGTGGTGCGTGTGTGAATGTATTACCTCGGCGACGCTGGTGTAGAAGGAGCGGGCGACGCCGCTGCCCTCGCCGGGCTCGTCGCGGAAGGTGACCTTGACGCGGTTGACTGCGAGCGGCGGCTGCGCGCTGTGCGCGCGACGGTTCTGTCCCGCGAACGCGCTGTTCAACTCTGCGAACGTCTGCTGCAGCAGCTTCGCACGGTCGCGCTCCATCTGATAGAGAGAATATATAAATATAAAGTCAACGTTATTAAGTCTTACAATAAGCGTACCGGTCGGTTAATATAATTAGTAGAGATTAATTTAAATACATAATTAATATTATAAAGCTGTATACCTTATGTAGAGTCAAATCTTTTTGCTGCGAGTTGCGCAGCTTCTCCATGTCGCGCCTGAATTTGACCTCCTTGACGGGGAAGCCGCCGAGCTCAGCGACCACTGAGCCGGGCTCCAAGCCCACGTCCTCCGTGAACACGCGCCCGAACAGGTCCAGCGATAGCCGCCACCGGCCCAGCAATAGGTCGTGCGACACGCTCGCACCCAGAGATGGACAACTGCGCCTGTTGAATACACACATTACATTCCGTTTTAAATAAAGGCTTCATGTGTATTACTACACACAATACCTAAACTTAAAGTGGTGAAACTCAAATTATTTCACCGAGTAATGAATTATCCAGAAGACTTTTATGATATTTACTTTGATACAAGATACTTGTTTGTGTTACTTTCACTAAAACTGTTTTGAACAATCCAACTAGAAAAAAAAAACACAATACTAGGCAACCTAAAAAAAATATAGGTAAACAATATACATACGCTTGCGCAGGTGCATTAAGTACTTGTGTAGGTAACAAGGGCGTGGTGGTGAGGCCGGTCGTCTCGACGGTCACGTGCGCGGATATCTCCTGCGACTCCAAAGGATCAGCAACACTTAATAGTTCGCCCTGAAATATTCTTTAAATTAGCCAAACAAAAATAAAGTTTTATTATTGTTATTAAAAATCAGTTTTAAATAAAGATAGCGTTTTAAAATTGCAATATTCATATTAGCAAATATCCAAAAAAGGAAAACAAGCAAAGATATTAGTTTATTTTTAATTACAGATTAAAATTTATTTTAGTTACGGAACAAAATTTGAAATCATCTAATGTGGTTAAATCGTTTATTTATTCGTATGATTAGGTAAGTTTAAAGAAGGATTGTCCAATAGAAGAACGTTAGGGTATAATTTTGATAAAGAAAAAGTCCCCCAAATAAGTGGAGTGACTTACAGCACGTACAATAACAGTCTTGCCGGGGCTGCGCGAGGTGGAGGGGCGCGGCTCGTGCGCCGCCGCACTCGCGCCTGCAACATAAACAAACATAGCATTATATTATGAACGAAAAATTGTATACATAGCGGTTTTTACGTATATTTCACTTTTTAACGTTATTTTGTGAACAGTTCAAGATAACTTAAAGTGATATCACTATACATATTTAGCTTAGCAACAACTGAACTCGTTGTATACTAATTGGTACAAGTGAGACACGTCTTCAAAACGTAACACATCTTTACAAATATTTAGAGAGGAAAGATTTTTAAATTTGTATTTTTGTATGTATTGAAATAACTATAAGGCGGGGGAAATCGCGAGCAACACCTAGTTAATCATAAAACAGTAATGTACCAGGTTTAGGCAGCGCGATGTTCTGGTGGTGCGGCGCGTCAATGATGGAGCAGGCGGTGTCCACTAGCGTGTGGAACTCCGAGGGCGGCGGCTCCGGCCGCGAGCTGCTGCCTGACGTCGACGCGTGCGGATGCCTAACAAATATTTATTTTTTAACAAATTTCATTTTACGAAAGAATTTACAAAAAAGGGGGCGAACCAATACTATGTACAATTTGGGTACGTTAATATTTAAGGTTTTAATTGATTTTAACAAATAAACGAAGCTACACAAAGTAGCAGTCGATGTACCATTGTCCATTACAAAACATTAAAAAATATTTATTTCACACTTACCTGTGGTGTTTCTTCCTTTGAATTTGTCTGGCTTCATCGGAATCAGAGTCCGAAGGATATTCATTATCACTTCCGGTGTCCATTTTTGTCACAGTATCTTTAGCACAGGATAAGTCCTGTAAATTTTTATATATTGGTGGTTAAAATAGTATGTATAATACAGAAGAAAATCATCTATGTTCTCTTCATGTTTTTTTGTGACTGCCTTACCACTGTTTGCCATGAATTTACAGATTCACCTGGCTTGAGGTGGCCGAGCGCAGATGGCGCTTAGCCTGAACCTCGTTTTTAAGTAACTAAGCTTTACTTTGTTATTATTACCGGATTGGTTGATATACCAAAGAGTGTGTAACGTAAATAATACGTAACATAGTTACCTGCGGCTCGTCGCGCGCCATGGCGTGCGTGTGCGCGGGCGGGGCGGAGGCGGGGCGCGCGGGCGGGGACCAGCCGCGCTCGGTGCCGCGCGACGATAACCCAAGACGACGAGGAACCGCTTTCAACAGGCACACCACTTTAAGCTTTTATCATATGTCGCATTTACACCTTGTAAATTAGACTATAATTGGGTACTTATACATTTACAGTCGGGGGATATGGCGATGTTCCATCATAAAATTTACAGTGGTAAACCACTTTAACTAAACGTTTAAAAACGTTTTGAACATGCGTACAGACGCATATGTTTTCTATTATTACTCCGTCGTTTGTGAAACTCACTGCTACCTAATTGCTTATTTGTAAAAAGATGCAGAGTTATTCTCACTGCAAGGATCAACTTCTCTATAAGTGAAACACCGCGATTTTCCGCGTCTGTAAATACTGCTTATGTAGATGGTGGGACGGGGCATGAAGAGGGCTGGTTACCTTCAAGCGGGTTGGCGGCGCCGGCGTGTGCGTCGTCTGCGGGCGGCAGGGTGACGGGCTGGCGCGGCATGCCAAACAGGTCCTCGCGGCGCGCGTTGGGCTGCAGCAGCTGCGGCTGGTCGGCCAGCGGCAGCGCATCTTGCATTGTCACTGTTCGTTAATACATTTAATTGCCCTTTTGTAACATTCGAGTGCAGCAAACCAACTTACGCACATTTACATTTGTGTTAGCTGCAAAATTAGAACGTTGACATCGGCAGCAGTATAATTACAAATATTTCATATTAGAATTGCGCTACGCAAACGATGACCGTAACTGTATAATTTACGTATTGTGAACACACATATAGTAAGTAGAGGATTCTATTGAAACATAAAACATGTTAGTTAACAAAGTAATTAATTAATATTAAACCATTTAAAACGTAATATTTTTTTTAAAACTTACTGTTGAAAGGATCAGGCGGGGGACATCCCAGACAGAGCGTGGAATCTGAGCGCTGGAAGAATGCGTGCGTGCGGCCGCGTGCGCCGTCGCCCTCGCCGTCAGACTCGTTGGTGCCGCCGCCTCCCACCACCATCTCCTCTTCACCTTCCTCGTTTTCGTTTTCATCCTATATATTCACGATTAATTCATTTAATAAGTGTATAATACGCGACATTCAAAATTTATTGATAAGGCGAAAAGAAAAGAACTGTATATATATCTTTAATGAAAGAATGTAAGCTAACTTGTTTTGTCGTGATTCACCATCAATTGATTGTATAATAATAGTGTACTCACTGGTGTCCACAGATGCGGGTGGTGGTGCGGCTGCGGCTGCGCGGCACGCATGTAGTATATGAGCGCGTCGAGTACGTAGGCGACGTGCTTGAGCGCGGCCACGTCCAGCACCGGCAGCTGCTCCGCGTGCTCGGCGCTGTGCGCGCGCAGCAGCGACAGACAGTACGCCAGGAACTCGCGCCGCGCGCTGCCCGCCTCCACACCTAGACACACACATTACATATTACTTATTTAATTAAGAACAAGATTTAAAATTGAAAACAAAACATTGTAAACGTGAAACAATTACCCGCTTATTGCAAGAATTAGAGTAGATGCTATAATAATAACATTGTTTATAAAAATCGCGGTACCTTGGTCTCGATCACGGGTGCGGGGTCCCTCAGAGAAGCCGATAATGCGCGTAGCGGGCGAGGTGAATGAGGTGGTGCGCCGTGTGGTGGTGGCATTGGTGCGGTTGTGCTCCGCCGCAGCAGACCCCGCGTTGTTCGAAGTCAACGAAGCACCGAATCTGAACATTTTTAACAAATTACTTTCGTAGTCCTAAGCGGCACATGTACCACTTCTAACTACTGACTCCTACCTCAACTGAGCTTCAGTAGCGTCCATAACGGTTACGAGCCAGTCCCAAGTGGGTTTTAGTTGTCGTTCGAGGTAGCACTGCAGGCGCAGCGCCTCGCGGTACGCCAGCGGCACGAGGCGCGGCAACGGGAGAGTTATACGTTCATACTCCCACAGTAGATCTGCGATTTGCCGGATCACAATACCTGGAAAACATTGGTTTTTTCGTGTATAGAAAGAAGTAATAAGAAAGTCCTTCCATATTCTGTATAA
This sequence comes from Papilio polytes, assembly GCF_000836215.1. Taxonomy (NCBI): domain Eukaryota; kingdom Metazoa; phylum Arthropoda; class Insecta; order Lepidoptera; family Papilionidae; genus Papilio; species Papilio polytes. The sequence continues at coordinate 491,022 of NW_013525024.1, read as the reverse complement.
TATAATATATGCAAACTCACCGAACGCTCGTGCCAAGAAGGACGATGTGGTAGATGTAGAGTGCGGGTCGTGCGCGCCGGCAGCGGCCGCGGCGGCGGAGCGGCGCAGCGAGGCGGGGTCGATGAACACCAGCGAAGAGCTGCCCGTCAGCCGCACGCCACCCGCGCTGCTTGTCGTGCCGCGCGTCGGCTCGCGAGATCTAAACAGTGTCTTTATTTAATAAATTGCTCTTGTGAGACTACTTCTATTTGACAATATATTAGAATTTGTTATCCTAAGAGTTAATAATTTTAAAAAGTGTGCTTTGGTCAGGGAACGCTCTAGTTGATGGCTTTGTGTATTTGTGGCTCACCGTATCGCCCACTGCATGGAGTGCGGCGCGAGGTTGGGGCGCGCGGGCGGCGCGGCGCGGCGCTCCAGCGGCTCGCCGTCGTGCAGCGGCGGCTCGGTCTCGCCGTCCTGCTCGTCCGTCTCTCCCGCCTCCGAGTCCTCATCCTCCGGTTGCGTCGAGTCCCCGCTCTCGTCCTCTGGATACATTAGCAGCGATGCTATACCTGCTGCGTAGTCCACTTAGTTTAACACTTCTAAGGCTGCGTCCGTGAGGACACATTTCGCTTCAAGACACATTTGCGTTGCATCCTTGTAGCCTTCTTCGTAATGACATCCATTTATTTCCGTCTTCATTAAACTGATTGATTTTACAGTTTATTTGTGCGTTGACGAAAATTAAAAAAATAATTAAAGGGCAAAAAATAAAAAGGACGGAAAATCAAGGGATATTAATAACTAAAGCATGAGGGCTTCTAAATTATATCAAAATTGGGAATTACTCTCGTTGCCTACGACCAACATACCGGCATCAGAACCCTGCGTGGCACGAGTTTGCACACTGCGCTGCGCGGACTCTGCGTTGTCCTGGTCATCGGAGTCGCTCTCCGTCTCCACTTCGGCGAGCAGGTCCAGCTCGCTCTCGCTCTCGCCGCCCTCAGCGCGCTCCGTGCCGTTCTCAACGACTACATGTTGTTCTTGCCCTCTATAATATAATTGTTATTAACGCTTAGGGAAAAAATCTCGATTATCAACTAAAATGCCATCTATACCTCTCGCCCATTGCATCATCGTGCTGCGCGTCCGGGGTGGGGTCTGCGGCCGCCATGGCGGGCTCGTCGGTCTCGGAGGCGTCATCGTCGCCGCCCAGGGAGGGCGCTTCGGCCACATCATCTGCGTACTCAGTGGCGACAGGTGTGGAAGCGCGGTCCGGAGCCAGCGCTGACCCGCCCATTGAAGCTCCGCCTGCAGCCGTTCCGCGACCTCCGCCAGTGTTTGATTCTCTGTTATTTAAGTTTTTTTTTTAATATTTACAACAAATCTATAACATTGTTAATATACATATTAAGTTAACCGACTGACCAACAAACCACATCTAAAAATTAGTCTTAGGGCATATTAATTTAAATAAAAAAACATTTTCTGTATATACCTGCGACTGTGACCTAGCCGAGTATGTCCTGTAGACAGGGGCTCGACTCCAAACAAATCTTCGCTGCCATTAACAAGATCGACGTAGGTTGTGGCTAGGGGGAAAGGCGCAGTAGGGCGCACCACGCCGAGTCGGACCGGCGCCAGCAGCGCGTCCGCCGCCTCCACTAGCTCCTCCACGGCGAGCGCCACCAGCGCGGCGAACACACGCCGGCAACGGACCAACGAGGACGTAATCGAAAGCGGTCTGAGAAATAATAAATACATCAAACACGTTTCTTAAATTACATGTACAATTATAATACACTTACCTTTCCATAAGCGTTCAACAAAAAATATACAACATATTAAAAGTATATAAATACATAATTATAAATAAATAGACCACTATAAATAGTCTCGCCAAGAGTTACTGAAAAGAACCTACCCTCTCTTCTTGGCTGCACCTGGTGCCATCTCGACGCTGAATATGACGAAGATCCTTGCGACGGAGCGCACGAAGCGGCGGGCGACCTCGCGCGCGCGCTCCGCCCGCCCAGCCACCGCCTCGTTCTGCTGCTCGCGCATCAACGTGTGCAGCAGCGTGTCTAGCATCTGACACACACACACACATTAAATAAACAATGAAAATCTCATGACACCAATTCATATAATTAACTTTTTTTATCATTATGTTAAGTTTTAATGACATTTGAATTTATAAATCCGTTCTCACTTCATTAGTGCACTTAACGATGAGTGCGTGTGTAAACTTGTCGAGCAGGGTGGTGCCGGACTGGTTGAGCGAGGGGCTGCCGGGTCGACTTTCGTTATCCGAGGCAGTGGCGCCACACATAACAGCCGCTTCCACAGCTGCCCAATCACCTGGTATATTGAAAAAGCATTACTCAACTGCAAATAATACCTTAAGGCTTTTACTAGCAATATAGAAAGTCATTAAATATCTAGAAAGGTATGAAAGTACTCTAGCACACAGAAATAAGTAAAAAATACAACCGTGCCTTGATAGTGATTGATAGACAATTACCCAATAAATGTAAGAGAGCACGCCTCGCGAACCGCGGCGGTTCAAGGTCGTGGTCGGGCGTGTCCACCTCGGCGTCGGAGCCGGGCTGCTTGCGCGGCGCTCGGCCCCGCCCGCCGCCCGCGCGGAACTGACGCTGCTCCACCGCCTGCCGCCCCACAGTCTGCACCAGGAACAGCAGGATCGACTCGCCCCTACGAAAACGTCACATTATATCACGAGATTTTGTATAGTTTAACCTCCAATTAAGTGTACAAATAAAAAAACATACCTGGAGTTGAAATGTGTGGCGAGCTGCGTGTCCCTGGCGAGCCTGGCGAGGAGGTCGCAGCGCGCGGCCCAGTTGCCGCCCACCAGCGCCTTGCAGCGGCACTTCTCCCAGCAGTCGCAGTACGCGGTCGGCGACGTGCGCTTCAGTTTGCAGTCGTGCCCTTTGTGGCAAACCTTCACACCAAAGTAGCATTTATTTTCATTCAAATATCAACCTTGATAGACCAAATCACATTTGTAACCGGTATTTTGAGTAATAAGAAAATGAGCCAAAATAATTACCTTAGCACATTCAGTACAGCAGCAAAGCGATCCAGTGAGTCCACACGTCTTACATTCAAATATATCCTGAAAATCATTGAAACAAATAAATCATAAAAACAGAAATACCTGTAAGACCTAATGAAATAATTACGAGTAAATTTGAATTTATCTTAACAAGTGTCAATGTCGGCTAGTATTGTAGAGTATGTGTTTGTGTAAATGTACCTGGTTGATATGTTCCTGTCCTGTCCAGGTGAAGCTGCAGGTGTCGTTGCAGCAGAGCACGAGCAGCGGCGAGTGGTCGGGGTGCGCGTTGGGCGGGAAGATGGCATCGGAGCGCTGCGCCTCGTCCGCCTCGGGGCACGCCCGGATCGCGTCCAGCAGCACCAGCGCCGCGCGGTACGCGCGCTCGCCCACCGCCGCCATCAATGGTGTTTGGCCCATACCGTCCCTGTACAAATCATACTAATATTGTAAATGTAAGACTGGAAGGATGTTATCAGTAAACCAGTGTTATGACCTAAAATTAAAAAGGCCAAATAATTTTTTTTGGATCGAAAAAAATTATCAAGTGTTTGTGACTGGATAAATTAATATATTATTGATTTACTTGGCGAGCAGCAGCTGCATGAGGTAGGGCTGCAGGACGGCACTGTCGCAAAGCGCGCGCAGTGCGGCCAGCGCGTTGCCGCGCCGCTCCGCAGGGTCCGCGCTCACCGCGCCGCCGCCGTTCGCACCGCCGTTTGATATTTTACTGCATAACAAAGGTAAATTCCATTTGATGATTAGTAGGTTTTGATTTTTTTTGAATAAAACTTCAAGAAACCAAAACTTAATGCTGTGAATGCAGCAATTAATCATTACTATTATTTTACCTGTTATTAGTGAGTCCCATTAAACTGTCTTCATCGCCGGAAGCCTCGAATGTTTCTGGGGGCCAAGAAATAGCTGGCACAGCCTCATCGGTATTGTTTCCACTGCCGCTAGTGCCGCTCGCTACGTTCGGCATCGTAGAATTTTCTACTATTTCAAATGCCAAATTAGTAAAAACTAACTAACAACGATGACTGATCGTCAAAGGAATGACCGCTTTGATTAAATTATCTTTATAGCTTTGGATACATTCGGAATTTTTTTTAATCAATACATTCATTAGAAGAAAGAAAGTAGTTATATAGAGATTAAAGAATGATTTAACTAACCTGGTACAACATCTTGGAATATTAAATGTATGTGCGAAAATTGCTGTATTAGTATTGTCTACAACAATAGTGTTTCATAAATAAACTTACCAACATCGGGTTCTTTGTTGGAGGTAGGTGCGCACATGTGCACACAAGCATGTAGTATGTTCCTGTTGCCGTCGCACCGCTCTTGAAGGATCGAAAGTATTTGTTGTTCTGCACGAAAATTAACAAATATTACAAACTATAATAGAGAACATTATTTAATTCATTTAGTTATATTCCATATAAGTAAGGTATTTTGCTGTATACTTACTGCCGTTGTCTGCTTCGAGCAGATGCAGCAGCTGGCGCACGCCGTCCAGGTCGCAGCGCAGCACGCGCGGCATCATCAGCTGCGGCTCCGGTACTATTATTATAAGCGCCACCTACCAAATAATTGAGAGATATTAAGTAACATTAAGGCAAACAAGCAAGCGGCCACCTGGATACGCCGAAATGGCGAAACGTTGCCAGCCCTAAGTTGACAGAAGCAGAGAAGCACACAAACAGGATATTTCCCCTTCTTGTGCGTCTCCTCCGTTGTCAAATCCACTTTTTCTTCCCATTGTATCCTCTTAAGAAAAGAGTGAAAAGGAAAAGGGACTAAAATTAGGGCTCCGGCACCAGACTCATCAAACGAAAAGCGGAATTGCTTCTACTTCACGCCTGTCTTCTGGGGTGTCGTAACATCGGACGAGCCAGCCCATTCGTGCTAAGATGTTAAAAGGGGCTCTACCAATGTGCAATGTGTACCTGTGACTTGAGCGCGGCGTGGTGCGAGTGCGCGGCGCCGTGCGGCTGCAGCGGGAGCGCGTGCGCGGCGAGGGCGCGCGCGGGCGGCAGGTTGAGCGGCGGCGGCTCGCGCACCATGCCCACGCAGTCGCGCGCTATCGGGTACAGAGCGCCGTTGCCGTCCGCCATCACCACCACCGCCTCGCTACCCTGCACACGCAACATATAATATATCATATAATATCATATAATCGTAACGAAAACAGGTTAAAACCTAATGCTTCTCGATAATGTCGCTAAACTATCTTTGTCTCGGTTTCTATATGTTGTAATAAATTTGCGTATAAAAACTTTAGATAACAACTTACTTCTGCGGCGGTAGCGAGCTGAATGCCTGCTCCATTAGTGTGTCCGAGCAAAGCCTCGTGGTCGGTGGGGAAAACGCTGTCGGTGAGCGCGCGCGTGGCGCCCACCGCGTACACGGCGTAAGCCAGCGCGCCGCCCGGACGACGTACTATGGCGTGCACCCCACGACTGTCGACCTATTTCACATTTTTCATTTATTATTTGAGAACCAGAAAAATACTACTTTTTTCTACATTTTTAAGGAATTAAAAATGTACAAAAATGATGCTGATACTTACTGCGATATTAATAACTTGCAACTCCGGCGGCAAGGCGACCTTTCTGGGCGATCGCTGCAGGCAGTCCGGTCCCCGGGAGCCGGATCCACAGCCCGGAGCCCACTTCACCGCTACCAAATCATCTTTGCGGACGAGCCGGCAGTCTTGGAGCACGGTGGTCCAGTCATCAGTTGTAGAGGGCGACACCTCCTTGCCGTCCTTGCCCAGAGTCGGAAACCGCACTGCCGCGTACGCTCCGTCAACTTTGAGCACGCGACCCAACGGCACGCTCTTCACATCCTCCAGAAAGACCACTTCCTTCAAAGGCCACTCTTCCTCGTCACGTTTGGAGCCATCGTTGGAAGAACCCTCCTCGCCGCGGACAGTCACACGTTTAGCACGTTCTAAAATAATCACATGTGTTTGTTCAAATATTTTTTTCATTTTGTGATTACATATTTATGTATATTTTACTGCTGGTTCAGTTTAGTTAGCTCATTAAAGAATACAAAACATATAAGGGTGCAAACTACAGTACAATCAATAAATGTCTAACAAACTTACTGTGTGAAGTACTGGTGTCGCTGCAGGTGGAAGAGGCGGGGCTGGGCGGCGGCGGCATGTCTAAGCGGTCCGCCATGTCCTTGTTGCTGTCCTTGCCACTGTCCTTACCGCTGCCGCCCGAAGAGGACGCTTTCACCGAGGACACGGTCAGAGGAGATTGGTTCTGTAAACATATTCAATATTACATATAAACTCATACTGGTAGGGGTAGCAAAAAATCTCTTGGCGAAATATTAACCTGAATATCTCTCTTGTCCTTATCTGAGATGGAGCGGTCTAGTTGAGGCGGCGGCAGCAACTTGAAGCGGCACATGTCCGATAAGTTCCAGGCCGCGTTTTGCAACACGCCCACTTTCGGCACTCCCGAGGACATGTTGAAGCCTGGATGACAACAAAGAGATTTAGCAGGAGATGGTGAGCGATGAAGTACTTCTCTGTAATTACTAAATAATGCTAAAAAGTTAGAGGATAGTATTAATAATAATTGGGATTAGTAACACTCTACAGACCTATAGCGCCTGGCTGGTACATGGGCGCGTTCTTCATGGTGACGTTCTGACCGGCCTGCAGGTCCTGCGGCGCGGCGGAGGAGTGTCCGCGCTGCTGCTTGCGGGAGCGCGCGCGGTGCTTCTCCCACAGCCGCGCGCGTTGCCCCAGCGGCAACACGCCCCTGCACACAAACTATATAAGCACCCACCTAACTAATGTTAATGATTTTCCTTTGGCCCGAGTATTACATCCCTTGCTATTACCACTCACTTTTGTTACGTATAATTAGTTTTACAGAAATATTATTCGTGTATTTGAGGATTTTTATCCTTTGTTTTATGATTTTAGACATTTTTGTCTATTTACATAATCATTTTTTTTTAAGATAGTAAGAATTAACATAGATTATATTTTTTAAGATAGTATGAAGTAAATCCACAATTACATACCACCAGTAGAGAGCTCCAGAGTCAAGTTTGGCCACGGTGTATAGCGAGCAGGCGTGCAGGGACACCGCCTTGTCGCTGCCAAACTCCGTGAACGTCTGCAGCGCGTGCTCCAGACGTGCGGCGCCCGGTGCATGCGCTAAACAATACAAATTTGTTGTAAACAGAGAAAGAAATATGAGCTTCTATACTAATATAATAAAGTGTAAACACACACTACTTCGTGGCGTAGGACGTCAGCAATCACAGCATATGTTTTAATAATTCTTTCTTTAATAAAAAGCCCGACACTTACGACTCAATTTTGGCTATACATTTTTACGCTATTAAACTTAGGGGTAAATAAATTGAAAAATCCTTCATGTGGGAAAGGGACCATAAATAACAAGCTGCCAACATTAAGGAAGCGAGGTTATTATGGTAACGAAGAATATGAAGCCACACGGAAACAGTTAGTTTCAAATAATTTTTGTTTGTCAATCAATAATACTCTGCAATTTTTTGAGTGTCCATCAAGGTTTCAGTTTCGCTTCGTACGGCTAGGTTGGCTAAAAAGTCATGTTAAACGAAGTTTGAAAACCGTTGCCATTATCAATAGTGGTAGCTATTGCTTGATAATGATCTTACCAATAGACTCATCGAGGAAGGTGGCAATCCTTCCGGTGTCAGTTAGGACGGAGACGCGTATGCCGGCGGCACTGATGTTGACGATGCGCTCGCCCGACATCATACCGAGCCAGTTGCCGCGCGGGTGGTAAAGGCTGTTAGAACTAGAGCACTGCAATAAAAACATTTAGCTTACAAACAAGAATCTATTTATCGTCTAAACTTGACTTAATAACTATATTTTGTTGTTATCCTATTTTAAATAAAATTTAAATGAAAAAAAAAAAACGAATGTATGGAATATGTCGTACTTTGTTATATTAACTTAAGTGTGCAATTGAGACGATATACGTACGTCATTGCGCTGGTAGGGATGCGCGTCGGCCCAGCGCCACTGGTGCAGCTGGCCGTGGCTGGAGATGGCCACGAGCTCGCTGTAAGTGGCTGCGATGTGCGTGAAGCGGATATTGCTGTCCCAATACTCCAACTCCTCGGACACCCACAGAGGCGACGCGCTCATAGCTGAATCTTTCTTCTTGTTGTCAACTTCAAATATTACATCATTTAAAAATGGGTTGGTAAATATGTGAACATCCAACTTTGCTTACATGTTATAGAAAACAATAAAAGAAAATAATACATGTAAAAAAGATATGTTTAAATAGAGAGCCTGAAATTAAGAAACATATTAATTAACATGATTCAATAGAAAATGTCATATTTCAACTAATACCTCCATCTTTATCCCACGATGTGTCTCTTAGAGCGGATTCGAGCCACCTCCTCGGGCCGAAGTACTGTCGGTCACGCCACCTGCTGAATTCCGTAGGCCGCTCCTGCGTGGAACTGTTGCCCTCGCGGCTGGCGCCGGCGCGCCCGCCGCTGCTGCTGCTGCCGCCGCCGTTACGACTGCCAGGTTGTTTACATTAAAAGTAACCCATTTTAATTTTTTGTTTTTATATGTCCAGATATTTTTATTTCTTTATTTACTTAAATGACTGTTGATATATTCTCGCTGACTGTATTGAGGCTTTTTAGAATCTGGACATATAAACTAACACACAGATAACTACACAAAAACAACACCCAATAACAAAACAAACACAAAACAGAAACTGCGTAAGCTTGTCAGCGTGCTAGATCGGGGCTTGAGTTCTAAGTTCGCTAAGGGTTGTGGAGAAGAGGCCAGGAGCGTAGCACGACAGGTATACCTTCTGATAGCCGCGTACCCGAAGATGTCCTCGGAGAACATCGCGTCGGCGTCGATGATAACGGAATGGTCCTGCTGCGTGGCGTGGAAACCGCTGTCGAGCAGCGAGATGAGGTCCTCGGGCACGTAGCCGTCGCCGCCCTCGCCGCCCTCCGGCTCCTCGCCCTCCTCGTCGTCGCGGGACAGCAAGTTGTTTACGGCCAGGTTCACGTCAAGATTTGTACGCTGTGTAACATTTATTGCGTATACTAACTTTACGTGGTCGTCATCATCGATAATTTGTAAATTACAATTTGAAACTAAGGACAGAAAAGTAGTATAGTAGTATTAAAATAATGTGAGTTTTAAGTTTTACCTGTAATTCTCTTATAATGAGACTGCGACTTTTGCCTTGAAGTACAACTTGCGCCTGTGTTACCAAATCTTCAGGCACAAAAGGCGCCGGAACGGATACGACCCTTCCGGAGCTAGACGCGCCTATAATAACGCCAGTGGCACGGCTCGTAGATCCTGAGACATTATCTAATTAAATAAAACGTCTAGTTTACATGAAATTGCTATTTACTTGGTTTCACAACACTCTTTAAGTTATACCTTGTGAACTGGGTGCTGCACGGATCGAGTTTCTCATAATTCGAGCTCTAGTCCGTGGCTGCTGCCTAGAACCGCAGCCGCCACTGCTGCCTCCCTGTTTCCCCCCACTCGTCCCTCCGCCGCCACTTCCTCCGCCTCCATTGCCTCCGTTCTTACTGGCATCCGCTTTGCTCAAGTCGAGCCTGTCGGGGATGATGGAGAATGCGGCGCGGCATATTGTGCCGTCGTCAAGTAGGCAAGCGATGTGAGCGGGGCCAGCGGTCACTGCTCGCACACCGCGCAGCGTGCTGAGCGCTGACGATCCAGCCCCTGTCCCATATCGATTCCAACGTTCAGATACTTCTTTTAACCTAAAACCAAACATTCACAGTTTCAACTCTGTATGACTTTAAATTATTAATTCGCGCTTTTAATCCTTATTTTTGTGTATCCTTTATTTCGATCCAAAGCAAAAATTAACTAAATAGAGAAACATTAAATTGCACAGGGCGGCGATTGCGTCTTTTGATTTTTTTTAGTTATTTTGTGAAAATTTGGAGAATATGGACAGATAAGTCATTCAGATTAATCAAAGGTAAACCACACTCTTGAAAAGCTAAAAATTAAAGAGAAAAACCTTTAAAAAATAACAAATAACATGGAATCAGATGTAAATTATATGTGGCCATGATAACAAGTGGGTGGGGGTCAGGTAGGACTGCTACCCCCTTAAATAACAGAATAAATATAAAATACATACTAAACATTGGGATTTACATAAATAATTGAAATATTGTGTATCTTACGAATAAAAATAGGTATTTTTTACTACTAGCCCCCCTCAAAGCCTAGATTATTAGCTGGCAACACCCTTGATGGTATTGTTGAATAAGATATTGAATAACCTAAATTTTACCAACTAGTTATTATAAAAGTCTAAACAGTTATTTGATTAGGATATGTATTTAGTGAATGCAACAGGGTTTTAGCTTAGTTGTGGTCCACTGATGCACATCTTTACAAAGTGGCTAAATGTCATCACCAATGCTCTCTTCTCAGTATTATAATGAAATAAATAGTAAATAACAATGATTCTTTATTTTATGGCTGCACAAATGGCTCCATCAACCAAAGTAACCATAACCTCACAAAATACAGGTGTGATGTGGAAGTGATTCTGCATTTCATGTGATAAATGTGTGTGCCACAAGCTAATTCAAGTTCTCATTCCCTTCACACCCTTATTTAATAAGAAATTGGAAAGAAAAATATATTTAAATGAGTGAGGGGTTTTAATGTACACCTTTGTCCTCTATCCTTTAAAAGTATGTAACAAATCCACAACCATCTAACCCATAGCAGATATGAGCAAAGAAATCATAATAGTCATTTGTTTAAATTGTGATTAGAATGATCAGCACTTCAAACTATCCTTCAAAAATTTTTTTCACACAAAAAATGTATAGTGAAGTAGAATGTATTAAATGTTACATTAGAATAATTGAACGTCTAATATCGGCTTATAAGAATGTAATCTGATAGTAAACTTAACCAAGGGATGAGGCTGTTCGCACTATTATATGCAGAGAGTTAACAAACTATGTGGAAATATTGTTTGACAGGACAATTTCCATTCAAGACTTCGTTATTGGACCACTATGAAAACCTTTTCATTCGTTTGCTTACAATCAAATACTGAAACAATATTTATGTGTATAACTGCATCTTAAATGATAAAGTCATGCACGACTTAACATTTTAATGGAGTTTATGGATAAACATTTTAATGGAGTTTATCCATAAACTCCATTAAAATGTTGATGTTCCTTAAATTGTTTGCGGCACTTACTAAGCATGTATCTAAATTTCATTTTAGTATTTGGGCACTAGACACTATATGACTTGCTGCTAATAGTACTGAAGATTGGCACAGTAATACATATGACAGATGTCTGTTTTGTGTTGGTGGTGACAGTATGGAGTGATCAACTAGGTTTCTTTCCCGTTGCAGCACACTTGACAGTGTCGCCACCATTGTGACAACAACCAACAGTTAGGACAAGTTTTATTACACCAATATAGTTAACACCAGTTTGATTTTTTTTTATAACATAAGGTGGCAAACGAGCAAGCGGTCACCTGAATCCACCGAAATGGAAAGCGACCGCTGATCATAAACATCCGCAATTGCAGATGCTTTGCCTACCCTTAATTGACGGAGGCGACATACATAAAGAGGACATTTCCCCTTCCTATGAGTCTCCGCCGTCAAGTCCACTTTTCCTTCCCATCCTTTCCACTTAAGAAAATCGGAAAATTAGGCCTCTGGCACCACACTAATCAGACGAAACGCGGAATTGCGTCCACTTTTGCTGTATTCTGTGTGGTCGTGATATGACACCGGGCGAGCCAACCTATTCATGCGAAGATGTTAAAGCGGGCTCTACCACTGTTAATCATCAAGAGTGGACTTTTTTTGAGAACTTTCCTGTAAAACCCTAAAAAGGGAAAGTTCTCAATTTTATTTTTGGAATTTCAAGATAAAAATATTTAATGTACATAGTTCATTGATATAAAAAAAATCGCAATATGTCAATAGAAACCATTTGTAAATCTTTCTAGTCTGTGCAAAATGTGTAACAACATTGCAAATATTTGAGCTTATTTTAATTCAACATTCTAGTCAATAAAATAAAGGGTACTTTTTTTGATGAAGTATGATTTTGCGTAACTTTTACAACGCGTACCCTTTACAAGATTATAGATTATCATATTATTGCTTTTTAACAGAGTCGACTTGAAAATAAAAAACAGATATATAGGTTTAACATAGATTTTGAATAAAGACATTACATAAACTTAAAATCTAAAATAGCCGACTATGGATAAATAGTAAGAATTTTGAAGGTGTATTAAGAAATAATGGGCGTCAACGCAACTTGTTACAGGTATTATGATTTTAAATTAAGGTTCAGATATTATTCTAGGATATTTGGGGTTCGCAAAATGATCACGGCATCGTGTCAAGTCGATTTAGATTACGCCATTAGGGATCTCAATAATCTAGTGTATTCAAGAAAAAATAGAAAATTGTAATAGGATTTATACGAAGATACTTATCAAAATATTTCTAGAAGCTTAAAGAAACGATAGTTCCTTTCATAATGTCAAGAAACGTATTGTTGTTAACTATCGATCAATTTTTTATTACTCATTACCAAGCATAGAATTTGTCGACATATATAATGGAGTCCACTAAATAACAGAAATAACAGGCGTACCTGTCTATCAATTGATCCTCTGTCCCAGGCAAAGGATGAACCACAAAATGCATAGAAGACATTTCCGTAAGACGTTTTGTCTTATGTTTTTAGTAATTGAACAATGTGCACTTCAACATTAGAATCAACCACAAAAGTTGTTAGAACAAAAGAACACCACCATCTAAAAACTTCCAACAACCACCATATTTTATTTCTTGTGATTCCACTAGTAATCGTTTTTCGTTCTCAAATACATGTGAGTCGGTACATGACGAAAAAAGAAAGAAAATATCAACATGGCTTCTACGTCTGTAATGTTGGTTTTCCTGAAACTTGAAGTAATTACCATCATTGCCAACATAAAAACTACAAAAATCGCCAATAAATTATTGAAAAAGGACGTTCATTTCCATGTACAAAACAAGTAAATTGTTAAAGTCATGGAGGTATTACAAATAAAACAAATAACACTATCAATGTTATACAGACATCTTTGCCATTATAACTGCAAAATTAAACTTTACTATAAAACAAATGTGTATATTTTACAATGTTTGAATTAAAGTTCCAATAGCTTGTGAAAGAAAAGTTTATTTTGTGCTTTTATTTTAAAACCAACAGAAAAAGAATCACCATACAGTTATTACTTTAGTTAAATGAATAAACTACAGTCGTATTATTAACATAAACTTGTTTTTAAAGAGATTTTTTCAACCTAAGCCACTTTTCTCTTTAATCCAGAAAGATATTAACTATGGCAAAGAGGGTATATGCTCTTTGGTAACGACAGAATCACAGACAAAATGGAAAAACAATGTCAAAAATGGCGGCCAAGTCAAAGAAGCGGCTGTCTAAAATTGAAAATAAATTATTGAAATTGGAAAAATTAGAAATTAATGATGTTGTTTGTTCAATTTGCCATTCAATACTTATAGAACCTGTTACTTTACCATGTTATCATGATTTTTGTCAAAGTTGTTTTAATGGTAGCATAGAAAATAATTCTTTGTGTTGTCCTCTATGTCGTTTACGCATTGGTTCTTGGCTAAGATCAGCAACAAAACAAAAGAACTTAGTTAATTTGCAACTTTGGGAATACATTAAAACTAAATTTTCACATGAAATAGATAAAAAGATAAAAGGGGATGATATTAACATACCTAAAGGTAAGATGTCCAGAAGAAAAAATAGTAATATTGCTATTTTATTGTAGAAGCAGAAAATCGTGTTATTTTCACAATTTCTTATATTGAAGTAAAATAATAGACTAACAATTCCAGATATACCAATACCTGGATTAAGTGTACCGGGAGAAATTAGACTAGAATATGAAGCAGAATTGAAGAGATTAAGATCTGAACGTCTTAGACTTGAACAGAAACATTTGGCTGAAACTGAACTTCTCATAAAGTGGGTTTTTTTTTTAATTTTTCTGAATATGTGACTGAGACTTACAAATGTTTACTAAACAATTGCTAGAAACCAGTTTACAACCATTAGTTTGTGCACTGTACAAAAAATCAGAGTTGTATTTTTTTTTAATTTCATGTAAAACTAACTGTTGTCTTAATTATTAAAAACTCAAAGTAGCACATTTTCAAATCTTATATTTTAGTCATTGTGAAAAATCAGGAAATTGTTTATTCTAAAAATATGTTGTAATTATTATGTATGACAGAAAATTACAAGCTGAAGAAGTTGAAGCTGAACAAAGGTATATGGAGCGGATAAAACAAGATGAGCTGTTAGCGAAACAAATTCAAGATGCGGCTGAAGCTACAGTTCCTGAAATTAATAAAAGGGAATGTTCTAAAAATGTTCCTACAAAACCAAGACTTAAAGCTAGAAAGATAGATACCTATTTATCAAAATTACAAGCACCAGTAAAGGAGTATGTGTATTTTATTTTTATAGTAATTAAGCTAAACATACTTGCAAATTAATAATTAATGATTGAGTCAAATACCCATCACATATGGTAACCTTATGGTTACCATATACCATATAACATATTAGCCAAATATGATGAAGTGCTTCTATTTAAAAGGCCGATGTTTAACACACATGAATTAAAACTCATTTCTCTTAGCCCTAGTAAATAATAAATGATGGTAATAAAAAAACTTATAGTCCAGTAGGGTATTTAATCTACACATAAGGTACTTGAAATTTATTGATTTAAATTTTTTCAGAAGTTCAACTGATAACAACCAAAGCAATGAGGGAACTGCTCAAAGAGTCACTTCAAATAAATTTAGTAATAGACCCTCTCCGGAAATACTTCCTAACTATGGAAAGCTCTTAAAAAGTTTTCTGGAGAAAAAAATTAAAAATGGTGTTGGTGTTTGGAATAAAGAGAATGGTGATAATTCCACAAAGGTATCATGCTACTAATGAAATTGCCTTAGTTGTAGTTCATATTTTTTAAATCTTACCATCTCACTAATATTACAAATGTGAAAATTTTGATGATGGATGGATGGATGTTTGTTATAGTTTATAGCCTAAATGGCTGAGTGGATCTTGATGAAATTTGGCATAGATTTAGAGGATAGTCTCGAATAACTTAGAGGCTACACATGTTTGTTTTATTTTATTCTATGTGGACAGAGTCACAGGCAAAAGCAACTTCATAATAAATTGTCAGAGAGTTTACTTGAAATTTTTGTTTAATTTCAGACAATGCAACCCATTGAAAGTTCTAGTAGTAGCAAAGAAACTGACCCACCGCAAAATAAAAATGCGACAAAGTCTAAAAGTATGATACAATCATTATTAGTATCACTTCCTCTGCCATATACTGGAATATTGCAGCATAAAAATAATGTGGAAAATAGACATTTAGAAACAGGCAGTGTTGATTCAATGCAGCAAGAGTTATGTTACTTTAAACCTATTGATGGATCAACACCGACTAGGTAATACATACTATAGAATGTTGAATTCAATAGCCAGATATTTTTAAACCTTTAGAAGTTTTAGTTCACAATGTCAATAGTGTATGTGTTTAACCATGCCTTTTCTGGTAGTTTCAGTCCTAATAAAAGTTTCCCGTTACGCGTGCCCAGTGTGCGAGCAGAGCTAGAAAATACTCCTCAGAAGCAGGAAGATCCTCCAACCCGAGACCAATATTTAGAAGGCCTGTGCCGTCTCAGAAATCTATCCTTAGAACAGAAACTACCTTCTGCTTTTGTTATTGCACTTAACATTTTAAGAGTAAAGAAGGTATTGAACAAGCTAACAGTTATTTTATCGTTTTCACATATTATTTTGTGTTAAATGTTTTTTTTTCTTCGAAGGAAACTCCCAAGAAAGGTGTAGGAAGGACTCGAAACAAAAAAAATATTGTAAGTCCTAGTGTCACGCCAGATGAATTGAATAGTATTAAAAAACATGTCCCAAACAGAAAACAGCAAGCAGTGAAAGTTGATGGTATAAGAAAATTGAACACCGAGAAATCTTTACGACGCACCCGGTCGATGGGAAGTATATCAAAGGACGAAAATGAAGTTACGCCGAAGAAAAAACTTAAGGATAGAAAGGTGTCTTCCGATAGAAAGGTTTATTTGAGAAGTTATTCAAAAAAACCAAATGCGAAAAGTGAGATTGATAGCCCACCTCTTGTTACTGAAACTATTAATAATAATAAATTAAATTTAGCTGTAAAAAACTTGTCTAGTCCATTGGAAAATTGTGATGTTAAGAATATACTGCGGGAGCAGCTGAGAATCGAGAAACTGATCGAACAGGAGAAGAGTGACTTTGAGCTGGCGCAGAAGATGGAGGCGGAATGGAACGGCCGTCGGCAGCCGCGCCGCGCCGCCACCAAGCGACAGCTCACCCTCGCCTACGCTCTCCGCCCCGCCAAGAAACTAAAGGTTTAGTTTTACTATCGTTTTAATATACATTTTATAGGATCGCAGTAGAAATATATCATGCCCTATAAAACTCAATTATCTCATTAGTGATTAAAACTATGTATCATTAATCCTGCCGTTGATATTATGCATATTTTGTAAATTTCGCCAAAAAAAACTATTCTAATTTTAAAATGTTTATAGATATTCGGAGGATAGGAATGCTTTAAAGAGCAAATTATTTGCAATTACGAATGTTTAATGATAAATATATGAATAGAATGTGTTCACAGTGGATTTTAGCATATCAATTGCTATTGTCTTCTCCTCATATATGAGAATCCACTTTTGTATAATGCAAGAATATTTAATTATATGGAGTTACTGTACTCATTTATGTGGAAGAGTAACAAATTTTATAAGCGAACACACATGTTACTAAATGAATGTTTGCTGTTGATTTGACAATTTGTACTCTGGTATTTCACCCTTATACATATGTACTTTAGCTTGGTAATACGATATGCTCGTGATCGTGGACAACGACCGTTCCCTTTGACTGCAGGAATACCAGGCAGAGACACATTACTCATAGTCAATAGACTATTCAGTCATTACACTGCGTATAATATGTCAATACACCAGATCTAAATAACCTTATATTAAATACTCAAACAGCACCATGAAAGTGAATACATGATCCAAGTATATGAACCTTCTAAATCATATCTGATGTAAAATTGATAGAATTTCATAGAGAGAACAGATAAATTTGTGTATATTTTGATATAAAAGATATTTCATTTGTTATTAAGTTTGTTAGGCTACTACAACTATGGCTCATATTTGTGTAAATTCGCATATACCTTTGCTAGTCTAGTTCCTTTGGAATTTGAGAAGTCATATTTGATACTGTGAGTTTGAAGTACAGTAAGGCCTGTATTACTACATATTGTAGTCTTGAGTTTGAATGGATAAACAGGATGTGCAGTGGAGTCCTAGAATTATGAACAACTTGGATTGTTATAATGGCATCACAATAATGTATATTTTTAGTTTAAAACTTGCTTTATATTAATTATCTTACTACAATTAAATCTTCCAATTAAGTGTACATTGACTCGGGTATTTTAATGACGCATGAGTTGGCAGCTTTTTACCCACCATAAAATAGTTCAGTATTATAGACATATTGCGTGCGTCTTGTCACGGTAAACCACTTGTAAAAATACCTATTTTGAAGTTAAATAGTGTCTATCTTAATTTTACGCTATCAGAGACAGTACTGGTTCAGATAGTAACTGTTTTAATGTAATTGGATAGTAACAGGTATCATTTCTGATAACACAAAATGTGAAATCCTTGTATTGGTATAAACGTTGTATGTAGGTATTTTGGGGAGTAACCATTTTTTTTTTCATTTCAATCAAAAAATACTACTACAAATAGATTAACGAACATGCAGTCGAAAGGCTTTTTAGAAATAACCCTATGAAAAGCAAAATTACGATATTCATTTCTCAAAACAGAATAATACAAACTGGCCTTGTGGTGTTGTAGATAAGGTTTTTAAAGATTCATTTAAAATCTAATAGTTTTCTATCTATATTTTTTAGATACAATATATATAAAAAGGTTGGTGGACTATGAGAAATTTACTGGACCCAATGCAAACTCATTATCAGTTTTAAAGAGCCTCATTTAAAGATAAGATGATCCTATGTCAATATCACTACATAGTCAACAAATGATAATTTTGACTGCTCACACAAATTCATATCTCATAAAAAAAATCAATAATTGAATTACTTCTGAAAATGAGCTATGCATTACATCTTTAATTTCCAGCCTCATTATTTAAAATGATTTTTTTCAAAGAAGACAAATGATTATTTTTATAAATGCTTGCTGTGATATGCCACAAGTTGTATTACAAATTGCCATTTTATCATAATTATTTTGTTTCAAACTTGTGGCAACCGAGTTTAGTTGTGATTAATCTTTCTGTAGAAAAAACAATTGTCTGTGTAAATAAACATTTTATTAAAAGAAACATCAGTGTTATTTATTTGTACAATGTAATTCTTCAATTACAATTTAATGAGCATTGATTTTTTTATCTTGAACCCAAAACTTTGCTCCACCTGAAAATTATGTAAATTAGTTAAGCTATTAAAAAATAAGCAAAAACATATGACATTGTAATATACTATGAATAATATTTCTAAAAAACCTTATTAACTGCTCCTTTTGGACTTGTTATCAATAAGTGAGTCATATACATTACAAATATATAAATTCCTATTGGAACATAAAGTCTATAAGTTAATCAGTTTTGGTTCTACAAAGAGGAGGTACCTGGAAAGTTTTATGTGAGAAAATAGCTCATTTAATTAAATGAACTGATAGATCAGGACCCAACATTTTGAACACATCCTGTTTACTTTTATAAAATAAATAAATAAATAGGAACTGACATACCTGTGCATATTACCATAAAATGCATTCAAGGTTTTTATGTTTTATGGATCACCTCTTTCTAAAACAGGTCACCAAACCTGAAAAAAATATTCAAGTAATACAATTTTTTTAAGACAATTTTGAATAATCCAATCCAAGATGTCAAACATGAGTAAGGAAAGTAATTCATTATTCATGTTTAAATCAATAAGCTTCCTATACTAGGCTGCATACCTTCAACTGGTATAACAGTAACTTCTGAGAGTTTTAGGAAAATCCAAGTTATTTAAGTAACAAATGTGAAATTACAATCAGCGTAGAACTACTGATACAAGCCAAGGCACATAATCTTAAAAGACATCACTGATCATTCCAATTCACACTCACCACATTGAAGTAGCAGTAGAGGCTCAAAGGCAGCCTTCTTCATTCTCAGCGGATGGACGCAAGCAGCAGGCTTGTCTTGCACTTCACTCACTCAGAAAGCATGGATCTCCTCATCCTTTTCTATTTACAATTTGGACTACACTCACTGACAAAAGTTAACTTCCACACCCAGTACCCGACAAATAGTTAGTTAAGGAGAACTTACTTTCAGACTTGTTGGGTTTGTGTTCAAATATAGTGCACTTCTTTCAACACTACTACCATGCCTTAAGTTAAATTCACAGAATTAAAACATCCATCTCATTTATCATACATCTTTATTTATCTAAAGTCCCTCATCATACATCACAAAATAACACACTTTGTTTATCCACTTATTGTATGCAGACAATATTATTAATTATGAAAATAAAAATGTATATGAAGATGTGATAAGGTTATCACTTTACATTACTTAAAATACATCTTATCATACAAACATCTCTGGTATAATGCCTTAGGGAAGTCTCACCTCACGTTTGGGGCTTGTTATTATTCCATCCACTACCCGAACCGGACTGGCCAGAGCCACCCCCACTGTTACCTCCCCAATTTCCTTGTCCATTTGACCAGTTTCCTTGGTTCCAGTTGCCTTTACCATTCCAACCTGGACCACCATGATTCCAAGGCTGTGGTGGTCCATTTGGACCCCAGTTTTGGTTGTTATTCCAATGTTTGCCCGAGTTGCCTTGAGGTGGCCCACCTTGCCAGTTGTTAGGTCCAGAATTACCAGGACCGCCTAAAAATCCACCCCATCCCGCTTGATTAAGGGCAGCAGCGACAAGACTTATTGGTAAATTAAAATTAGGAGGTGGCCCTCCACCATTAGGGTTGATCCCCAAATTTTGCATGTTAAGAGAATCTATGTTACTATTACCTCCATTGTTATGGCCGCCAGATGGGCCAGATCGGTTTCCATCCCAGTTTGGTCCATATGAGTCATCTTTCCAGTTTTGGTTTGACTTGTTTTTGATTTTGGGAGCTGCACTTGACACTGACACTGAAGCACCTTTAATGACATGATCTTCGCCACATAAGCTTTGTGCAACTTCTGGATCTAAGAATGTTACAAACCCAAATGCCCTAAATGGACGTGGTACAAATACATCTGTAACTTCACCAAAGCTCGAAAAATATTCTCTTAAATCATCTGCTGTCATATCTTCAGTACATCGGCCCACGAAGACTTTACATGGCATCTGTGGGACTACACCCTCTTTGGAGTTAGGGATGCGCACATCAACCCAACGGCCGTCGATGTTATGCCTTTGTGCTAAAGCTCTCATTTGTGAAGCGTACGTGGCAAAACGGATAAAGCCGAAACCTTTAAAAGAACCATTTTTATCTTTTTTTAGTTGAACCATTACTACTTCACCGAATTGTTCAAAGTATTGTTTTATAGTTTCTTCTGTAGACTTCCACGGCAAACCGAGACAAATCAAGTCGGAACAAGTAAGTTTTTTCTCTAAGCGTTTGGTTTTCGCTGCTGAATTTTCTGATGATACATCATCCATCTTACGTTTGTTTTCTTTGGGAAATACACAAATATACAAGGTTTTGCCCCATCCGGCTTCTGTTGGAGGATGAAGTTTTCCATCGTTTAGTCTTATACCTCTAATCGATTTCGTTTCAGGGTGTCGATATTTAAGGCCACACGCTCCGGGAAACTGCGCTACAAGCGTTGAAAGGAGAAGAGTGCCGTCATGTTCGCAGGGAATTTCCACAGCGTTAATGTCATCTTCATCTTCGCTTACTTTAATGTAATCAAATATATCTTCGCTGTAAGTATCTCCTTTAACATTCATTTTTTGTGGACTATATTACTTTCCCTACTATTATCACTGCCTTATAAAAGGACCGTCAACAAAATGGCGAATCCCACGCCAAAAAATCAAAGACCAACGTCAATGTAGAAATGTTGACGTAGCAGGATCGTGTCTATGTCCAGCCATTTTTTTAATTTATCATCAGAAGATATGTATTTAAACATATCACTTAATTACCTTATATTTGCCAAAATATTTGAAACATTTTTACTATAAATTACTTTGCCTAGTTATAGAAGAAAGATATATTTTGTTTGTCTATGGATTTTAAGACAGGAACAAGATCAACATCAGGCGCGCCTTCCTTTTGCCTTCCTTAGTATTCCTATTTAAATAAGAACTAGCTTTTTATTAAAACCATCTTCCGGAGTAAGTATTCCTTAATGCTAATAACTATTTAACAGTTAATTCTATAAACTAGTTTAGTGCCATCAAACCAGTTGCGTAGCGAGGGGGGGTCAAAGGGGGACTTCTTTTCCCCCCTTGGCACAGCAGGCGCAGCTCTAAGGGGGTGCGAAATGATCCACAAAAAAAAATTATGATCGAAAATATGTTAAATTATGTGTCAATACAAATAATAAATGATTCTTCGGAAATAAAACCGAACATACGAATCTAAACCAGCGTATCTTATATATTCTTCTCAATTCTTGTCAATATTCTTGTCTTGTCGTATTCTTGTCAATTCAATGGCGGATTTGCCTGGCAGACTAAGTAAGCTGGAGCCTAGAGTGGCGGATTTTAGGGGCGGCAAAATTCTGTCACATTCGCTGCTTGCGCAGGTGCTGTTTTAAAGTCGTTAAAATACGGCATTGGCGGCTGTCAAGCGACAAACGCTTTAAAAGCAATCCTGTTATATTTACACAATACTCAAAAGGCAACAGAGCAGTGTATGAAAAAGCTCCCTGTTTTAAAGGCGCGACCAAATAAACAAATACAATTTTTGATTTGAACTAACGAAATTGAATGAAATGTGCCGCGAACCAACAATGCAGTGCCAACAATGCAAAGTTTGAGAAAGGTATGGGAAAAGTGGACAGTCGCCCGCATCTTCACCCTTCAAAGTGAAGAAGTTCCTTGAATATACTGTGGTCTATTTCTTAGGATTGATAAAATTAATAATAGACACACCTTTACATTGCTATTTATAATATGTAAAATTGTTTACAATTAATACAGTTTATTTTTATACACCAATAGGCATAAAATAGCCTTAAACGATAAGTGGCCCTTATTACAACACGAAAATGTAAATTGAATTAAAATCGGTTAAGCCCTTTTTGTGATTAGCGCCTATAAACACACAGACAAAGTGACAAAATTTTAACTAAATAATTGAAAGGCCCTCTTTAACATCTTCGCACGAATGTGCCGAATCGCATGGTAAAATATCACGACAACTCAGAAGAAAGTGTTCTTCGTTGTCGTGATTTTGCACCATGTGATGTGGAAGCATTTCCACGTCGCCTGATGAGCGTGCCGGAAGTTGAATTTTAGTACTCTTTCCCATTCGACCCTTTTTGTATAAGCAACGGATGGGAAGGGAAAGTGGTTCTGCCTTGGGACGGGACGCATAGGTAGTAGGCAGGCTCTATAAACCCCGCGGCACCAGCGGGCGAGGCGGGGTTCCCGAGCCTGAATTGCACGGTGCCGTCTTCCGAGGGGCGCCTTAGGGCGCAGCGTCCCAACTCGTGGGGACGCACCGAGGGCCACTTTCCGGGGCGCTCAGTATGGCGTCGCGGTGGCAAGCGAAAGCGATCTCGTGGCGCCCCACACAATGGCCAGGACGGAACGGAGGGGTTTAATGAGGTATGCCCCCCACTATGGGGAGAGAGTCCCACATAAGTCTCGTGCCTGCCCCGTGGCACGGAATATGCGTAACGCATTTCCCTTCGGTAAAAAAGGTAGTTTTTTATATGTCAAAGTATTCTGTTATGACTGCCGGAATTAAATACCGGTTCTCTGCCTAGTCCGTCTTTCTATAGTCAAAGAAATTCATTGGTATATTTGCTACTAAATAATAACCAGGCACCTGCTTCAATTTTATAATCTAAGTTAAAATAAAAGAAAATATAACGAAAACACTCTACATGGTTAGAAAGTAAACGGTTAAGGCTTTCATTTTTTTGATTACATTGAAAATTAAAGTAGAATTTATATTTCAAATACCTAACGGCATATGTCAACTTACTACCTTTTTTACTTATATTATAAATGCGAAAGTTTAGATGGCTGGATAGATATTTGTTAGAGTTTGGAGTTTGAAGCCTAAACTGTTTAAAGGACGTCCATGAAATTCGGCACAGATGTAGAGCATAACCCGGAAGAACACAGAAGCTGCTCACTTTTGTTTTTTTATTAAATTCCATCTAGACAGAGTCGGGGACGAAAGCTTGTGATTAATAAAATCGAGACAACATCGGTAGATTTACAGCGAACCGGATGCCGTGTCACTCGCTCACCTTGAATTTTGACTTTTACCATTTACTAAATTAGACGTGGACCGCTTAAATATTTTGATATTTAAATGACTATGGTTTTAGCTTAGTTGTCTACAGGAACATGCTTAGTTGTCTATAGGAACAATACTCGTCACATAGGTTGATCTCTTGCTACAGCTATTTTTAAAAAGTACAGACTTCTAATAAAATTTTGTTGACCGTAAGGTAAAAATCAACTCAATTAAGCTATTTAGAAATTCCGTAATGAACGATTACAATCTAAAAGTGTTTCATCATGCCAAGTTATGTATGAGTAAGTCGGTAATTAACTTGGCTGTCATTATTGATATCGCAACACAGCGGTATTAATTGTATCGGAACAAGACTACTGCATTTATTTATTCATTATAGCAAAGCAATTATAGAAATCCAAAAATGTATCTAAATAAATCGTTTGAACAGTTTATTATAATCTCATCTTTAACAATTTTAATTAAACTAGAATAAAATCATAATGCTTTAAATATTTAGTGAACACTCGCATAGTCAGGACTAAGAGCATTTTGTTACTTGTTCTTAAAAATTACGGATTTGTTCTTAATGATGCGCATTACACTCGCTCAAAGATTTCAGTCAAGTCCTTATCTCTTCTACAGATGTTTTCAGCAATATAGGTACTTATCTTATAAAGCGTGATCAGTACACAAATAGCTTTGTTAAGGTATTGTTAGGGCGCATCTAGGTCTGGCAAATGAGTGCGCTAGCTGCTTTGGATTACGCTACGCATTTAATATTAGACAAAAGAATTAATCTCTGTATTTTTTTTTATTTTTTTTTTCATTTGATATGCTCAGCTAGTTTTATTATTCCTCTTATATTAATTTAAAATAAAATAACATTATTAAATATTGATATTACAGAGTTGACACCAAAATGTCATGACATGAACTTTCAATCGCGGCGGCAATCTGAGGACCGGTTCGACAAGTTGTGAAGCGACTCGCAAATTACCTCACAATCCTGTAATTTTCTTACCTGTTTTATTCGACTAAAAAAGCATATAACTTAAAATATAGGACCTACAGTGGGCCAAAATATCTAACTTAATTTTCCTATTTACTTCTAGAGTTAATAATTAAGCCAGTCAGTATCAAATTTAGAAAACTTATAATAACTTATTGTCTTAATATTAAATCTGATAAGGCCAATTTCTATTCTGAGGACCGCAGTAGTAAATTATTTACTTCAAACTTGAACATTTTATTTTTCTTTGGCCATAATTGGAATAATTTATAACTGACGTCTATAATATCTTATTATGGTAATGATTAAGATTCAACACTACTAACACATCGATAACCTGTTCAAATTGACTTTACTTTTCAATGTTCAGTTTTAACCGATAATTCCAATTTCCAGCTTAGAGTAATTTAATTGCTAGACGAGAAGGAGTAATATTAAAATCTCTACAAAATATTATTTTTAAAATAATTTAAGTTTGAAATGCCAGGATGTTGCAGACAAATAAAATCTTTGAACTTTAGATGACTAACCAACAAATAATGCAACCTTTGATACTGCGAAAGGTAAGCTAATGTTATGATCAAATATTCTAATTACAATCCACTGCACATGAACCATTAAATTGACGAGCAATAATTACGTTGATGTAACTTTTATTTTTCATAACACCTCGTAACTCCTTTCCTTGTCGAGTAGTCTTATTAGAAATACATATTCAAACCTAGATTATGTAATTAAAAACAAGTTAAACTAGTGACTTTTTAACGTGATTTTACGGAAGATTTTAGAACGAGACGCAGCAAGGTTGTGTGCTTTTCCTGCTGAAGGTCATAGACCAGTTCCGCAACATTTCTCTGTGGATATCGAACAAAGGTTGTAGCTGTATACTCGCTCCCTTCACTCGTGGCGCCTTATGCAGCACTAGTTGACAGGAAGCTGGTCCAAGGCGAGCGCGATAATTTCTGAAGACTGGTGTATCCTTATTTACGAGCACAATCTCTTGTTCTTATATTTGTTGGGCTTTTAGATTATTCTTTATTAGGTAATACTCTATTAAATAAATTAAGCAGTAGGAAATTAAAAAAGAAGTCCTTTACCATGCTCGGGAAAGATATTAACCAAATGCTCCTAACTTACACATGCGAATCTCAGAAAAACTTACTAAATGATGATGTTACTTTATATAAATTTTTCATTAAATTAAGATTACGTGTGACATTTTATTGATATAGCTATTACATATATTTACTTCGTAAATATCTTCGAATTACAATGGATCGTGGATATTTAGAAAAGTTTCATTCTAATGGCTAGTTTTGCCAAGAGGTTTTTGAAATTGATTTTTTCCGTTTGCATTTTATCTTCCGTGAAAAATCTTTATATAGTTAGTAGCCTCACAAGTATTATTTATCTCACGTGAACACATTCAACAAGACTTTGTAAAGGAAATGATGTAATGAACTTAAAGAGAAAGATGAGTAACCACAAAATTATGTATACCGTTAGTTCGCTTGGAAATAACATTACATTTATCCGTAGGGTAATACTTTACAACAGCTGTACAAAATTGTACAAAAACATAGTCATCTCTTTTAATGTCTTTGAAAACTACTGAGATGACAATTTTTTTTTTGTGTAGGTGAATTGCAAGCTGATAAATAATAAAGGTAACTTGTTTATTTTCTTTCGTTTTTTATCTTTATATAATCTCTGCCACCTATTTATTACTTTTTATAGATTCTTTTCTCTTTAATATGATATTTGGTACCATTTACGGTAACGATAACTATTTTCAAAACCCCTTTCAATAAATTCTTCTCACTTTATATAAGTTTTAAGTCGTTATTGACTTTTCTCAGATCCTGTGACGCTAAAAATTACGCGCTCACCCTTTTATTTACTTTCTGCCTCCACTTATAGTTAAAATAAGTAAAAACCGTTGACAAAATCATTAAGAGGATAATCTTGTAGTCTTGATGATTATCAAATCTGGACATGCAACTCTGATGCAACACTGAATTCAAATAATGCATGTTAATGTGTCATCACTTTCTAGTCAAAGTAGAAGTTGGTAATTTTGGACCATTTGTGACTGTACTGTTACAGTTCAGACAGAGCCCCGCTAAACTGTTTGTTATTCTGTCATCGTACAACCGCCGTGGAATTTTCGCCGCAGTCGCCAGACTGCCACAGATATTATTATTTGCCTGATTTAACTATAAGTAAAAATATTTATATTAACAAAAGGAACGTTAGTTATGAGTGTGGAAGGGCATACCGGTATAGGTAGATCTAGAAAGAGATGGATGGATTACGTGAAAGGTGACATGATTAAGAAGGAAGTGATGACTGAGATGGCGTATGATGGAGTATGAGATAGAGATATGTAGAGGATAAAAACCTGCTGCGCCGACCCTACGGGAGTAGAATAAGGAGGAAGATGATGATGATTTATATATTTATTACTATAAAGAAAATATTAAATAATCAGATCAATATCTTATCGATTGATCACTTTAACAGATTGCGGTCTTCCGACTATGTTATATTATCGAAGAATAAAAGATAAAATGTTATGCGCCTGTATATGTTTTTTATATAAAATAATTCCAAGAATTTATTTTATCGTCTTCTTGAAGTGGAAGTTACAATTGTGTTCACAACAGGTCCATTTCAATTGATCCAATCAAAGCCGCCAAACTTAAATCTTTGGTTGTTAGTCATCAGATGGATAGTGGAGGACGCGCTATCCCTGTCAGAGTAAATCTAGTAGAAAAAACTAGATGCTCTTTTAAATAAATTAACTCAGTATAAGAAGGTTATGTTAAAATCTTATCAATTCTGAGCTTAAGCGATAATTCATCTTTTGTACTCCTTACAGCGGAACTAAAGTCTTCTCTTTTCTCTTTAGTAGTTGATGAGCCTGAGGTCGAACCAGCTGAGTAGAATAGTAACGAATAAAACGCACTGGAAGTACGAGTAAAATAGGACTGACGAAATTAGACATATTAATATTTGCGTAAGATGTCTTATGCCTTACATTTTAAAGTATGTATATGTTTGTGTTATATAGAGTTAAGTCTTATAACCTGTTGCTATATTTGAGAACAAATTTAAACAAAGGATTCATCAACCTTTTTTCTGAATAAATGTCAAGGATAGTCATCGCATTTGAAAGCTGTTTAGTAGGCGCTTTTGTCTGGCATACGTGAGCGTCTCGACATTTATTTTACAAAGTGCCTCCACAACATGCCTTTTAAATAAAAACCCTTTTGATGCGTTTTGATTGAATATGGATAGATTTATTTGCTGTTAAAATATTTTTTACAATAAACATAATTTACAAAGTATCGACTTAATTGTCCCTAGTCTCAAATACCGAGAATTAAGAAAATGAAAATATCTTGTCGTGTTGACAAAGATTGATACCATAGGAACTACCATAATTAGTAAATTTAATGATATCAAGATAATACAAAAATCGTGCAATCGGCTTCTTTATTACATCAGTTTTCAACGCACGCAAAGAAATTACATAGATACATATTTTTCCGTAAATTGACGAAGGTTTTTCTTATCCCGGTCGGGCCATAGTGTTAGTGATTTTCCTCGTTGAAAATATAATGTCATCCTCCTCCAAGTACACTGACATGCCAATATGCACGGGTACTTCGGCCATGAAAACCCATGGTTACTTTGCAATTCAATGGCGCAAAATGAAATATCACTGATGTTGCGTGCTTTCGAAAATTCGATTTTAAAATTACATTGAGCTAGATGCAGTTTTTTTTAAACGGTCACGGTGCTAGGAAACGAGAGGAATGCGGCAGAAATAATTGACTACCTGGTTACTGTCGATTATTACTTTCAGTCGTAACAAATAAATCTATATCATTGATTATAGTTTTTTTTTTAATTTCCGGCCTGTATAAGTTAAAGTTGTCTTGTGTTCAGTACACAGATTGATCCTTGTAAAGAGGTCTCACCTTTTCTGTATTAAGGTCATTTACTCGTTTGTTTTTTTTTAACTTATTTGTCAATCCTGGCTGTTGTTTCTTATTGTACAGCAGAATGATTATGAAAATTTATTAGCATGTGGTTAAGTGGTTGATATCAACATAAGACAAAGTTCGAAGGAAAACGTATATGGTACTTACTTTAGAAGGTTATTTATGGTGTGGCTTTCTGAAGGCGTTGAGAGTCATGCAATGTGCCTCTGCCTCGGCCACTGACCGCGCCGACCGGTGCAAACCTTTGTCTTTACAATATACGCACGAAATACTTCGTACAGATATTCGACCGAAATCAATATTCGATCCTTGGTATCGACCTGAAAATTATTATGACTTCCCAAAAATTAATCTAAATCGAACTTTTTTTTCGGCCTTTCTAAGTCGTCGCGGATTGAAAAACCACATATAAAAATTCTAAAAAACATGTTTTACAAATGTTAAGCATTACATTTGTAAATACATCTTTGAGTAAACAAGTGAATTAACTTTATCAAGTGTTTATATATTTTTTTTTTCATATAAACATGTACGCAATTAATAAAAATGTTTTAATTATCTCATAAGTAGATAGGTCAGTTGTTTAATTAAATAAAATGTACACACCAATCTGATACAAAGGCGCTCGGAAATTTAATTGCAAATACATGTATGATAATTTGCGCTTGTTCTTACTTTTATTTTTTCTACGAAGGCGTGTAGAGACGGCGTAATTTTGTGTAATGTAAACTTATTACTTCACTTCTTTTTCCAAAACATGGGTACATGTTCACATAATCAATCAAAAGACCCCGGGAGTTCCTAGATGGTATCGATAAAATAAGTCAATTTTGTTTTAAAGCTTACAAACAAATTCTTCAAGTTCCTTGTTAATTTTTTTTTCCTTTTAAAGTCAATGAAAACATTAAAGAAAAGCACTCTGCTTTTTCTCAATTTTCGATACAACCATTGTACATAGTTGTTCATGCACTATGAAGGAATTCTGTTCCTTAAAATTTAAAGTTTGAATACCGCAGATAGACAATATAAATATCAGAGGCTGAAGGACAAAGCATACCTCCTCTAAATCTGTGTGGGTAATGCAACGAGACAGCCGCCGCCTGCGGGCTTGTCTGTGTTCGTGTTGCATACATCTGTTCGTTCTGACTGCCGACACCTCTCTCTGTTTCACAACACGACCCAGTTGGCGGCAACACAGGCCGACACACACCCACAGTTCCCGCCAACCGACACCTCTCGACAGTACAATAATTTCTATATGCATATAGTCGAATACATTGCAATTTAGATATTAAGCAACATAACACAAACTTTCAGTACAGCAGATATTATGAAATAAACAACCTTTTAGTTTCAATATCAATGTGATCTTATTTCGTAATGTTGTCATATGACAATTTGAAATCGGTTATTTTTTTACTTTCTATTATCTTTAAGCGTGTATAAAACAATTATCAACCTTTTGTAAAGTACAAGTAAAATTTAAAAGCATTAACTTATTTTTAAACTTAATAAAGCCCAAAAAGTGCCAGTCGTAACCTTATTTTAGGGAACTGGCTACATGGATGATAGCTATGACAATGTTTAAGTTTATGAAGAAGTAAACATTATATTTAACGATTAGCTGTTGTTCGCGACTTCGCCCGCGTGAATTAAAAAAAAAATATAACCTATGTTACTCACTGATAAAGTAGCTTTTAGTGGTGAAAGAATTGAAATCGGCCCAGTAGTTTTAGAGTTATTTCAATATATACAAATACAAATCTTTCCTCTTTACAATTTCAGTATAGATATAGATGAGGTCAATGTACCATATATAATGTGTCTGCAAGCGTAGGATGTTCCATGTTGATTATGTGTCTACGCTCGCAATCGAGGATTGCGGGTGACAGGTAACATGTTAGATACAAGAGTTGCTCATGTCCTAAAAATAGTCTTTGTTCGGGAATTCGAGATTTATTCATCGTTGATTTTTTAAACTCCAAGTACAAAGCTAAAATATAACATTTTAGCAGTTTGTCTTTATGATTATAAATCAATAACTCTATTTACCTGGTAATAAAATACCATGCTCGCTACGGCGGAGACACTGCCCCGCCCCTGAATCATGAAAAATGTAAAAAAAATGTTAATGCGTATTCGTCATCGTACTTAGAATTTAAAACAGTTCCATACTGAAATGCAATAGATTAGATTATACTTAATCTACGAAAATCAATATAAATTTATTTTTTTATCGGCGAAGGGGCGTCTGATCGCCGCGAGGCAGAAGTGCTTTGATCTTGAAACTTTATCGACGGAGATTATAAGATATTGATCGAGTGGCTCTACACGTAAATACTTCAATTGTTAGAGACATGTTATTGTATTTCCACTTTCAGTTCAAAATAAATCGTAGAAACGCTTCAAGGACTCAGACAGAGAGACGACTCATCTCCTAGTACAGGTTTATTCAAAAGAAATTGTTATAATTATTGATGACATCAAAGGATATTATGGCGAGGCCGTAATCCTGCGAAGATTTGTATTCATTTGTTAACATTAATCTCCGTCATTTATTCATTTGTTACAACCTTACAACTTAAGTATTTTTACTTTTTTCTTTTATTCAATTAGGTGATTTATTAAAATGATCTAAATGTAAATCAATGGATAATCAAAATGGTTGTATATTTTTAACGACATATTGAGCAGTGATAATAAAATTGCAATTATTTGCAATTGCAATCTATACAGCTGGGTAAAAGCTTAAAAGTCCGTCGTCTGTTTTTGGCATAAAAAAATATTTTACATTTCTTGGTTAGGAATTTAGCGAGCGTTCGCACGGACGCGAAAACGCTAGGCGGTAACTATGTGTCAAAATAGAACGTATGGGATTGTATGAAGCTGTTCATA
>NW_013525024.1:448049-456837 GCF_000836215.1 Papilio polytes | reverse complement strand
TACGAACACCTATCTCGTGCGCGTAAAAAGTCTGCTGACCTTGAACTTTACCGCGGCGTACAAAGTCTGCCCGTGCGAACGCACGCTTAGTCTACATATTTACATCTTAATTCAAACTTAATGAAATAAAACAAAAGTATAAAAGGAATTCCTACTACTAATTCTTATAAAACGTGCACATATGCGGCAATCGGTAATGTCCCTTGATAATTCCTGGACAATATCTAAATATATTTATGCGGCTACAATGTACAAGATTATGTTAAGTACGCACTTTGATTTGCTTATCTACCGTCACGTATTGTAGACGTAAAAGTGTTAGGAGTAGAACAGAAAAGACCAATTGATTTGGCGGCCACCACTTTTTAAACAACCGGGGGAGATACAAACGCTTTTAAAAAATACTAGAAAATAGTAGGAACAGCAGTAATTGACGCATTAGAAGTTTGATGTATTATGTTTAGATACATAATAATTACGTACTCAATAGCTTTTGAGAGTACATGCACTCTAGATATCTTTATAGAAAAGTGTAATTTATTAATAGACAAGAATCTGCTGTATTTTAGGAATCCACCAGATGCCGGCTGCCGAAGCATAGACGAACGGAAGCTCGTCTTAATCAATTAAGAAATCTGTAAACAGTATTTATATAACCGCGAATTTATACTGTCTAATTATAAACTTTCTTGATTTCAATATTTTTAAGTAATTTTGTAATTTAATTTTATTCAAGTTGTTCTCTAGTTAATTTCATTAGATATTGATGGAAAACTAACATCACAACAGAATTTTTATTAATGTGTCGTTAGTGCGAATAGTAATATTAGCAAGAATAATATAAGACAATAGAATACAATGATTTTAATAAATTCTATATGATAGTTGTCAAACCACCTAACTTGAAGCGACCTTTAAGTTTCCAACATTTGAAAATCTATTTTATAAATATGTATTCGATCGTTCAGTCGTGTTCCTGTATTTGCTAACTAGTTTTTTAAGGTCATATGTGAAAATGAGGCATATTATACATGTCACCGTAAAGCTGATTAAAACGATATTTTTTAATCTAACTAAACTCCAAACTACACAACACAACAAGGAAAAGTATTAATAATAAAAAAACCTAAAGGACATAGCTAAACGTATATTTTTGTATACAGAATTATACCTATTAATATTATACAAATATAGTTAATTAGTATTCGTCAAGGCTTCTTGGGACACCGTTACCTTATTAACTTATTATTTGAGCGCCCGCGTTCCCCACACCACACCACGAACTACGAGGAATGTGCCACTCACTAAAGTGCATTGTTGAAGGTCACATTTAGGTCAACATTAGTCAATCTGTAATTACACCGGCTTCCTAACTACAAGAACCTGCCATATTAATACGATAACTTGTACACAGATTTTCTTTTTAATTCAATTTTCAATTGCAATGAAAGATTCATTATTGTGCAAGCAAATGACAATCTGATACGAATGGATAACTAAGTTTTAAAAAATATTTTATTTAATTCCAACTGACTCATCTTTTAACATAGCGAATAACAAGTGACCTTTGCAATGACATATTCGAGTGGATTTAAAACATTGATTATTGTTATAGAAACTATCCGTGAACTAAAACAATTTATGGAATTTTGCCGCCCTTTTTCCTTCTTACGGGTAGGTATTGCAAAAATTAGTCGAAATTGATGATAGATATTGTCATTTAATCGTTTTTAATGAACGAATGAATATCTTATCAGTAATATTGTTCAATACAAGCTTTTAGCATTATAGTAAATTGAACCATATCAAAGAAAAACAAAAAGGATCAACAATACGTAGGAAAATACTTAACGAAGATAAAGAATAAACATGTACGTTTTTTTATCAATCGAACACAATAATGCTAACAGATAATTTAATTTATATGTATCTGTGAATTATGGATTCTAGTAATTAGATATTTAACAGGTGGATTTTTCACAGAAAAATCAAACTAATTCTTATGTATTTTAAATCTTATCTTATGCGCTAAACATTACTAAGAATGTATATATTTAAGGAAATAAGTTTATCTTCTTTCAAAACATAACAATGTCCCGACTCACACATTGCCGCAGTTTTCAGAAATTTTAACATCGATATACAGATTTAAGAAATTTCGAATTGTGATTCATACTTAAATTGAACTAATACTTCTAATTTGATAATAACTGCATCGTTTTAATTATGTCGTTAGGAAATTGTTAACAATTCTTATTATTCGTAATCACTTTTAAATTGAGATCTCTAACCTGTCTTAATATTTGCTTTTTCGTATTTAAGAAATTGGAACAAATGCATATTAACGTGTAGTAGTATGGGGAACTATATTTTAGCGACACCTTGTTTATTTCGTTTGTATTGTACATTTAAAGACAGTAACATATCTTTTATTTGAATACTATTTAACACCTTTCCAATTTGTTCATACATAGTTATGCATAAATTGATTTACGCAATTCAAAGCGTTGTGTCACAGAACCTTCACGGCCGCTAGGGGGCTCGCCTTTCATTTTTAGGTAATAAATGCTGTTAATTGGTATTTGTTATTTTAAATTAGTTTTATCGCAATTGCAATATCGTAATTAAAATGCAATACACTTCTTTGTACACTTATTACTACTATACTAGTTTTACTGTTATTATTACCGTGTATTTACTGTTTTTTTTTTACGTGATGATATTTTATATACCCGATGACAAGGGATTAGTACGTACGGCTTTTTTATGGCCAAACATTAATTAGTAAAAAAAAACACCAAAGTTTGAAATATGAATATATTTATAAAATATGAAGATCTAATTAAAATGTAAAATTTTAATCATAATAAAAGGTTATCTGTTGTACAGATCATCAATAAATTTTAAGGAACAAAAAATAAACATAAAATATATTATATTACTAAAGAATCTATTTTTGCATTTAATGATGTGCGTAAAATATTGTTGACTTACCAAAATAACTATCACATAAAATATTACACTATAAACAATAGTAAGCCGTGTGTAAAAAAATTAGGCAATAATATGTGAAAAATGTAAGAACATAGTTATATAATAATATGTTGAAATGCTTCCATATAATGCTGAAGAAACCCAAGCAGTAATTTTGTATGACTAGCGACTCGCTTAGGAGATAAATGTAAAATGCCGTTATACAATCTTTACATGCAAAATTGTATATTTTGTACACTTGTATCGCGCTAGTTATATTAAGACAATAAAATGGTACGAGTACAATATTGGTCCTACCGATATACATATGTATCTTACATATAATGGTACTGTTAGTTAATTTACTTAACAAAAACATAAGGAAAATAGAGTTGAATTTAAATGCACGACATATTGTAATTTCTGTAGTGGATAGCAATAAAAATAATCTCATACAGATAACATAGTACAATGAGTACTTTATCATGCAAATTTCCTTAATTCCACATACAAGCAGTTCTAATAGCCAGATTTTTTATATTTCATAGTTTAATTTCCGTTTGAATGATAATTTACAATATAATCTAATACTTTTTACAAAATAATTTTGATAAATGAGTATAGTAACACAAATGTTTCAATTATATTTAAATTCTAGGGCAGTAAATAATACTTATTTACTTTACATTGTATATCTAAATACCTATAGTCATATTTACAAAGTGTTTTTACCTATTTGTGTGTCACAAAATAAGTAGTAATTCTATCTTATGTCATGATTTAAAATTATAAAAAAAACCATCAGTGTTAAATAATTATACAAAATCAATTAATACAGTTTTTAAATTTAACACAATGAAGCAAAAAAAACAATAATCAAATATAAAAGTTTTAAAGTTTAAGTGAATGGTGAATTGACCTTGATATTTGAATGAATAAACATAATAGATTGCATTAAGCATGGAATGTTGTATAAACAACAACAATGGAATGTTAAACTATGACGGAATTTGAGACTTACTCTAAATTTTTACTTAACTTGTTAAATTTTATGCATTCTTAGATTTTCTAAGCTATACTAAAGTAAATATTTATAGTGCATTACTAAAGTAAATATGTGAAATCAAAGTAAATCAATGTTACATATTATGTACATACTAAAAAAGAGATCGCCTGTATGTAATTCATAACTTTGAAGTTTACTCTACAGTTACAGACTTAGCAAGGTTTCTTGGACAATCAACATTACATCCTCGCAACACAGCTATGTGATAAGCCAACAATTGCATAGGAATAACAGTAAGAACACCTTGTAAACAATCTACAGTTTTCGGTACTTCAAGGTACCGTGAAGCAAGATCCATGGTTTCTTTATCACCCTCCTCGCATACGACGATGGGACGACCTTGACGTGCTGTAACCTGTTGCAGGGCATTCATGCATTTAATGTAAACTGGATCTCGCATAACTATCATCATAACTGGCATGGAATCATCAATAAGAGCTAGAGGTCCATGTTTTAATTCACCAGCCATGATGCCTTCACTGTGCATGTAAGTTAATTCTTTAACCTTTAAAGCACCCTCCAAACAGGTGGCAAAGTTGTATCCTCGACCCATAATAAGTAATGACCGTTGGCGATAAAGATCCTCTGCTAATGCTTTCACTTTGTCATCTAAAGCTAAAACCTGTTTAATCTTTATGTCTAATTCATGCAATCCAGCAATAATGTCTGCTCTTCTCTTTTGCAAAGAAATACGGTCTTCACTTATCACTAGCGCAAACATAACAAGTGACACAAATTGTGAAGTATAAGCCTTTGTGGAGGCTACACCAATTTCAGGACCTGCATTGATGTGAACACCGCAATGTGATTCACGGCATATGGAACTACCAACAGTATTTGTAATACCAACAATAAGAGCTCCATGACGTTTACAGTACCGCAGAGCCATTAAGGTATCGGCTGTCTCTCCTGATTGTGATATGAAGAAGCATACGTCATCTCTGAAGACAGGTGTGTTTCTATCCAAGAAGTCAGAGGCCAGCTCTACCATGACCGGGAGCTCGGTCAATTCCTCTAAAAGCTGACGAGTAGCCACTGCACTGTGGTAACTGGTACCACATCCTATCAACATAAGCCGTCTGCAACGTTTTATCTCTGGGACATAATCTTTAATACCTCCAAGGGTAACAGTCCCATCTGCAAAATTCAAACGTCCTCTCATTGTATTCACAATAGATTCAGATTGTTCAAAAATTTCTTTTTGCATGAAATATTCATAATTTCCTTTCATAATTTGTTGCAGCTCTAATTTCAGAGTAAAAATTTCACGTTGATGTGGATCATTGCTGCTGGTTGACATACGGTGAATGCTAAGAACACCATCTTTAATATGAGCAACATCATCATCTTCAAAATAAAGCACTTTATTTGTGTGTTCAATGACCGCTGAGGCATCTGATGCAAAGAAGTACTCCACATCTCTCTCTTCCTCTGGTTCAAAGTGGGCATGGCTATTGACACGAGGTACAGAAGGTACTACTCCTCTGGTTGCTTTATTGTTGGTGTACATAATAGGAACATGATCACTTGAGAGCCGGCGACGTGTTTTGATCCCAACTAGTAAGGGGCTACCACGCCTGGTGGCAACACACTCATTAGGGAAATATCGTGATTTAAAGCACAAAGCAAAAGCACCTTCAAGTTGTTGAATTACCTGTTCCACTAATTCCTGGAAGCTGTAGTCTTTATGTTGGCTATAGATGTGGTGAACTAATTTTGCAATCGCCTCCGTGTCAGTCTGGGATTCAAAACTGTATCCCTTGTTTTCAAGGAAAGTTTTAACAGCTTTGTAGTTAGTAATAATTCCATTATGAATGACAACAAACGCATTGTCTTCTCCGGATCGCTGTGGATGAGAATTAATGGCACTCGGCTCGCCGTGAGTCGCCCAACGGGTGTGCGCAATGCCACAATGAGATTCAACACTTTCATCTACACCCAATTCAACACTGCGCTCCTGAAGTAATTCTTCGAGTGCCGCTACTTTCCCGCTTCTTTTAATAACCGCTATATCTTTTTCATCGACAGCATCAACAGCTACGCCAGCAGAATCATAACCACGGTATTCCAAACGTTTAAGACCGTTGACTAGTAATTCCAGAATTTCTCGGCGCGTTTTAGGAGTAAGGTGATTAATATACGCGAATATTCCACACATCGTTAACGAAGTAGAGCGAAACCGTTGACTCGAGTGCACGAAACCACGAACGACTGTGGACTGTGAGCAATACAACGTGTAACTGATATCGAAGACCTTCGAATTACTCCTACCACTAATAAGATACTTTCACTTACGGCCATGCACACGTCATCATGTTTCGTTATCGCAGATACAGCCTAGTAGCGTAAATATCGGCATAGGCAGCGGCAAAACCAGTCTATAATCACTCAATACATTACATTCAAAGAAATAGAATTTGACAGTATGTCGAACTGACAGTTCTTGATTTGTGCTTTGCTGTCAACTGTCAAAAAAATTGACATTTTGCTGTCTCTTTGACAAGATAGTGATCATACTTTTTTAATTGGCTATTATTCATGTTCTGAGTTCTTTATACATTCTTATGATGTTCAATAAAAATATTGGCTGCCCAAAAAAAAAATCCACACCATATTGCGAAAAACAAACGTAAATAATTTCTTGTATAGTGCCGCCATGGATGTAATATGTACAACGTACAACAGGACAGGATAAGAGTTCTGATCTGTTCATCTTGCAGATAAAATAAAGAAAATAGAACCTTACGCTAAGGATGTAAGAGTCTTGTTGCACGTAAAATGAAATTGAAACCGAGTGAGAGGGCTACAAGTGTCCGATATTTCCCTTTCTAACAGTGACCTAGAGTTGCCAGATATTAATACTTTAGTTTGTAGAAAAATAGGCAATTGATGCAATGTAATGTTGTAAAAATATTTACTTTTAAAATGTTTCTCAATATTAATAATAATTTGTTACCCATTTTAAAATAATATTATTTGTTACTACGGGTAAAACCTTACAATCACAAAAATTTTTCGATTGGCGTACAGGTTTTATTTTATTTGTTTGAAATTCGGATACCTGAAGTGACAATCCCATATGTTACCCCGGGTGTTAATGGCCAAGTCGTTTTTGATTTCGTGATATTTTCAAAGAATTTTAGTTAAAATGGGAAGAATTTGTGACGTGGGGTTTAGTGAAGGATTACGGTGACTATGCATGACTATCCAATTCTAGTTCTAGAACAAATAACTTATAAAACACTTATTTCTTATTATGCATTTATTTCTTCCTTTCTCTATTAAAATAACATTGATTTAATTTTAGATTTTTTCAGATTTCAGATTTAAGGATTAAGATAGGTTTGTAGCATAAATTTCTAAAGATTTATTTTGCAATGTCTGATTTAGAATTATGTCTTTTCTATTGTTTTCAGTAGATACATTAATGATAACACTAATACGTTAAAATCTATCTGAAGCAATAATCAGCTGACCTCAGGCAAAAACAACAAGGTTTTTTTTATATGTGTTATATTAGTTAAATTATTTTTTTACATTACTTAAATCATATTTTAACATAGTCACCATCGCCAGAGAGGGATGGAACGGACAGTTATTGAGGTCTCGCTCGGCGTCAATTTTTCGACAAGAGCTTAATCCTGTTCTAATAGTACATATATCTGTGATAGTAATAGATTTATGGTAGCCCCGTTGGATAGAATGTGAATGACCTATGACCACACCCACCATGACGGATAGCCAGACATATGACATGTACTATTTTACACATATTGAAATGCCCTTTTTCCGTACAAACGGAAAATTTTTACCAAGTTAGATTTAATGAAGGAAAAAGGTAAACATAAAACAAAATATTTTACCAGTAGCTTCTTTATTGGTTTTATCAGGAATAAGGTCTTTACAAAATCATTGAAAAAATTACAAAGATACATTTAGCTTAAAATGAGTTTCAAGTTTCTTCATACCTATGAAATATATAAAATCACCTAAATACGGCCTATTTCAATTGAATGTTTAAACCTTTACACTGAGATCAAATTCCGACGCCAAATAAATTTAGTTTCACAAAGAAACGTGTTAGGAACAAAAATCACGTTGCCTACATTCTTTACTCGTACTTCACAAAATTTTATCCAACGTTTTCAACGTTTTAAAATCGTACTGCTAATTCAACTATAGGGAGCCGGTTCTAAACCGCCCCTCATTTTATACACTCTGATGTTTTGCTTTACTCTTAAATCCCTACATATCCTCTACCGTAAGAAAATAACGCTCTTAAAAGTATCATCAAGATCTTTGAAATTAAATTATTAGTATGAAATTAAACTTACAAAACTTGAAGTGACCAAATAAAAAATGAAACGTTAAAGGATTCTTGACCAAACTGTACGTTTATAAAGGAACAATAATTTTAGACAAGGAAACGAATGAGCGAGCACGACGTAGTGAAACGGTTTAAAAATCCAACAATCGCGCCGTTGCCTTTCCTCCTAAACTCTTTGCGATGAAAAAACAAAACGTAACGAGCTTTCAAGTGCGGGAACTCAAACTTGGCGAGTAACTTACGACTAAAGTAATCACAAATACATAAACTTAACACATAAGCGTAACTAAAACGAATTAACTTTAAACACATCTCGCTACGATAAATGCACGTAATACGGGGGGAGGTGATGTCACCAGTGAAGAAGCTATGATTGTTGACATAGGGACACGACAACGATAGTGGGGGCTCGGCGGCGGCCG
>NW_013525024.1:416530-447386 GCF_000836215.1 Papilio polytes | reverse complement strand
TGGCAGTCCAGCACCGGCGTGTACCCGTTGCTGATCTGCCCCGGGTGGTTCAGCACGATCACCTGTCATTACCGCATTGCAATATTGTAAGCTTCGATGTTACCTGTTCATTGTTAAACATAAAGACATCTCGATGACAATCTGTACCTGAGCTGTAAAATCGGAAGCGCCCTTGGGCGGAGAGTTCTTGGAGTCTCCGGCGACGTAGCCGCGACGCAATTCCTTCACGGACACGTTCTGAAAGTAAATTCATACAGTAAAAGTAATAAAAAGATTATCTTTAAAACGGTATAACGACAAGAACTGTACGATATAAATACCTTGACGTTGAAGCCCACGTTGTCTCCGGGCATGGCCTCGGGCAGCGCCTCGTGGTGCATCTCCACAGACTTCACCTCGGTGGTGATGGCGGCCGGAGCGAACACCACCACCATACCTGCACGGCAAGGATAGCGCCAACTTCATGGTATGTTTATAACCGGACAATTATCAAGTGCGGAGTGGTGCGGCGTCTCACCGGGCTTGAGTATGCCGGTCTCTACGCGGCCGACGGGCACGGTGCCGATGCCGCCGATCTTGTACACGTCCTGCAGCGGCAGCCGCAGCGGCTTCTCGGTCGGCCGCGAGGGGGGCTGGATGGCGTCCAGAGCCTGCATTTCCATCCTTTGTTAGTTGGTACATTAAAAAACCATTTCTAAATATTTAGCCGGATGCGGTGACGTACCTCAATGAGGCACTTGCCCTCGACTTTGCCGTCCTTGCGGTCGATGGTCCACCCCTTGAACCAGGGCATCTTGTCTGAGGGCTCCAGCATGTTGTCGCCGTGCCAGCCCGAGATCGGCACGAACGCCACGGTCGCCGGGTTATATCCTAATAGCAGTAAAAATATTTCGATAAATGCTTATAAATGAATCAAAAATAAAATGATTAGGTCGCTCACCAATCTTCTTGATGTAGGAGGAGACTTCCTTCTTGATCTCCTCGTAGCGCGCCTCGTGGTAGGGTGGCTCGGTGGAGTCCATCTTGTTGACCCCGACGATGAGCTGCTTGACGCCCAGCGTGAAGGCGAGCAGCGCGTGCTCGCGCGTCTGCCCGTTCTTGCTGATGCCCGCCTCGAACTCGCCCGTGCCCGCCGCCACGATCAGCACCGCGCAGTCCGCCTGCGCAACATATTGCATTTCTTCTCTAACTACCGTTATCGTTATACTCGCTCTTTTCTCCTACTACAAGGAAGCCATCATCATAAAACGCACGGAAAATTATGTTCCGTAAACAATTCATAAATTACTTTAGATGGAATTTTATAAGGTTTAAAAAATATACTTATGACGAAAATAAAATAAAACGGGTTTAATTTCTTGCGTTAAATAATTATTTGAAATAGTAAGAGCTTGCTTGCTCTCAATTTCATATATAAACTGCTTACTAGCTTAACGCAATGCATTAAAAATGTTTACTTAACTAGGGAAAACTACAAAAACAA
This sequence comes from Papilio polytes, assembly GCF_000836215.1. Classification (NCBI taxonomy): domain Eukaryota; kingdom Metazoa; phylum Arthropoda; class Insecta; order Lepidoptera; family Papilionidae; genus Papilio; species Papilio polytes. The sequence goes on along the minus strand of NW_013525024.1, from coordinate 445,903 downwards.
CTGGAATTAATACCATCATGTTGCCAAACTTAACATATTCATAAAAACTAAAACTTATGTAGTTATTGTTGTAACAGAAAAATAAGATTATCATAAACCCAAATGCTACTAGATATTTATTTGCGCAAATATTAAGTTAATAATGAATTTGTCATAGCAAATACTCCTGCAATTTATGTGTAAGAATGCTGCGTAGCTAAGCTTAGCGTGCCGTTATGTAACATAAGTAGTTTTAAATTAAAGTGATCTGGAATAAAACACTTTAGTTTGCAACCCTTAGCTATAAGTTGTAATAAAATATGATAGTTCAGTATTTTCCATAACGTTCAATACATTTCGGTTATGTCCAATATTTTACTAAGTTTGGTAATTTTGATGAAATCCTATATTCATGGCAAATTCGATGCAGTGTGTATTCAATGGAGTGGGTGTGGGCGTCGAGACATAGCTGACCTGCGATGTGCCGGTAATCATGTTCTTGATGAAGTCCCTATGTCCGGGAGCGTCGATGATGGTGACGTAGTACTTGGCCGTCTCGAACTTCCACAGAGCAATGTCGATGGTGATACCGCGCTCGCGCTCCGCTTTCAGCTTGTCCAATACCTTCGGAGATAAAAATTACTAGAAGATATAATCAAAGTAAACCCAGGATAATGTTCAATAGAACATATTCAAATGTAATCTTACTACCATAATATTATAAATGTGAAAGTTTAGATAGATGGACGTTTGTTAGACTTTGTGCCTAAACAGCTGAAGAGATCTCGATGAAATTTGCCATAGACGTAGGGGATAGTCTGCAAGAACACATAGAACTACTCGCTTTTGTATTTTATTTACACGCGGGCAGAGTCGCGGGCGATAGCAAGTCGCAAATAAAATTGATATTTTTGATACAACGCAAACTAGATTGCATATAAATAAGCTGTCTTATGTATCTTAGTTAATTTCCTATACCATCGTCAATATCATATCGAGTATAATATCGTAGGAATATTGCAGCGCCGGAGTAGCGAGCTTGCCTTGCGCTAACTTTTTTTATCGAATAACGTTAGGCGCTTTGACCTTATTGCAAAAACAAGGAAGTGCACTTATTCTGTTCAAATTGAATTTAAATCATACGGCAATCAAAACACGTACTGTAATTTATTATAAATACCTTTAAATAAACTTATTTTGGTGCCTTTTGTTGCCCATTCAAGTTGAAAATAGACCAACTGTCTTCCATTTGTATGAAAAGAATATTGAGGTTAAAGTTAATGAAAACAGTACTATTAATGTACACTACTAAGTATAGTCATTTTTTAAACAGTCAGTCACAGACGGTTTCATTTTGCCTCATCCTTTGTAGACAGTATTTAGCTGTTATTCAAATTGTACGTACCCAGGCATACTTGAAGGAGCCCTTGCCCATTTCCTGGGCCTCCTTTTCGAACTTCTCGATGGTTCGCTTGTCGATGCCGCCGCACTTGTAGATGAGGTGGCCGGTGGTGGTCGACTTGCCGGAGTCCACGTGCCCGATCACGACGATGTTGATATGAGTCTTCTCCTTACCCATTTTAGCAGATTGATAGTTCAGTCACAAGAGTAACAATACCTGTTAAAGATAAAAGGTATAATTGGGCTTTAGTGTCATAGAAAGAAACTAGAATGAACACGTGTGAAAGAAGACAATTATTTACGATAATTAGGCGCACTTTAAAGTAAGAACTATGATGAGGTTTTCAGCAATAATCTATACTCTCCTTGTTCCTGCAAAAGCTTTTATTTAAGTATTGTAAATTAATTAAAATTATAAACTTCCTATTTCTGCGACACGCGAATGTCTAATATTCAAGTGCGTCCTAAAACAAAAAAAAAAAGTTAAAGTATGATGAGTCACAAAACAAATATTGATTTAACAAAAATTGCATAAAATGATTGTACAGTTGTGTTTTTGATGGTTACTGTCCATCCATCATTGGATTTAAAAAGGATTTCCTAAGTCTAATAGAGTTATTATATCGCGTATAACTAAATGATTACCTAACAAGCTTTACCTGTAAGAATATGTCTTAGAAAAAATTATATAAGGCGTGGGCTTGCATCAAAATCGATAAGTTACGTTTGGGAGCCAGGCTGCGGGGCAAGGCCAATAATTTCCTGTGCCGTTTTTATAAAACTACTTTAAAATTTGTAATTTAATCATTTGAACTACAAAGTTAACTTAGTCTGAAGAATACATTGGGGTTCAGTTTATGATTTAAAGGTCTGGTTCAAACTCACAGATAGTTAAAACGAAGGTGATATATGAAAGATATTTAAAATACACTTTGAAGTAATACTTAATGGATGGAAAAAAACGATCCACACGCGATAAGCAACCCGTTACAATAGGTTTATAAAATGATTCCGCCGAAAGTATTATGGACAATTTAGTCACTCGATGGATTCAAAGGTCTCTTGTATTTAAAAACGTCAAATCGCGATTTATAAGCAAAGTTATAAAAGTTACTAACGTAAAATTGTTAGAAGAAAATCAATATATCGCTTGATGTAACTCACCGCAAATCGTAAGTTAAAAGCAATGCACTCGGAGTAGGTAATGCGAACGACTGCCTATCGCAGCAGAATTCTGGGACGAGTTGTCTCGGCCCCGGGCGTGCGCAGGACGTCCGGAACGTCGATACAGCCAGCTTCCACCCAAATATAGACAATTTGTCATAATAGCTACCACTCAGGCTCTATCATTGCACGGGGTTGAATGCATTTCGCATACAACATAATTTTAATACAAAGTTCACGCTAATCTAAATAATATTTTATTTACGAAGAGATATTTACTAGATGTCTAGGACTAATAATTGCACATTACCTACTGAGAGTGCATTCATTCTAAACTTAGCAGATGTCAACGATTAAATATATGCACAATAGCGAAGACGTTTCAGATTTAGACTTTTCGCACCGAGAAGCTTGCTATGTGCACTGTCTACGTACGCGGCTCGCACCGGCGACAACAAATGCCACCATCACAGGCATCTATAATGCATTCTTCCTTTAATTATCCACAAATAGATTCAACATTTGCATTGACATAAGAAAATATTGAAAGTTATCGTCACATTGTTTCACAACGATGACAATGTCCGTATATCGCGTGGAATTCGAATTTAGAAGCAGTACAGGAACTAGTTAATAAGATTAAAAGCTTATTATCTCTTAATTAACTTCTATATTTCATACAAAATAACATAAAATATTGTACCATATGTGTCACAAAATATCCGCAAATTGTATTCAATAAATATCTTTGAAAAAGAACCGATTTTCCCTTGTTTTAACTTTATTCAATTTATATAATAAGGTTCACCATACAAGGGTAGTATAATTAATAATGATCATCACATTTTATCAACAAATTGCGTAATTAGAAAATGTGATACCGGTACAAAAAAGTCCCCAAAAATAAAAATTACCAGCTACATAAACAATTTTATAACAAAAATAGTAAGACAAATAATTTCATGCCTATTTAATATAATAAAGATAGGCAATTGAAATAAAAAACAATAACTTACCTTTGCAGCCGCTGTCGTAAATTTTCCGACAAATATTCAAGCATGCGCCGTAGTCCCTTCCCCCGGGAAATGCAATCAATATAATCAGTTGCAGCGCTTTTTAATTTAAATACTAATTAAAATTATAAATCTTAGTTGTTTCAACTATAATAATTCAGTAAACCATTATTTAAGGCAGGAAAAAGAACAATTCTTCACAATATTATGAGCTAAATAATATAGTACGGAAACTCGGAAGTATCGGATATATTTTTCAGTTATCCATTGTTATAGCCAGTGTTGCGTAAAAGATAAGTTTATTTTTTAAATATCAGTAGTATTTTCATTTGAATTTGTCTTTAAAATATACCTAGAAAAGCTTTCAATTCATCCGTTATTTCTTTAGTGCTAATTAATAAAGTTGAAATAAATTTAATTACAAAATAATATCGATTTGTTTCATATGGTTTAATTTTCATTAGTGGCAATGTATTAAAATCTAGAATTAAAAACGTCATTTAGGCAACCCTGGTAATTTAATTTTTTAATTTGTACTATTCGTATTTCGCACTAAAATTGTTGCTTAATACTTGACCTTTATTTACTATAGAAAATATGTCGATGAATGTCTCTTCCTTAAATAATATACGGCGTAGCATTTAAATAAGATTTACAATAAGACTATGGTTAAAGATCTTCTTGAAGATTCCTTGTGGCAAGATCCAAAATATCTAGCTAAGAATAAAGTTACGCACTTAGACGATTTTTTCGCCTGTATTCTGGTCCAATTCATTGCAATCGTATAGAACCATCGACCTCAAACATGCATTTTAGTTCCAGCTGCAATGCGCAGAAATGATTATTATATGTAAATAGCCGGCAACATCTATGTTATTGGCCATTACTTTATATAGCATTGATAGTTGATACCAAAAGGTTGCGGAATATTTTTGGCCACCAAATGTTTCTTTACAACGCTTTGCAAATTAAATTTTAGAGGATTCGACGTCAGAAAATGAAAGTAGAGTATTTTTTAGAAATATTTGCTATTGCTATTAGATTAATTTCAATATTTTGCATCATTCATTAGTTAGAAACGACGAATTTAAAAATAGAAATTAATAAATGAAACGAGTAATTACGATTATTCATGACTTTATTGATATAAGATAGTAATTTATAATTAATAATTCTTATAATTATTTTAATTGTTGAATAATCCAATAAATTTACAATAATTTTAAAATGTTTTTGTATATTTTAAATTATCAAAATTAGGATAGAATTACCAAGATGTAAGAAATAAATACCTGGTTGATATCAAACTATAGTATTATAGCTTATGGCAGAAATAATTATTACAAACTAATCGTATAAATAAATAAGTAGTAAGAACATCGAAAACTAGAATATTTTAAGTTGTTTTTATATAGCGAATACATGACTTTAATATAATGAGTTCTACATGGGTTACATTGGCTAGATTCTAAGACAAAGTTTAAATAAAAGGTCCATTCAACATAAACATTCTCAGTAGCACATAAATAATTAAAGCATATCGTTGATAAATGTCTATTTACATCAAAATTTCGCCACTGCAGTGTCCATAATTATGAAAGTGATCTTAATATTTCTTATCTCGAAGTAACGTTTTGTCCTTGAAAGAATGAATATATACATTAAAAATATACAATATTCAAATTCTTAGTTTTCCTAGTTTTGATTGATGGAAAATTATTATGAAACTAGCTTTCGCCCGCGACTACGTCCACGCGAAATAAAATAAAACAATAGTAAGTGGCCTATCTGTTCTTCCAAACTATCCTCTACATTTATGACAAATTTCATCGAGAACCGTTTAGCCGTTTAGGCTACAAACTCTAACAAACATCAATCCATCCATCTAAACGTTCGCATTTATAATATTAGTAAGATAGCAAGATTATTTTTTTTTATTTAGACCACTTTCATAATTATATGGACACATACCACTTAATTTTCAATTAAGTAAAATTGTTGTATTAATGAATATTATTTTGAATAATATAAATATGAGAATAAAATCCAATCTACACGAGTAATGTTTCTACATCTACGTATACACATATTATATATATATATAACCCCTAAAAGGTTTGTTTATTTGTCTCTTTTCATTCGATTACAGAGATGTATAACTTTAACACTGAAAAATCCCAAAATAGACTGATATGGAGAAATTTTCTGGACCAGGCCCAGATTAAGCAACTGTAGTGCCTCTATGATGATAGCTTTAACGACATCTTTACCGACACTGCTTCAGTGCCCGTCAAAGGTCTTTTGACTACTAAGGGCCTGTCTCACCAAATTGTAAATTGGCTGATAAATGCTGGAAACATCTCTTTTTGTTCCATTATCTAACAGTGACGTCATTTTTAAGCTATCTGATCCTCTATCAGCCAGTGGTGGGACAGACCTATAGTCTCTAGATTATGTTTTATTAACTCATGTAACATAGAAAGTTGATAGAATATCCTAGATAGATGCTAAATCAATATATGTTACAATCATACAATTTTCGATAATTCATTTTCACTACGTACTTTTTAAGTACATATAAACTGAAGGAAAAAAGACTCGATGTAAGCAACAGAATTGTGTTTTGCAACCAAATTGTTACCTTTAGTAATAAATACATAAAAGATCTATATAGGGGATATAATGTTACACAAATGTATATTCGAACTCAGTAGAAATGAGAAATTCAATAAATAATAACCAATCTAAAAATGTTTTCTTTACATAGATGTAATTACAGACAATAAAAATGACATGTTCGTGTCGTCAATTTAAAATATTAAAACTTTTACAAAATAATTCCATAATAAATGACATTTCTGCCAGTGAAATGTGAAAATATATCTCATTTCCATTGAATTCGACTATTGTTTTTATTATACATTCTTGAATAAACTAATAATAATATTTGGAATGTTTTGGTTAAAATATTTAAATTGCTATGTGAATGTTTACTACAATTTTATAACACACATATTAGAAGGTACCGTAAAAAGTGTGAATATAAATATAGAAATAAATATCATTTCCTCCATCAATATCAGAAAGTAGTAAAATGTCATCAACACAATATGTAATCTAAAACAATTCCTTCAACTCGAAAAATTCAAATCACAGATATTTAAATAAACTTTCTAACACTAAGTAACGTAAAGAACTTCTTATTTGGCCGCCGGCCACGGTAGATAGCTTCCCCAGCCTTTACTTGTATTTGGATCTTGACCTAAAAACATACACAATTTTTATATTCCAGTTTCCACAAACACAATATTTATTTGAAATTTATTGCATGCTCATAAGCAACATGACTCACTGTCTCTTGCCCGCAACTTCGTCAGCGTGGAATTAAAAAAATATATAAAAAGTTAGACAATCCCATGTTATTCCCACATACATTAGAAGTCCATTTAAAATAGTTTCGGAGATTAGCCGAATCAAATACGGACTTGCGGACAGACAGACAAACTATATTTTTTTGTACGTAAATACATCATGTGATATTAAAAAAAAATTAACATTACAGAGAGTCATTTTTATTAACTGTTTAGATATAGATTAGTATTTTGCATATTTTAATTTAATTGTACTTGAATACTGAATATGTTAACTAAAGCACATGATGAATTTCGACCAATTCAATATCAAGTTAATTTGTATTACCTTTGGCAACCGCCTGTATCTTCTGTGTCTCCTCCGGCGTGAGGGACAGGATCTTCTGCAGCACCGGGATCAGGCGAGTGCGCTCGTCACCCGGAGGTAACGTGAGGAACTAGGAACACAAGCAATTTTCAAATATATTACGCAATGAAACCTTGTTATTAAATATTTTTTACCATTATGTGGCAAATGAGAGAGAGGTCCTGTAAATTTGCCAAGCAACCCTTTTTTGATGTTGTCAGCTTGTAGTTTTTGTCCCTTTCCCGCACGATGTTTTTCGGAATTACTAATTTTCTAAGTTTGATAGCGTGAAAATGCTTAGAATGATAGCCTGAAGCGTGTCGTGAGTGTATTTATTTTTATTAAAAAAAGTATTATTCAAAAATATGCTGTGATTGCTAACATCCTACATAACAAAGTTTGTGTTTACGCTTTATTATATTAGTACAGTAGTATAGAAGGTATAGAGAATGTTTGATGAAACAGCAGGTAAATTGTCCTTCAATGTCGTACCTTGAAGGTGACGTTCTTGAGGTACTCAGTGTTGTGCGCGTGGTCCGAGTCACCGCGCGCGCGGCGCAGCTCGCCCTTCAGCAGCTCGCTCAGCTGCGCCATGCGCGCGCACTCGCGCTCAGACTCCGCCAGCAGCACCGTCACGTGCTTCACCCTGCGCACATCACCACTCTCAGGTGTTGCTCATCACTAATTATAAAACTCTCAAGGATTTTATTACCCACTTTCATTTCCCCACTCATGTGAGGTCGACATGTAAGACTATAATGTTCAACTTAATGTTTTGGCAAATATTTTCAACTCCTCTATGATTATTGTTTCGTATATTTACTGTTATAGAGGTTAAAAAAGCAGTTACTATAACGCAAATCTATGATCGTTTAAATTGCATTGCAAGTGCACATCAATTTTATAGTTTTACATTGAATTTATTTTTTTTTAAAAATTAGCTGTTGCTCGCGACTTCGTCTGCGTGAAATAAAAAAAATGCCCTGATTACTAACTGATAGCTTTACAATGGTTAAATGAATTTTGAAATGGGCCCAGTGGTTTTTGAGTTATTTTAATACATACAAAAATGCAAATCTTTCCTCTTCATAATATTAGTATAGATTAACTACTTTGAAATCGCAATAAAAGGCATATATTAATTTTCAAACACGTTACCTATGCTTTTGTCCTTGTAATTTCCGCCTCAGCTCGGCAATCTCCTGTTCCGGGGAGAGTGCGAGCGCGGAGACGTCGAGCGCGTCGTCGTCGGGCACGCCCTCCTCCAGCAGCCGCTCCAGCGGCACGGGCGAGCGCCTGCCCTCCGCGCCGCCGCCCTCACCGCCACCGCCCCCGCCCCCGCCGCCGGGGAAGTACGCCTTCGACAACACCGGAGACGACGCGGACTCTGAACCCTAATCACCAAGGTTTTACGGCGTTAACAAAATATTTATTTCTATTAGTTACTTTGTATAAGGATTACAAAAATCATTCGATCGCCCTTTACGTAAAAGATTACGTTTTATCGCCCGCTGTTACTATTGTAAGATAGGTTCAATTTAAATGAAATTAATTATAACGGATAAAAAATACCTCTCCTTCTTCCCTCGGTATCATGGAGACATTGAAGTCCATTTCACTATCGCTTTCGTCCTTAGGTATGAGGGGCAGCATGTACGGCTTGTCGGGGCCGCGGTCGGCCACGCCGGCCTGGTGGCGTTGCTCAGCGGCCGCGAGCTGCGCACGCAACGAGTCCGCCTCTTTCTGCAGCTTCATCTCCAATTCGCCAAACTGAACCTTGTAGCACTGAGTCAAAGTCGACACCTGCAGTGAAATTTTTTATAAAGACTCTGTTATTTTAATGCTTTAACTACGTTCCGAAGAAAATAAAAAGAAACGACATGTCTTAACACTTATAATGTTGGTTTAAATGGACTCCGTCCGCGTGGAATTATAAAACAACATAAGTGAGTAGCCTATGTGTTCTTCCAGACTATCATCTACGGCTATGCCAAATTTCATCGAGATCGGTTCAGCCTACAAACTCTAACAAACATCCATCCATCTAAACTTTCGCATTTATAATATTAGTAAGATTGCCCTAAGTCTATTTGAAGTGGATTGCGAATTTAATAAATCGAGCGCACCTGCAGCCTGTGCTGCGCTCTCTCGGCCTCTAGCTGTTGCGAGAGGCGCGTGAGGTCGGCCTGCAGGCGCGCGGTGCGCTGGTGCGCGCGCGCCGCCTCCGCGCCCGCCTCCGCCACGCGCTTACGCCCCGCCTCCGCCTCCGCGCTCTGCTCCGCGTACTGCGCTCTGATGTACATGTTCATTTCAATTAAAACAACACAGAACTAAAGTAACCGAGACGGTAGTGGTACCTAATAATATAGAAATTGTAGAATATCGCATTTATATTTTGTCGCTATCTGTGTTCTAACCTAAAATAATTAACGATCGAAAAAGTTATAATTATAAACAACAAAAGTTATTTTTAAATTAATACACTTATATTAACATACTGTAAAGTATTGAAATTAGCAGTGAGGGTTTCTATCTGAGAGAGGAGCGCGGCGGTCTCCTCCTTGAGCTGCTCCTCGTGACTGTGGTCCACGGTCTGGTTCTGACGCAGCACAGCCTGAGCCCTCACCTACAAACATTCACATGTTCATTTTCAATCAGCAATTCTGTGTAAAAAAAAAACACTTTTGAAACATCAAATCGGCTCAACTGCGGCGATTGTAAACTTACTTTATAGCTTGTGTACTCGGTTTTTAAATCAGCCAATTCAATATTGGTAATCTTTAACTTCTCATTTATATCGGCACATTTGAACTCTAGCCTTTTCATTTTATTATTCAATTCCGTCTTTTCCTCTCCCAAACTGATTATAATTTTCTCCTTTTCACTTAAAAGTGCAGTTATTTCTAATTCAGATTCTTCAGTTTTTCTTTTTTCATCTTCCAAGTCTTGCATCAATTTTGATATTATATCTTTCTTAGAATTAAGTACGTTTTCTTTTTCTTTTCCATCTTCAATGGCATGATGCAATTCTTCCCTTAATAATCTATTCTGGGTTTCTTCTGTTTTAATTTGTTCTTCCAGTAATTTAATTTGCGTCTTCATGGCATTAATAGTTCCTTCTTGCGTGTCTATTGTGGATTCCATCTGAAATAACAGAATAGTAGTTTTTTTTTTTTTTTAAATAAAATGAATGCATAAGAGAATATCCAATGGAACTATAACACACTTGAATAATTTTTTTCTTATTTTCTTCCATCTTGGTAGTAAGATCCTTCATAGATCTTTCATAGTCTTCCATTTCAAGACTTAGAACATTCTTCTTCTTCACATCTCGGAGAGCTTTTTCTAATTGCTCTTTAGTTGCTTTATGTGCTTCTTTCTCTGCATTTATCTGTTGCTCTTTACTCTCTAGTTGCACTAAAATTTAAGAAAAGGCAATAAATATACGGAAAAAATCTTTGATTTTAATTTTTAAATGAAAACCATACCTTCAAAACTTTTTAATTTTTCCAACGAAATTTTAGACACGTCCAAAGCGTGACTTAAAGATTTAACCTTTTCATTCAATTCGACAATTTCCTGGGTTTTTTCGACAGTTTTACTTGCACCATCTATTTCATCACTATTGCTTGTAGCAATCGTTTTATTTTGATCCCCACAAACACTTTCGTCTAACATTTTTTTGAGTCTTACATTTTCTTGTTCCGTATTTTGTAACTGAGCTGTAACTTCTTTCAATTTTCTCTTTAGTTTAAGTGCAAACATTCTTAATTTCGTATACCTGGATATAAATATTATTCTTATTAATGACATTCAATGACAATAAAAATAACCTTTACTAATACAATGAGACAATTTACTTGTCCTCAAAAGTCTCGTCCAAGTCCTTCATTCTGGAATGTTCCTCGGCTTTGGAGATTGTGGATGTCGACATGTCATCACCGGGCAATTCCGATGCTAGAGGAATAATACATAAGTTTAAAGCAATTTATAAATCTGTCAAAAAACTAATGTTATAGAAGACAATGAAAGTTAACTGAAATAAGTCCAATCTATTACAAACTTTTAAGAAGTTGTTTGTAGATGCAATTCGATTTACTAAAAGATGATAAATGTAAAAATCTCACCAGAGGTAAATGTCTGCTGTTTCAACCGTTCAACATCTTCCTTCAAGTTCGCAATGATGATCTCTTTATCAAGTAGCATTTGAGATGCATTGTCTTTTTCTAGTGTAATTTTTTTCATGTCATCACTGTTTTGACTTGTAACTTGATTTGCTGTTTTTAAATCACGTTCTAAAGTTTCAATTTTCTGTACTAAGTTCTCTCTCTCTTCTTTCATCTCATCTCTATCTTTTTCCAACGATTCAATAAGTTTTTCCATTTCAGAAACTGCCTTTTGCAATTTGGATATTGATTCACCGCGTTCTTTGAGAACCTCATTTATTTCTTTCATTTCATTTAACAATTCTGTGTTTTCTGTTTTGTAACTAAGTAATTTAGATTTTGAATCCTCACATTCACTAATTATGTTGTCATAGTTTATTACTTTGGCACGTAATTCTTTCGTTTCCGTTAAAAGAGACGCATTTTCTTGTTTGTAAGCAGACAACTTCGTTTCTAGCTTAACAATGTCTGCTTGCAAGGAGACATTTAGGTCTGATAAATGCTCACTATCATCTTTCGGTTGTTCCAAAGATAATTTAAGTGTCTCTACTTCTTCTCGTAATAATCCATTTAAGTCGAGCAAATCCTCATATTCTTTTTTGAGCTTATCATTCATTTCTTGCAGAGAAATCAGTTTTGTTTTTTCCATTTGGTTAACTTCTGCATCTTTTGCTGTGTTATTGTTTTCTTTTAGGGTTGAAATTTCTTGAGACAATTTTTCGATAAGAGATTCCTTTTTACTTATATCTTCTTTCATTGAATCAACCTCAATTACATAATTTTTATTCTGAGTTTCTAATACAGCAACAACATCTCTATTAATTATTTTTTCTTTTATTAAAATTGTTCTTTCGGTTTCCAGATTATTTAATTCCGCCTTTAACATATCAATTGTGCCACCGTTTAGACCACAATCTACAATATCACCAAGTCTTGAGTTTTTACCTTCAAGCAGTTCAACATTTGCCGTAAGTTCTGCATTTTCCTTATTCACTTTGTTTATTGTTTTAGTTAACTCATTTACTTTTTCATGTAATATTTTATTTTCTGTCACACTTTCATCCAGCTGTGACTTTACTGATTTGTGTTGCTTCAAACTGACGGTGTTGTTTTTTTTTTTATTTTTCAAATTGGTTTTCGTTGACTCACTAATTTGTTTTTCCAAATCGCACAATTTATTTTTCAAACCCTTATTTTCTTCACTTAATTCGTTCATTAATCTTTCATGGTCTACAAAATTACAGTTACTTTTTGCATCCATTAACTGATTACGTAAATCCAGAATTTCATCCTTAAGGGATACATTTTTATTATTTAGTTCATTAATTTGTTTATCAAGAACTTTGGATGCTTTAATTATTTCATCTTGCCATTTAGGAACATTTTCAGAATATTCCTTTACTGTTTTAGACAAAATAAATCTTGAATTCTGCAATTGACTTATGCAAGCTGCACATTTTAATATCTTATCTTTATAACTTCGCAATTTAACATTGACTTTTTCCTTTTTATTTTTTTCAGACTCATAAAGGATGGTCATTTCTTTCGCCTTATTGTCTAACGCAACAACTTTTTCTTCATAACTGGAGACTTTGACTTTAATATTGTGTTCCAGCTCTTTAATTTTTTCATTGAGCTCTTTAATTTTGAGCTCTGAAGAGTCATCTGAAAGAAACTTCAAAATGTAAACGGATGCAATATCCGATATAGTTTAATAAATCAAAGCTGCCAAATTCAAAAACAGTTTATGCAAAGATATAAAACATCATACAGTACACACTTTTATTTAAATTGAGTAAATCTGACCTGATTGAAACTTTTGTTCTAGTATTTCAAGTTGTTCTCTCTGTTGCAGACCAATGTTGTTAAACTCAGCAATCCTTGCTTCCATATCAGATAACTGGGTGATAAGTTGTTCATTTTCTTCCACAAGACGGTTATTTTGCCTTTTAAGCGATATAATTTCACTATCATAATTTGACAACTTTTGAGAAATGTCAGCAATATTTTGTTCCTTTATAATTATATCTGCTTTAAGCCTGTTGATATCTTCTTCAAAGCTATGGCACTTTTCACCCAATGCCTTGACTTTAGCCTGTGCTTCATCTATCTCAGTTATATAGTTAAGTTTTTGTTCTGTTAAAGAATCAACAAGTTCTTGCAATGTCTTATTATTTTGTAGATATGTATTCTTCTCAGTTTCACATATTTCTAACTGCTGTTTGTAGGTTTCAGTTTGATTTTGAAATTCTGGAAACAATAATAACAAGTTTAAATTTAATGGGGTTCACAACATTGTAATGGTATATGATCAGTTTTACTAATAAACATTCAAAGATTCAATGTTTAACATTTTTCATACATCATAGCAGTTTAGATAGGCACAAGTCGCTGTGCAGAACACAATTATAATTGAATCAGGGTATAACAGGACGCAGGAGGACCCTCCACATCGCACAGCTCAATCCACCAAAAAGATTTAAATTATCCATAGAATGTTTTGGTAATATCTTTTTTACTGACATTATAATAAAACAGTTTTCTTTACTTACGATATTGAAAGATGTAAGGTTGTTTTGGCTATATCATAATTTTGTATATTCAACAGAATTACAAATTGAAAATCAAAATGAACTATAAAGCGCACTTTACAATAAACAAACAAAACACATGTGCAAGAGTTGTAGAGTAGTTATATCTTATGTTTATTCATTTACTAATCCTTTAAGCTATGGAATAAAATTGAGAGAATTCGCCAGTCGGCTAACACTTGGTGCTTCAAAGATATACTTAGTTAACAATTTTACAATACTAAGATGTACAATATTGACTTTTATTGAGACTTAATCCTTGACATTATCAATCCCACTGTCTTTATTCTATTTTAACACTAACAGTGCAATAAATACTTTACCAGACTTTGCCTGCTTAGCTTTTTGAGCTATAGCAAGTAATCCTTTACATTTTGTTATTAGTTCTTCTTTTGATAACTCATCAAAAGGATTCTTTTTAACACCATCTGGATTCTGAAAGATGTGATAGTATATTACTAACATTTTAAACGCCAGCCCTAAGTACACAGCAGTATCAACTTACACTTTAGTCTTGTTAGTTAAGGTAGACTTAAGCAACAAATACATGAATATTTTAATAAAGAAATTTGTAATTTATCTTATACAAATTTAAATTTAAAATTTGTTATATGGTGTAACAGTAATATATTCAAATTTACATGTAATAGTGAGGGATATAGTGCTAGTGCTAGTGCTAGTGTTTTATAAAGTATATCAAATAATTAACGGCACATTTATTATCATACAGGGTTAGAAATCAAAATAGTTTTATCATTCAAAATGCTTATCAATAATTTTTTTAAATGAAAAAATCTTTTGAGTAGTAGTATTTCAATGGTATTTATATGTCTGTTTTACATTTTTTGATTCTCTAGGGTGGGGCAGCAGCCCTCCCCCACCTCCCTTTGGCGACGCCCCTACTTATTGATTTTGAAGATGCTGAGTATAAGGCGCTACAATGTTTTTATAAGGGGGCTTTCGCCCATGGAAGCCACTATACCAGAGTAATATTCAAAACCTCACTACACTCAACTGTGATGATTTGCATTGAAAGTATGAAGCTTACATGGGTTATTTTGCCTGATCAGACATCGTGAGAATATTTAGATAATAAATACATATGTATATACAAAACGGCCGTTCATAATGTTTTATTACCTTTTTATCACTCTCCATTCTTGATCTTACAAGGGATTTTCAAGACATAAGATTTAACGGATGTTGTTTTAAAATAAACTACATCCGTAAATCATGTTTGTTCTGTTTAGATATTGAGCAATATCGAAATTAAGTTCCGATGACTATACCACTTGCATTTTAGCTGTCAACTTAATAAATAAAATAATTCCTTTTCAACGTCACTAATTACAAACTCACAAATCACAAATGTCACAATATAATCAATAATCAATAATCAAAGATCAAAGTCAAGTTGGACGAACTGCCAGCTGCCAGACCAAAAGTTATTTATTCCACATTTTCAGGTTAAATAAAAATTATGTTTTATGATCAAAATGAGTTGCAACAATCTTAAATTAAAGAGTGTTTCAAATATATAAATTACTTCAGTTTCGTTTTCTACTTACATTAAAAAATAAGCGGTTGGCACAGACTATGACATAGCTTTGCGACATTTATAAATGGCGGCTCTAGTCATAAATGCTGTCGTCGTTTTTTGTGTGAAATAGTTCCCAATTTTCTTTTCACTGGTCTATAATTTCAGTGTTCTGAATACATTACAATATGGAAATGTGATTGAATTATTACTTTTGACATTGTTGTTATTTTTCATAATTCTACAAGTAAGTGTATTATCAGTAAGTTATCGTGCTAGCGACTAAATTTTGTTTTAATTTGACTGCGGGGCGCGTCCATGAGTAATGTTATGGTCTCTGCTGTCCACAAATAAATAGGTCCCTTCGTTATAATTAGTTGAAACCCGTTTCTATAGATTCGAAGACATATATCAACACAGACAATAATAAATAGCATGTCTGCGTCATAACCAACATGTTTTGCAGTAGTGTATTGGAACGTATTATAACCATTTATAGGACTCGGACTAGCTTGCACAATGTCGAGCGATGAAGACAAACCTCCAGCGCCTCCAGTGCGATTGACAAGTAACCGAGCCACCGATCGCGGAGACTCCGTAGCTTCTGTGGATA
This sequence comes from Papilio polytes, assembly GCF_000836215.1. NCBI lineage: Eukaryota > Metazoa > Arthropoda > Insecta > Lepidoptera > Papilionidae > Papilio > Papilio polytes. Next base: position 429,722 of record NW_013525024.1, on the reverse strand, counting down.
TGAGGCCACTGCCAAAAGGTAATGTAATTATATTCTGTACCAAACCATTTTTTCTAAGTGAGTCACTTGCCTTATACATGTTATCATTGTTTTTCACAATGGGAACTTATAGAAAATCTGGTCATGGATTCTGGCTTGTGTTCATAATGTTGTGTGAATCATTATCTTAGATTAACTTGAAATATTGATTGTAATTTATGTTTACAGAACCTGATGATGGTGGTGATAGGAAAAAGAAAACACTAAAGGCTAAAATAAAAGGCTCTAAAAGTACAGCTCACAATGATAACAAACCTAATATTAGTTATCCCACCAACTTTGAGCATACTGTTCATGTGGGTTTTGATGCAGTTACTGGAGAATTTACAGTAAGTCAAATATTATATATTTTGATATAGTTCATAGATGTGGCAAAAATTATCCAATAGCAGTTGATAGAAATACCATGTGATAAGGCTCATTGTTACAAAGAAAAGAAACATAATTGGATTGTGAAATAAACTTTAAATAATGAAAATTGATATTTATTTTGCAATGTGGTAGTTTGATATAAAACTATAATTTGATATCTAAAAGCTTATGTTTAGAACCGAGCTTTTTGCCTTATATTTGTATTGCATATTTGCTTTTTAAACATAATTGAAATCCATTGGTATATAAAATAGTTATAACAAAAGAGTCAGATAATTTAGAACCTTAACCTTCTAATGTGAATGTTTTGGAATAGTGTATTTAAAAGTGTTAAAACATGGCAAGAATTATTGGTGCATGTTATGCATTTTCTAGAACCCTGTTATCAACTTAAAAAACTCATAGTATGATGATATATAAATATTCCTATAAGATTAAAAGCATTGGTAGTGTTTTATTTGACAAATTTTATATGACAATGTTTAATTTCTGTTATAAAAGGACATATTATCGAATTCCATGTATTACCGCTTTTGTTTCAAGCTGCCTCTGACAGTAAGTAATAGCTTATGTATTTATAAGTTTATGCATTATTATCTTATGTACTCTTTTTAGATATTGTTTAATGCTATATCATTTATAGTTAACAAAATATTGAATCAAAATAGTCATAAAGTTATTGTTAGTTTACTTTAATATGACATACCATATTTTATAGGTTTTTTAATATCTTATAAATATTTTTGTATTACATTTTAGGTCACTAGTTAAAACATATAGCAGTATTAGCTAGTTTTCAATTATTATAGTTCTTTTTTCTACTTTCTATCATTCATATCATTGTTATGTATTTATTCAAATTTTTTGCTGTGCTTAATATATCTTGTGTTTGTATTAAAATTAGCAAAAGCCATTTCTATATCAATTCTGTATTTCCAGTAAGATTTTCCTTTTATTTTCTCGCCTCATGATTTATATATGGATGTAAAGAATAGTAAAACATTAATATGGTATAATATTTAAACAAATATCTGTATTGTCCATTGCACAGGGCATGCCGGAGGCCTGGGCGAGGCTGCTAATGGCCTCCAATATTAGTAAACAAGAACAGAAGAGCAATCCCCAAGCTGTTCTCGATGTCCTCAAGTGGTATGATGCCTCTGCGACCCAACCACCAGCATCCAAATACATGACCTCTGCACAGATGCATACAACCCATTCAGGTAATAAAATGCTTTATGTTAGTCCATTTTTAATGAAAGTGGGTTCTCAATTTTGTATATTTTAATCAAGTTTCATTAAAAATTCTCCCTTACGTTTATTTCATTGAATATCTCCACCTGTGTGTCTTTTTTTACAGGTTCTTCAGTATCTCGAGTGTCGTCTAGTAGTCCATCATCATCAACTCCAACAGACACGGAGCACCCGGAGCCTCCGCCGCCGCCTCCGTCGCGACCTGATCGTACTAAAAGTATTGTAAGTTCTCGCCATGTTCCTTTTCTATGTTCATATTATTTTTACTTTTGAAAAAACAGAATCTCTAATTTTATAAAAATCTATGTGATCTATTAATACTTACTGAATACTGTGTTTTCAGTACACAAAACCCATAGAAGAAGAGGAAGCACCTCCGGCGAGGCCGGTCGCCCCGCCCGCCTCGCCGCCGCACATCTCGCATCCCAACATAACCACTCATTCAGTAAGGACTTCCTAAAAATTTTAAATTGAGTTTTGTATAACAGGAGACTTATATACCAGGAGTTAGTACCGATAAAAAGAAATTAATTAAATTATGAGTGGATCACTTTGTTTTGGGAATATGAATTTTCATCTTATTTGTCTGATAGTTAAAATAAATAGCGGGCTTATGTTTGGTTATTTAACTTTTGTATTTGTTTGTAAGCAGATATGCAGCCGAGTGGATGTGGGCGGGTCCCCGTTGCCGCTGGACCGCAACAAGAACCCGGCGCCCGCGGCCGCGCCTCAGACACCACCCGCGCACCCCCCACACCCGCCACACCCGCAGCACACCCCGCACGCCCCCATCGCGCCCCCCGCCAACGGCGCACAGACCAACACCGACACGGGGTAAATATACTACTAATTAGCACCAGTTACATTGAAAAAATTGTAAAGCATATGACGCTTATAACAATGATAAATTATAATTTATGAAGATCATATATCTGCAGACGAGCAACTGGTCAACAGCAAAGAAAGAAAAAAATGACTGATGAAGAAATTTTAGAAAAATTAAGAACAATAGTTAGTGTTGGTGATCCAAACAGGAAGTACACAAAAATGGAGAAAATCGGGCAGGGGTAAGTTTATACATATTGTTGATTATGGTGCCCATATTGCATGGTGTATCAATTCAACATTTATCTTGAATAACAAATATCTTTTGATACAATAAGTGATACATGATTCCAGTGCGTCAGGTACGGTGTACACGGCCATAGAGACGTCGACAGGCATGGAGGTGGCCATCAAGCAGATGAACCTCAGCCAGCAGCCTAAGAAGGAGCTCATCATCAACGAGATCCTCGTGATGCGGGAGAACAAACACAACAACGTTGTCAATTATCTAGACAGTTATCTCGTCAATGAGGTAACTGATTGCATACTTTTAAATAAAACAAAAGGTCAATTTGGACATGTTTTATTTCTTTTTTATTGTGGGTGTGGTAAATCTCATTTGATAATTGAAAATGTTGGTTTTATATTTGCAGGAGCTATGGGTCGTTATGGAGTACCTCGCGGGCGGGTCCCTGACGGACGTGGTGACGGAGACGTGCATGGACGAAGGGCAGATCGCCGCCGTGTGCCGAGAGGTGCTGCAGGCGCTGCACTTCCTGCACACCAACCACGTCATACACCGCGACATCAAGTCCGACAACATACTGCTCGGCTTGGACGGACAAGTTAAATTAAGTAAATATACTGTTTTATATATAACTAGCTTTTGCCGCCACTCCGTCCGCGTGAAATTTAATAATAATAAAATAGAAATTAAATAAAATGTAGCCTATGTTTCTCACAGCTAAATTACCTTTTTAACAGTGAAAGATTTTTTGAAATCGGCCCAGTAGTTTTTGAGCCTATTCATTACAATGAAAAAAAGTTTTCGTCTTTATAATATTAGTATAGAAAAGTGCACCTCGATGTAATGCAACTTAACGATTTGTAATTCTTTAATAGCCGACTTCGGATTCTGTGCTCAAATATCGCCGGAGCAAAATAAACGAACGACGATGGTGGGGACGCCATATTGGATGGCCCCCGAAGTTGTAACAAGAAAGCAGTACGGTCCTAAGGTAAAAATGAAAACAGTAGTACACTAAAGTCATAAACATTCTTTTTGAATTCTTGGACTAAATTTGATATATGTTCCAGGTGGATGTATGGTCTTTAGGTATAATGGCAATTGAAATGATCGAAGGCGAACCTCCGTACTTGAATGAAAATCCACTTCGCGCACTTTATTTGATCGCGACGAATGGCAAGCCCGATATCAAAGACAAGGAGAAGCTCAGCACTGTGTTCCAAGATTTCCTAGATCAATGTTTAGAAGTCGATGTTGAGAGGCGCGCGACGGCGTTAGATTTACTTAAGGTAATTTCTACTACCAATAACTGAAACCAATTGCAACTTTGTTCTAATTTACAACTTAAAACAAACCTGAACTTATTACTAAATACAGTATTTTCGTTACAGCATCCATTTTTAAAGATGGCGAGACCGTTGGCGTCTCTAACTCCTCTAATTATGGCCGCGAAAGAGGCTGCAAAAGGACATTAGCGCAGGCCACCGGCGCCCGCAGCGCCCGCGCGATTCTAGTGCCCCCAGTGCCTATACGTGCTGTACACGTGCGTACACGTGCCTGAACGTGCTGTACACGTACGGACATATGAACCAAACTATACATGTAAGCTGCGAACATTCAGCAAAACATAATGCAGTGTTATGGTAAAGTATGTTGTCAGTGAAGTTACAAAGCTATTAAAACAGGCTTATTTTGTAAAGTGGCTGCGATGTGTTACATAAGTGATCGTATTTTTACAAAAGAAATGTTAATAAATGTGCAGTCCAGTAGTTGTAAAGTTGTGTAGTATTGTGTAGAAACATTATTTATTAAAGATTGCTAGCCCCGGCGAGGTATCAGTCTACTGCGGGACGAATCGAAAGGGATATATAGGGTGTAGATATACTGTAGCATTAGGAGTGGAATTTGAAATGTAACAAAATAATCTGCAAATGAAGACTGGCAGTTAACTTTTAGAAGTTGTAAAGTATAAATAGTAGATGTACTGTAGTTCTGTATTAGTTATATAACCGGATCAGCTTTTAACTGTGATGGTAGTGGGTAGACTGTGGCGGCAGTAGGCTGATGCACTCGCTCGGAGTGTAGGAGGGGGAGGGGGGGCGTCGCGTTGCCCCGCCTCAGATGCGGTTGTTTCAAAGGGTAAAGTTGTCAGTTTTATAACTCGGAAATAATAACGCTACGAAGTGTTTCCTATTTAAGAATAATGGTTATATTAAGGTCCCGCTTTAAGAGGGGTTATAGCATCAAGTATTTCAATGAAAACTAGTGAGTGAATGAATATCAATATAAATAATGAATTAATTTTGACTGAGATTTGATCCTATAGGCAGTATATCTGTTGGCTTACATTGCTTATTATAGTCGGTACATGCGCTAGTTTTATGTATAATTATACATACATTATCATTGTATTTATATTTTTTAAACTGCTTATGTATTTTTTATCCTAATGACATTTGTATATGGAAATAAGTTTTAGCACGGTTGCGATTTTAATATTTTTGACATGAACATATTTACAGTAGCAAAGTTTACGTATTGTATTGTTTTAAATTGAAGACATTGTTACTTTAAGTATTAATAAACTAAAATATTTTGATGGATCCATTTATTGTTAGTCATCAAATTGAAGCATTTACCTAGTATTAAGTTTATATAGTTTATTGATTATATTTGAAATCAGAAAAGTCGGCATCTTTTGTGGCACAAAAGTATTATTAAGCTTTTAAATGAACAATTGTAAATTACGAAACTTAGATAGAATATGAGAGATTGTTTACCTTCTATATGATAAGACAATAGCTCCATAGCTAGAGTTGGATACAAATAATAAATGCAAGCAAAATGTACTCCGGATATCTTTGTTTAGTGTATTGTACTCGTCTCTGCTTTCGTTTATAGGTTGTGCCAGAAGACGCCATTAAATTTCCTTTGAAATTGTTTATGTTTGCTATTTTTTATTAAGCTTGTAAGAGAGAGAAGTGGAGAGCATGTTTTGAATGTTTGAGAGGAATTATGTTAACAAAAGCGAAGAAAATCAGTGTCACCTGTAGACTGTATAGATACAAAAAAGCAGTGATTAGTACTTTTTGACAATACAAAGTGACCAATTAACGCTATATAGAGTTCTTACATTTGATCCCGGTTGGTGCAATGTGACGGTGATTCATTATTGATGTTAATGTTTGTTTTTATTATAGGTTTGCTTATTACATATATCTGGAGCTATTAGCATATCGTTTTAAATGCAATATAATTTATATATGTATATTATTCGTCGAATACTCGCCGTCTTGAGGCCTAATATAGACTATGTTTGACATTCAAATGTGGCCTATTATTAAAATGCACATAAATCATGCCCGCACCAACCACTGCTAAAATGTGCAACAACATAGAAATATGCAAATATGTAGCCAAATTATGTTGGCAATTTTTAATGAAAACGTTTAGTATCAGACTAAATTTTAAGGCAAACAATATTGTGATCATGAAAATGAATTTGGAGTATGCATTTGGTAAGATAAAAAACAACTGTAATTATGTAATCTAATTTGAAATGTATTATAAATGTAATGAAATATGAGACATTTAAATGGTTTTCATATATTTTGAGAGTTGTATAACACCAGTGCCATGTCTAAGTAACTTGTGCATATAAAATACAACCATACTATAATAAAAAGACTCACCATTATTATATCTTTTCATTTGTTGTGACGTTTAATCCAGTTATCACTTTTTTGGTTCATCATGATTAATAAAATAAAAAACAACTTAGCGTAAAAATATTTATTGCAATATTTTCACTACCACATTACAATTCAAATGCTATATAGACTCGCAAAACTATAAATAATTGAAATTAAAGATAATGGGTAAATTATTGTGTTATTATTAAATAAAATGACTTAATTTGGTAACTAAAATGTTTTATATTGAGGTATGTGTGTTTAACTAAGTTAAGGCACATAGCGAAATATTTATTTTGTTATTACGCAATTAAACTAACGAAATATAAATAGGTTAGTGTTGCTAAATACATTTTATAAAATAGCTCTCGCTTTATAAATATGACGAGAACACAATATGCTATAGTGTTGTGCAATTTAAAAAACTTTGCGTAGATGTTTTGGAAGAACTGTATAATTCTTAAATACACTTTAGTTAAATCGTCCTAGCTGACCTTAGAAAAGTTATTAAATTTCGTATTTACTTCATTTTAAGGTTTTACTACCTTTTGAAATAGATAGAAAACAAACATACAATATATTAACAGTTTATGTTATCCAATAATTTACTATGGCCTTCAAACTTCTATAAATTTCAGACCTCGCGCTTTTCATATTTACAAATCAAATTTTATATACTAATGAGTACATAATACATAAAACAAGCATATTTTGCTGTTGTTTACATTTTAGTATATAAAAAAGACCTACAGTTGGTGATAAAAAATCTACTGGATACATGGTTCATTGTACTTATTTTTAGTTTACGACTTAGAAATAAAAATTAATCAAAAACGGATATGTTTCGTTTTGTTTATTTATTTGGAAACAAGTTATTTTGTTATGCTTTTGAATAATGATGTAACATGTAGATGTTACTTGTTAATTCCATAAATACCATAAATAGTACATAAAAGAAAAATAATACCAAATGTATTTAAAAGTGTTCAGCATAGTATTTATTAATACTTAAAAATCTTTCCAAGTAATGTAGATAAATAGAAATGTATATAGAATGTACGCCATCTAATCTTATTTGTTAATCCTATTTGAATTAAGTATTTACATCTACAATAATACATAGCAGTAAAATCGCAAAGTTTTAAATACTACGCATCAAAAAATATACTCTCCTTGAGTGTTGATAAAAAAATAATGAAAATGTAGTTTTTTATTCTAACCCTGAAAAGTGCGAGGTCTTGGGATTTGATACATTTTGATTATCGTGAAATAGATTTCTATCACATTTAGTCCGCTCTCTCCTCAGCCGGTATGAAGTCCAACGATGCGGAATTAATACAAAAACGTTTCTTAGTCGGTGCTGGGCCATCATTGAACACATGTCCCAGGTGAGCGGAGCACTTGGAGCATCGCACCTCAGTTCGCACCAAACCTGGCCGTGTTAAAACCAGTAATATATTTGCTCCAACTTTGATTCCACATACCGAGTCCATTCACCAATAAGCCGTTTATTTACACATCACAGTAACAGCGGTGATGTATTAATAACATTATCCCATATGATTTTCGTTGTTCGTGTAGTGAGGAGTGCAGAGTATGTTGTCGCAGCGGCGGCCGACGTCCGCGCGGCCCGGCAGCCATCCAGATGGAGCAGAATGGAACGGGACAAGGCAGGGCAAAATGAGGAATGGGATAATTGCAAATTAATGTCATGCACATTCCACAATTGTTAAAGTGACAAATATGGTAATGCAGTGTAATAGACATGCACCGTGCAACATTGTTATGATACGCAATTTATGTATGACGGCCACAATAAAAGATGAAAATTTTATGCAAAGATATTCCAATTAAATTGTCAAGTGTAAAGAAATGTGATAAGAATGCAAAATGATATATGTGAGTGATATGAATGTATTATAGATATAGTATAAATTTAAAAGAAAACAATAAGCATAAATAATAAATAGTATAAAAATACATAAATTAGTTTACCAAACAATTGCCGACTTACGTTTGTTTTGTGGTGGACAGGATTGTAATTCAGGTTTGTCAAGGACACGGGCAAGACAGACAAAAAAGATAAAAAAAATGCATTAGCACCAAAGTCCAAAATTTTCCTTCACCTCATTTAGTAAGGTCAATAAAATTTATTAGTGTTAAAAAGGGAGTTATGTACAAATCTTAAAAATACAGTTATCAATTTACACTTTAGGTACATATTTGTTGTAACAAAGGTCAAACTAGCATTAAATTCAATTGATATCAGAGCCTCTTTAGATTTGGTTCGTTTTATACAATATGTAATTGTGCTAATATAATCACTTTTCTCTGAATAATGTACAATACTAATTTTCTTCCATAAATAAGGGTAAATAGGAGTAGGCAGTAACTCAATAAATAAACATGAGTAAAATAATTATAAAATCATTAGATCCACAACTTAAAACATAATTAAGTACAGTAAAAGCATATAGTATTTCATAGTTATGAATATAAAACAACTGTTTTATTTCATAGTCATTTTTTATTATTAGTATTTGAGTGTTTAAAGAATCAAGATGGCATACAATATAACAGAAGTAGAAGTAATAAATATGTTTGGACCATTTGAAAAAAATAAGAACAAAAAACATGATTTATACTGCTTAAGAAAATATTAGCATGGTATAGCAACATATCATTTATTATTTTACTAAACGAAATGAAAAAGCAAAAAAAATGAAGCAATTTAAATGATGTGTCAAAGCAGTATGAAAAGCTCTGATTTTTCATGCAATGATATAAACTTGTAGTTTTAAAGGATTTTCAATTTAGGTAAGGTTTAAACTTAAAACCTATCTATAATCTGTCTAACCAGATTGAAAGTTACATACTAAAGGATTTACCCAGTAAATGACATTGGAATTGATTCCACTTGATTGAGTTCACTAGTCAACTTGAAATTGAATCCATCACAATGTCCACTCTACTGTATCTTAATACTTTATTGTTCTTAATGCTTTATATTCAGATGTTTTGAGGTCAACTGATAAGATAATGCAAATACATGTTTTTATTAGATAGTGGATAGATATTACTGTGATGTCTGTATCCCACAAGATGTTAGTAATTTGGTTAAAATAAGTTACTTTTGTAAACATAAATACAAGAAATGTCATATACCTGCACTAGTATCCTGGTGTAATGTCACTTTTTCCTTTGCAAGAACATCATTGAAAGCAGGCCAGCCACATCCTGAGTCATATTTAGTCTTGGAGCTGAACAGATCTTGCCTACATACTACACATACATACATCCCTTCTTCATAAAATTTGTTGAAACAACCTAAAATAATTCACGCATTATAAAAACTGTACACAGCAAGACATATTACAAAGGTCTTAAATATTTTTGATTATTACTTTTTAATCTTCTACATACCTGTAAAAGGTCTTTCAGTTCCAGCTTCTTGAGTAACATGGTATTGTAGCGGAGTGAGACGTTTTTTCAGTGACTCTTTATCTTCCATAGCTCTCCACACTAACGCTAAAATTAAAAAATAATGTGAATCTTATTAAAACTATTCTTGGCATTTATCCATCAATATCACAGCACAAGGTTTTCTGATGTACTAGGGTTGCGCACGTGTTCACTGCATCTAATTTACATATGTAACGACGTTATACCTGTGGTAAATGGATGTTTCAACTGAACAGCTCTGTTAGATTGTACGGCCTTCCTAAATATAGCAAGAGGTCGAAGTAAACTACGCATAACTCATTTCTTATTAAAACCAAAAAAAAGTAGTTCCTTTACGTGAAAATTGGTTATTAGTAGACAGAGCCGAAATACTAATTTAATTTATTATAAAAGTAATCAAATATCAATAACTGAAAAGCTATTAATTGTATTTTATTGATATTGATAATGTCGAAGTCGACGATCAAAGTCAACAATCTGTTGATCAAAGAGTATGTGACATATATATAGTAACATTTGACATTGACAATTGTCGTCAAAGAGCAACTATTTTTTTTTTAATTCATCATCATCATCACCTACTCACTAAACTTACCCACCGAGGGTCTCGCAGTTTACCCTAAGTTAGGGTGACTAGGCCATAGTCAACCAAGCTGGCCCAGTGCGGGTTGGTTGACTTAACACATGTTTTTGAATTTCTTCGCTGATATGTGCAGGTTGTAAAACGATGTTTTCCTTCACCGTAAGAACGCCGGGTAAATTATGTACATATGAAAATTCGAAAAATCACATTGGTATATGGCGGGATTCGAATCCAAGACCTGTAGATTACAAGTCATGTGCTTAAACTATTGAGCCACCGAAGCTCCTTTTATCAAATAAAACATGAAATGTGAAAACCGATGTAACGCAATAAAACGGAAGATCGTAGATTTCTGGACCGAAACTACAAGTAAATAATAAGTTTTCTAAACCATGTTATTAAGAATTAGTTTTTATTTGTACAACCTGTATTTCTCTTAATCTTCCGAATATTTTATAATTATCGTCCAGGCACATAAGTGATTCATTCGTTATATACGACGTGAGTATCATTCATAGATAGATAATACATACATATACTCGTATTATTGCAGCACTTTTCGTAGTTAGCAGCCGTGAGTTTCCAATGCCGAAACCCATGGTATAAAAACATAATGTTCTCCTTCTCATTGACTTTGAGAAAAAAGACAAGAAATTATTATATCTAGGTGTTTAGATAAGTTTCCAAAATAAAACAATGTAGGTAAACTTTAATGTTTATTTTAAAAAAAATGAAATAGATGCAGAACATTTCTAGTTAGACTGTAAGGAAACTAAATGGCCAAGTAAAGCATGTAAAATAAAAATTGAGAGGTTTCTAATTAAACTTAAAAAATTACTTCAAAATAACACTTTTTTACATTATCGCTTACTAGTACTAGGAATCATGTCGTCCTTCCATTGACTTTTCGACGATGCTTCCGTCAGTTTTCTTTGACTCCTCTGCTGGAAAAATCCAGCAATATAATGGCCTTGACTTTAAATGTAATTCATAATTATTTGAATAGTATTCTTACAAATGTTTTTATAGTTCTTGTTTTTTATATGTTTAGTTAGGACAGTAATTTAACGTACATATGTTATTTCGTGAATAAAATACTATTTTTGTTAACAGTATATAAACTTACAGCAAGGGATTCTCGACTCTTCTGCATCTGCATGAGAACATATTCAGTATCGTCTTGTTCGGAATCGGCGCACGACGACAGCAATTCTTCCGACCGGCGACTGCGGCAACATTCGTCGCGGAGTAGCGGCCGCATCTGTAAAATTAACATATTTCTTTTAGCCTTTAAAAAAATAAAGATCTATTGAGTATTCTTATGATGAAAGTAGTGCATTAGTTCATCATAATTTTTGTTCTTTAATCAGTAGGATTTATGTCGTAGTAATACTGCAGCAGTATCACAATTAATATTAAGAAAACAAGATATTTTTGATACAGGAACTCTGTCAGGCGTTCTCAAAACCAAAGAGTATACCAGAGTGAACTAGAAACTTGGAGCATTGTCCTAAAATTTCATCATTATAAAATCAATGATTTAGAATTGTAGTAATGAGGATAAACATGGTTATGATGACTTTGAGACTGTTAAAAAATAAACACTTACTTTAATTATAAAAGATTTCATTTTCTACTAATTTTATTATAAAATGTTACCTTACAAATCACTTACAGTTAAGGGATTGGGTGATTCTTCAATGCTTAAACCTTTCTGCCAGATGTCAGCGGATAGTTCCTCCGCGTACGAGCTCATCCATGTGCGCAACTTTTTGTAGTGAGCCCCCGCAGAGTGTCTCACTTCCTACAGCCAGGAATTGCACTTTACTTCAAACGTTTTGAACAAATATTAACGTTATTCATAATTTCAATAAGTTAACTAATTAACTTGTCCTAACTAAGTGCAATTCCTTGCTGAATTACGAAACCGAACGTTTACACAAAATACCTGAATATCTTGCCCGCTGTATAACTTTTTAACTTCAGATGGCTTTGTTTTAGGAGCGGTTTCGGAATTAGTACACTTCGAAATAAGGTAGCGCAGAGCGTCTCCCACAAGAACGCACGGTATTATAATGAAGAATAACAGATTCAATATGAATTCCATGCATCTGGAACAGATGCCACAAAGTAAGGTAATTGCTTACTTGCATTCATCTCTGTCATTATTATACTGTTAAATGAATTTCTAAACTCAATTAACTATCTTACTTGCTGATGTACTGAACGGTTCGTTTATTCGTGTCGGGATGTACCGGCCAGCCTTCGTTGTCATAAATGACACGGCGGTATCGTAGCGAGGTCTCGTAATAGTGTTCGAGTCGCCGCGGCATCTTTACAAGACGATCCAACCACAACGCGGCAACATATCGTATAAACAGGCCCAAGAGTGCTTTAATTAGACCTGAGAAGTACAGCAATCATTTATGCACTCTTGATTTTATTGCTTTATTGACATGCAATTTGAAGATTGATTCTGACAACACTGGGTACAATCTGATATTTACTATATATGATTACTTTAGCAAATTGAGCGAGTTGATGAACTAAGTGTTATTCCTGTAAATTTCAAATAACATTGCACATTTACAAGACGATTCTCACTGTATCATTATTTGCGTACCGAGCACGAGCAGGGCGACGAGCACGCCGGTGACGAGGACGCAGACGTTGAGCGTGGCGCTGTCGGCGTAGCAGAGCGAGCGCACGAGCCGCGGG
>NW_013525024.1:393126-416238 GCF_000836215.1 Papilio polytes | reverse complement strand
GCTTACTTAAGCAGACGCATTTGCAATGCCACACGCAATAGCATCGGTCGTTCTTCTTGATTGTGACGTCTCTTACAGCTATAGACTCGTCGTCGTCGTTCAACAGTGTTACTGAAACAAATAAATTAAATGGTACGATTGTTGTTAAAGGATTTAAATTTTAACCATTCCCTCCTTATATTTAAATTGTTGTAGCTACCGTATTAATTTTTATCTTAATGAGGTTAAAATGTTTAATAAACGTTTTTCTTTTTACCGTAGCAATGTGCGGAGTCGTCAGGTATTTCGAAAGGCAGGTCAAGCAGGAAGCGCTGGGTATGTTTGGGCGGTATGATGACAGCCTTTGCGACGGGCTCCTTGTAGCCTACCTGATCGAGCACGCCGGGGCCACAGTCGCGCGCCGCTACTCTATATAAAACAATAACTTTAATCTAATCTAAGTTTGTTATACTTATTTAAGTATTTTAAATAAAGAACTACTTAGCACAAGGAAATATACCTAAAGCGAGCGGCAGCAAGACCAGTATTAGTAACTTGTAAAGTAAACGCTGTTCTTGTTCGCCGCGTGTTGTCCGACACGGCTGTCATGATACGTCCAGAAGATCTGTTCATAATATTGTTAGGAAATTTTAACAACACACTTACGAAATTCTTACTTATGTACGGAACGTCTCGAAGATGTATTTGCAACATGTAAGCAGATCTAGTTAATTACTGTTATCATCATTGAACTAGATCGAGGAAATCGTTTCCGTCTGAAAAGTCACGTAGGATTGTGGCCAATCGCTTTATTTATCTATTATAAATAACAGCAACAATCTATACAAAATATTAAATTTTGTTACCCAACGTGAATTAATTGGTTTCCATCTGCGCGAGACTCGACGTCTATTTGCGAATGATGCGGCCTTCGGTGCGGGATCAACATATACTGGTCGGAGCCGCGCGACGCGAACATGAGGCTCTCCATGTTGCCGCCCATCACTGCCCGCGACTCACGGATAACCACACGGCGAGGACTCTAACATATATTGACATACATATGCCGTACACATTTTATTTAAGAAATCGCTATACGGATGCTGATTGTTTTAATTTATTAAAATAAACAATATTCTTGTATTAACTGAAACTTCCTAACAATGTGATTATTTTACCTTAAATTCTTGAGATGCGTTACTCATAGGTACGTGTGATGAGTTTTGTTTCATCTTTTTTGTATCTTCAAATAGGATGTCATCTATTGCTAGCACCAGGAATTCACCAAATTTATCTAAGGTCATTTTCAAGCAAGTAAGCTTTCGTGTTTACAGAACTTTTTTGCCCAAATTATGTTTTAAACTTATAAAGTTTACCTATAAGTGAATCTGACTTATGTTCCGAGTTAGCTATATTTGTGCCGCGTATAGGTATCAGTAGACAGAGGCTTGTTTTGGGCAGCGCGAACTCTTCGTGTGAGAGCCACTCCGCAGGTCGATACTGGATACTCATGTCCTGGTTGCTCCACACAGGGCGTTGAGTACTCACACTAAAGTTTACGAAGTACTTAATAAATGTTACTCTAGTGTCATTTGTCATAGTAAACATTTCTCAAACCTTGAATATAAAACAAATCTATAACAAATGTGAATATGGAGAACATACCTAGCTACATCTTCCTTAGTAATATCGTTCCAAACAGTTTTTCCTTCTGGTGTACTCAATTTTTCGTACAATTGGATGTTAACGGTATACCACAAGTCAGGATTACCGATCTCATAAACTGCATATTGTTTTTCTCCGTTTCTTACTTTCGGAGAATCATTCGTTGATTCAGTTGTCGTTTCTTCATCTATTTCGAAAGCATCTTTTGAATAAAATTGATTAAATGTCGTTGATTCCATTTTGTACGGATCGTAAAATTCGTTGATTAAATTTTTATTAAAATTATCTTGTTGTAGGGTACCGTATGTTGTATCGTCTAATGTTGGAATTTCGTATTTATCGTCTTGTTTCTCGTTGTAAGGAAATCCATGATTTCCTCTTTTTCTCATATTGAGTTGACGTCGTTTTTTAAAGATATCACGTGTTTCTCTATCTTGGAAAAGAATCTGATTATAATCATGTATATTCCAATACGAAATTTGGTCCGCGTCGAAATACTCTGCGGTAGGTGGTTTCTTCTGACGCTTTGCTTGTTTAGTTGGTGTACTCTTACATTCACCTCGACAAACTATATTAGGACCTAGAAAATTGATTATAATAATAAAACACGGTATATTTGAATAACAAAAATGTAATGTTCATGTGTTTAAACTAACTAGACAAATATTTTTGAGCATCCAATTTTTTCCAAAGCTTTGGAAAGTCTAAATAAATAGTAAAGTTATGAATATGAAATCAATTCCTAAACTAATTCGAGTGAGTCGATTCGAAAGCGAGAAAAGTCTTCTGGAGGCCTTTTTTGCGGTAAATTTCTCCAGTGTTGTCATTTGCTATACAAAATACACTTAAAAGTTCCAATGGAATATAACCTCTATTCTTTTGTTTATTTTAATTTTTTCAATTTTTAATCAATTTTAATAAAGTCAGTAAATTGAAATTGTAATATTAAAAAGTCGCCATATTTTAAAAATTGTATAACAATATGAATAACTAAATATTTGTTTGTTAAAAATGTTTTGGGTTTTAATTTAATTTGTATTTGTTAGAGTAATAAATAATTCCCAATTTAGGAAATGTTTTATAATATTTTCTTTTCAGTTGCATTCACTGGATTTTCCCTAATTTGGGACTATTTTCATTACACTGGTATACATTTACGTCACGCACACTAACCTCTCTACAGGTATAATATCTATGGTAAACCGGTAACTGAGATATCGTTATACAGGGTTCTTCGAGAAAAACCGGTGAGTCGCGTCGGTGTTGACATGGCGAGCCGGGGACGGGGACAGGGGCGGGGACGGAATCCGACAAGCGCTGCGCGGCGGAGGGGGAACGGAACGAACACGCGCGAGGCGTAGCGAGGCAATGCGAGGCCGGTCACCCCACGGCAGTGTGTCGCCAAGCGAGTTATCAATTTAAAGCGTATTGTATTTATCATTAAACATTTTATAATCTCATTCATGGAAAATTTCATAGAAGGTGTACGCCAACATCCATGTCTGTGGAACCCTTTGCATCCAGAGTACAGAGAGATGAATGTGAAGGACAATGCTTGGCGGCGCGTGGTGAAACATTTCAACAACGAATCTATAATTCCTAACAGTAAGTGAATGCACAATAATATTTTTTATTGAATTATGTTTTGAATCAATGTGCAAATACAATTTCTTATTTAAAGAACACAAACAAATTCAATAATAACTCAATACCGTGGCACTACCTTGAAATGTAGTAAAAATCGCAACACCAAGCTGAGCTAAACCTAAAAATAATTACAAGCTCTGTTATTTATAAAAATCTATTTGATTTAAAACGCGAAGTGTGGATGAAAAGCGAACGTAACGGAGACGTTTTTAAAAACATTTATGTAGTCTTAGGCTACCTGCCATTGATGGCTAGCGGAGCGAGGGATAGGCGGACGGTAGTGACGCGGGGAAGGTGAGATAGCGACAGGTGCAACTCAAACGCATGTAGTGATAACTCAAACAGAATTGATGACGAGCAGATCAGCTCACGGTTCGCATGAGTAAAACGGATCAGTAACCCGGCTCGCAGCTTAGCTCAAATTGTAACTGTATAGTTTTGTATTTGTGTTTATTGTTGCGAGTCACCGAGCAGTGTGTAAACAAGTAACGAGCCGCTACCAATGATTGGTACTTCTGCAAATCTTCGGCTCGTATAATTATAAAACATCGCGTTTAGCCAATTTAGTTGTTGGATCACAGCTCAAGGGTTCAAGTTCATTTAACCTTAACTTTTTAAGAGCGAAACTAAGATATGCCTAGTATTGACGCAGTTGCCTGGCTCCATTCTTAAGCCTTCATCTTGTCACTCTCATCCTGTACATATAGTTTGTTATTCAGCTCCGCACTACTTACATTCTTCTTATACATAGAAAAATTCGCTACCAATGTACCTATTTATGGTGTTTTTTATTTTATTTTTAGTACAAGTTGCCAAAATTGAATGGAAGAAGCTTCGCGATAACCACAGAGACGCACTAAAGCGAGCTAAATTGGGCAAAAATAAGCTTCTCCCCGCACATATTACAACTTGGAAGTACGCTAAGATAATGCAGTTTCTCGAGCCACATATGAAATACAGAATTACTGAAAACATAGAAATGGAAAACATACAGCCCGGATGCAGTACAAAAAAGACTGATCAATGTTTCACAACAGATGCTGAAGACGATATCAAGCCAGTTTGTTCCAAGAAACGACGCCACATAGAAAATACAAATGAAACTCCACAAAACTCAGACGCACTAGAATCGTTTTATAATTGTATATTGAAGAGTACGAAAGTGATGCCTCCTTGGATGCAAACACAAGTGAAGAAAAAAATATTTGCTATCATCATCGAGGCGGAGGAAACGCTCGCGGAACAACACAGCGACGCCACCAACAACCCAAGCCAGGACACTACCGATATGACAACTGAACAAAGCGATATTGAAGAAAACACGGAGCCCAAAATAAAAATTGAAGTGTGCTCGGATGATGTTTAATACTGCGAAGAGGAAGACGTGTACTTTCAGCATAATTAGCTAAAGGTTTAAATATAGGTGATTTAAACCTGTCAATGAGGAGACAAATGTATTCTGAGACATTAAAGAAGTACCTTGTAAATACGGAGGTATGGTGGACATCTCACCAATGGTCATGTTTAGAAAGGGATTGACGCGTTTTTTGCGCTCCAACGTGTGCACTGTTTGATACTTGTAACTATCTGAACTATGGACTGCAGTTTGAATGTCGTGCTGTAGTCGGCTCTGTAAAAATATGTATGATATACTGGTTAATGAAGAACTATTAATGTATAAATAATACGCATAAAATGCCAAATGAACCTGAAAAAGTTTTTTTACTTTATAAAGTCACTAAGCCCATTTATCAGCCATTCAAACTTTCGAAGTCCTTTACAGTAACTATCCTAACACGCTTGAAAACTAAGGGAAAGTAGCTACAACCGACTGCAATGCATCAATACCTACGTTTTTGTTCTTTTTGCGTAAGACGTGTTCATCATCTACATTTGATAATATCCCGCTCACAGTCTGAAATAATCATTTAATTTAGACATACATTAGGTACATTCAATTCCTTATGAGGATTTTTATTGAGCACATTTAGTCCAAAAATAGTTTGTGGAACGTGGTAGCAACAATAAATATTACATAATGAGGTTTATATATAAAGTCGTAGAGCGCAATGTCGGAGACCACGGTTACTCTAAATTTTATCATCGACGAGTTGGTACTGTCTAAATTAAATTAATAAAAGCATGCAATCCATAAACGGATTAAATGAAAACCCTTACATCTATCCTATGTATCTTGTATGCCTGAACCGGCGCCTCCCGACGAAGTCGCAGTACGAAGGGGTCAAGTAAACGCACGCGCTTTCTTTTTGAACCATCGAATACGTGCTCTATTGGTATATATTCATCGCCTGAACTCGTCTAAAATTCACACTTATGTACTAAGCATTTACTGACCTTTATTTCACTATTAAAAAAAGTAATGACTATCAAATTAGAAAGCTTATTTTAAGGTCATCACTTATCATATCCATAGGTAGCTTATGAATGTGTTCCAATGACCATATGTAACACATATAAACTTAAAAACTAACTCCAGGTTCACTTGTCATTTTTACAGTGAGAGCCAATTTCTTTTTACATTCACGTAAATTGTTATGTTTGAAAAGTTCCTCGCGTTGAAATCGGGCGTTGTCGCTGTCGTCAGATGTACCTTTTCTGTTCTGTGAATAAGGTTGTTTTAAGCATTAAAAGAAAATGTGATTCAATGTGACATTAAACGAATTTATGGATGCCAGGGTATTTAACTTAAATTCACATAACATTTATTATATAGTAACCAGGGTGCACGAAGACTTTCCCTAACGATTTGCAAAGGACTCTTTCGCGCCTTAAGCTGCGCCGTATTTCGCATCCAGCGACGGTGTGCAAAGTTATAAAACATGCATCGCACTGATAAGTGCACTATAAACTTACGTTAGGCTCACAATCAATGAATACAGCCCTAACTTCGACTTGAGATCTCTGAGCATCTATCTCGCAATTTAATACAGACAGTAAGAATCCGTACAGTAATATCCCTGTAATTATGATTCCGTTTTAAGAAGTTTACAACAAATTGTTTAATCAATGATTACATAACTCACTAAAATAAAAGCTATATCTGCGGCGATAACTTTTAAATATTACAGTGATCATAATGAACATAAGCTCCAGCTGTTTTTTCACATTTGACTATTTTGGCATTGTCGTTGTCAACAGACAGAAAAATGTTTTTTTTTTATTTAGGCTGTGTACGATGTTATTTAGATTTTTTTAATTTGCTTAAACCGACCCTGGATCTGCGGCTGAACTGTTGTTTAGAAGAAGATCTAAACTTAGATCTAGCCTAGGTATTACCTATGATCTTCTCGATATTTCCAACTGAAACGTATTTGTGTAAAGGTCTGAAATCTTGTGTACTGTCTTCTTGCAATAAAAAAAGGAATGTATGAAAATAAAAATTACAAATCATCTTAATTATTTAATTTGTTACTTGATTAAAATTGTTCAATGTTCACAAAGTTGCACAAATTAAATGAGAAACGGAAATACTCTTTATTTCTGTCAATAATTTAATATATTCCATAAATTAGAGAACAACAACAGATTCATAAAAAATATCGAGCGAGCAATCATCCCTTTCTCATTCAATGCGAGGATTATTTCAAATGACCGCCTAACAAATTACATATTATGATGTACAGATTTCACTAGAAAAAGCAGAGATGAAATAGAATCAAGAAAGATATTACAGTACAAATAATACTAGTTGTATGAAAATACCTAGATATTGCAATGAAACTGCCTGTGATTTTAATATAACTAGCATTTTACGAAAAACATGTCTTTTATGTATTTCTACAAGTATATAACATACTTGATCGACCAGTCACGTTAAGTAGATTGTCTAGAATTGAAATATGCGTCACATATTTTTTTATCAAGATAAACGTAGTTTTGAATTGATTGTAGTGATATTTATGAATGATAGATGAAGGATAAAATGTCGCTACTAATGCAGTGCATGCATGACCTAGATTACAAAAAGACCTGATCAATATCACTAAAAATCACGATGTTAATTAAATCTCGCAATTCACTTTACAATTATCAACGACATACTTTTCTAAAACAATAGATTATATTGATCAGATCCCTTGATGACATGATAACTTATAATT
Organism: Papilio polytes; assembly: GCF_000836215.1. Lineage (NCBI taxonomy): Eukaryota > Metazoa > Arthropoda > Insecta > Lepidoptera > Papilionidae > Papilio > Papilio polytes. Next base: position 408,826 of record NW_013525024.1, on the reverse strand, counting down.
ACTGCAAATAAAAACAAAATTAAAAAACAAACAAGGGAAATTATATGACCACCAATTGGAAATGTTAGGGGCCTATGAACTTAATGACTAAATGTATACCTACAGCAAAATAATTATACAGCAGAAAAAAATGTCATCGACATCTAACTTAAACATACTGGTTACTGACCAGATGGTAAAAAAATGGTACAGTTTTTATTAATGCAATATATGGCGCGAGTGGTATGGTCTTTACGAGTTTCAATGCGAATAGTGAATTATATTGAGTGCTATCCTCACCGTGAAATTCCACTGTTGTACTCTTATAAACTTTTGATGGCTCCTACGTAAATTATCATATGTTCGAAACGCACGGGCAAGTCGCAACTTTAAACATTTATAGGATTAATTACGATGCATCAATCAACATACAATAGATCTACATTTCTTCATTCAAAACAAAATCTACATTTCTTCTTTATAATGTTACTTTCAAATGTACATAGCAATTAGTATTTATAAAGTTAATTTAAACAACATTAAATAAATCAAAATCGTGCCTTAAGACAGTTTACGTAGGAGCTATGGATATATTGTTGTCTTTTTTCTCCAAAAAGAATGACCGGGATGACATTTTATTATATGTGCATAGACAGTGGAAGCCCACAGTCGTGACACTCACATCGCTATAAAGCCTATACACAAGCATCCTCTCGCGGTCCATTTTCACAGCTATTTCTAAATGAAAGTCAAGTTTGCGATTGATAGCATTCAGTTTTTATAAATCGTACTTCAGTCATCTATATCTTCGAATTTAAATGTCTCAAAACTGAAACTTTTCATTTAATTCACTGTTTTCAATGGTTATGTTGGTATAGTTACAAAAACTCTTGGTTATTCTTCTTATCTTTTACAACAAATAAGTTTATCGTTAGAGTAAAATAACACCGATTTAATAAAAAATAATTCGTCAAATCATCACAAAAATCTAATAATTTAAAATTAAGATTACAAATGGATTTAATGTAGCATTGACTATTTACAAAGTAATAGAATTGAATACTATCAATCATTTACTTAGCGTAGCGTGTTTATAATTTTATTTCTCAGGACATTTCTGACATTTTATGATTCATTGTCCATCGAAGAGCAAGTAGCAGTTTTACTGGTCTGAAAATAAAAGTGTTTCATTACTTTGGGTTAATTAAAAATTACGAAATCACTCAAGAAATAAATAATTACATTGGTTGGCGACACTTTCAAAACTATGTTTCGAAATAGTGTTGTGTTAATGTTTTTGACAAGAAATGTGTATTACTTTACAGTAGATATCTTACCTCGCAACTATCGTAGAAATAAACAGCCGTTTCGTTGTCCGGGAAATTAATTGTGTAAGTCTTGTTGACATCATCGCCCACACCCGACCACGTGCACGAATCACCATTAAGCTAGGGGAAAAAAAATATGTCAAAGAGATTGCAAGGCAGTTCCTCGGATATTCCATCATTTATATAAATGATATGCTTTACTGTCATTTTGAAACGATAGCCAAGGGGATTAAAGTAATATAACTGATTTACCTGGAATTCAGTATCAATAAATATGAGTGTGTCTGCAAGCACTTCGCCTGTGTTCATGTCGGTCACGAGGATCTTGGGCGAGTACAAGTTCTGGTCAAATAGCACTTGTATGTTGGCCTGCGGGCAGCTCTCCTTGTTGCTGCCTTTTTCTACTATTGCTTCTCCTTCACATGAAAAATATATTCCTGTTTCATCTTCTTCTTCCTATAATAAAAAAAAAAAAAACATTATAATCGTGTTACAATACAAACAACCAAATCCTGGCGTCCAAAGGTTACTTTTAAATTGAGTTCTTTACCTCATTGTATTCATCAGAGTCATCATGTTCATAATTTTCGTAATCCTCATCCTCTTCCCTGTAGTCATTTCCTTCATCCTCTTCCACGCAATAACCTTCTTCAGCCATATCAAAATGAACTTGTTTAGTTTCCATGACAGGTTGCTTGATGGTTTCACTGGTAGCAGGACTTTCTGTTTCCTCTTGGGTACTCGTCACAACCAATTTCTCCCCAACCTCTGCCTGAGGGACGCTGGTAACTTGTAGTGGCGCAATTTTTCCTTTTGCTTCCATGGTTTCTTTTTCCTTTCTTATAGCCTCCGCGGCTGCAGCTTGTAAAGACTGAAACAACGGTTACCTATTACTTATGATTTCTATATTTATTACTGAAAGGATGAACATTTTTAGTAAAAACAGTATAAAGAATGTTAATTTAAATGGCTCAATTTATGCTCTACTTACCCTAACACATTCAACAACTTTGTCATGGAAATTAGTAGCGCCAACAGGCGTTTTGAATCGCACGGCCAACATCTCCTGCTCGCCCGCGGCGTTCTCCTCGCCGTAGTTCATCCCGGCCCAGGTCCACGCGCGGTTTGAATTCTTCATAGGCAATAATTGCAAGTCCATGAACAGCAACATGTTGAGTACCAATTTGTGCACCTGGTAAATATATGCTAAATTAATACTTGGAAAAAGGATGTACAAGTTACGTTAATTAGTAAAAAACTAAAACTCTTAATTAACTATAATGAAGAATTAAAATATAAAAATATGTTACCTGTTCTCGCCTGAGTAGAAGGCGGTAAGTCATTTGTTTAGGATGAAATAGCACTTTGATCTCGCCAACGCCACGCTCTTTCCATTCCCGACCTTTTTCGTCGTATCTAAATAATTTACAACGTTCACCAAACAGCTTCACCTAAAATAACATGTTTTATTTATCATTTAGGTATATGAGAATTATCGGGATAACGTAGAATAGGTTCGTATTTTGTGGACAACTGGGGCTTACCTCATCTTCTTCACCAGTAGTTACAACAATTTTAGCTGGCAATGGAACAATAGGCTCATAATGAGGGTCGTACTCGTCAGCGGCTGCTCCTTCTGACTCGCCCTCAACATTATCTTGTGACTTATCTTTATTCACTTTACTAGTAAATAATTGCTGGCCAGCTCCTTCCCATTTGAAATCTGCTTTTTCTGTTAATAAATAAATAATTATAATAGTGAAATACAAAAATTGTATAAATAGGAACATGTAAAGCTATCTTACGTTGAATGTTAAATCCAGATGCATTTGAAGATAATGCGGCAAATGACAGCTCATTGTCAACTTTTAAGGCTCCAGCCACTTTATTCTCTTTGTCATCTTTAGATGCATCATTGTCTTTTAATGTCACTTCCGTCACAGCTGTTGCTTGATTTATATTATCTTTAGGCTTGGAGCTAATGGTCACTGCTTCACTTGACCCCTTCCCAAAAAAACTACTAAATGTTTGACCCTGAGTACTGAAGGGACTAAACTGACCCAATTTTGGTGCATCAGTTTTTAAAGCGGATGGACCGAACATACTTCCTTGACCCATTCCACTAAAGAGGTTAATGGGCTTTTGATCATCTCCAAAGATAGATTTGACTTCAGAATTCTTTGGCATTTCTTTACTATTACTTGATAAATCAAATAATGATTTGTTACTATTTACACCTGTAGATGTCTGTATCGGTTTATTTTCGAATTCCATACTTTTATTTTCTGTAGATATATTACTTTTCACTGTATCTAACTTAGGTGGAGCTAAAATAGATTTTTTCGTAACTGATGATGGCTGAGGAGAAAAAATGTTTGTAGTTCCAAATGTCAAGTTCTGTTCAGACAATCCAGAGCTAGACTTTTCAGTTAATGTGTTGTCTTTGTTAATAGCTCTGCTTGCATTTAAAGTGTTCGATACAAATGCTAAAGGAGTGCGGAAAATAGAAACATCGGCAGTTTCATTTAAGATGCCTGTAGTCCCATAAGCCGTATTTGCTGGGCTTTGTTTGGAACCATCCGCGGGAGTGGAAATATTGATTTCCGACGCTCCTACAGTAGTGTTAGATAACGATGTTGTTGTAGAATTACAAGCTGGTTCACTTGTAACATCTTCGTCGTTACAACCTCGACATCCTTGACACGGGGGCTTACTTTTGTAGGTGTAAAAGTTTTCAGGCAGTTTAAGCTCTATAGCTCTTTGCTTGTCTTCATTGGAGGCAAGTATTTCACTTACGAAAACAACGTCGTCAGTCTCCTTTTCTTTCTTAGTATTATTGTATTCGGCTTGAGAATTACAAGCCATGTCTACAGCGACCTTGAATTTCAATGCATGTTCAGCACTTGGAAATTTGAGGCAAAAGTTTTCAACGCGTGATTCTCCTTCGCTACAATCGTTAATAGTTAAATGCCAAGTTTTTTCATCTTTCGCTGAGCATTTAATTTCAGACGTTAGATTATAGTTAAAGCAAATGTTTGAATCTTGGTCTTGTCGCATTATTATTCTGAAAATATAAATTAACATAAATATTAATTCATTAAATGGAGATTTGCATTGAATAGGTAATAAATAAATGAGGCAAAATTTAACTTACCTTAATTTATTGCTCTCTTTAGGTTTTAATATTTTTACTATGCCGACTCCATATTTTTCCCATTTACCCGATATGAACTTGTACAAGTTGGCCCTCTGTCCAAACATTAAAATCTCATTTTCTTCTTCACTAACATTGTCAACCTGAAATTGTTTAATAATTGTTAAATGTGATTAAAATTGTTCTATTTCCGATTAACAAAATGAACTTGAGTTTAGAACTTACCTCTTTTAGAATACTAAATGGACTAGGAGGAAGTTTTGCTTCCTCTATATACACAAATTTACTTTTTTCTGTATCTTTAGATTTATCCTCAGTTTGCAGTGGTTTATAGGTAAATCCAAAACCTTTTGTGTCATTTTGTTTCGGAGCAGAAAAAACTTTAGAGTCATCACTTTTAATGGAAAAATTTAAAGGCTGTTCTTTCTCAACCAATTTGGGTGCACCGAAAACGTTAGGATTCGTCTTTTGATCGCCAAAAGATATCACACTCGGAATGCCAAAGGTAAAATTTTGAGTGGTATTCGTGCTAAACAAATTTGTTTCACTTTTCACAGTCTTCTCATCATTTAGATTATGAGAAATGCCAAAAGTAAATTTAGGACTTGAAACATTGTTTGTAAATATTGATTTATTCTCTTTTATGGCAGCATTCTGATCAATTAATTTGTTTTCTTTGGGTACAGAATTCTGATATCTGGGTTTGTTACACGCGCTACATTCAGTCACGTCGCTATTGTTTCTTACTAAACACATGTCACATTCCCACGAACCTTCCTTAGGTTTAAATTTATCTCCCCAACCAGAAATAGCATTATTTGTCTTAGGCATTACAAAAGTATATTGACTTCCGCTGTTAGAAATTGGTTTGGTATCGGCTTTTGATGAGGGTTCTTTGGGAGTATTACAAGCGCAACATAGCGCTACATCTGGTTTATTGTTGATATAACAAGTTTTACATTCCCAACTCCCAACTTTAGGTTTAAACTTATCACCCCAAGTAGATGACGTATCAATTTGAGGAGGAATTTTTTTATCGCCATTGCTGTGATTAATTTGTTTATCAGCATTCGATCCCTCTTTAGGTGATTTTGAATCATCAATTTTAGAAAGAGCCGACATAACAGCTTTTAGAAAATCTTCACATATTTGAACAGTTTTAAATCTTAAACAGAAAGTTTCAGGGATTAATTCTCCCTCTGAGAAGTCTTTGGCGCACCACGTTACTGCTTTATCCATATTTGGCATTTTCTGGAAGGTAATATCTTTACTAATAGCGTGATTACAACATACTTTCATAATTTGTTCTCTTCTCATTAAAAGACGAATTTTTTGACTATTGTCTTTGTGCATCAATAATTTAATATTTCCAAGACCTCGTTCTTTCCATTCTCTGGTTGATGAATCATATCGTAATAATTTTGCACGATGTTCAAATAAAATAATTTCATCTTCTTCGCCAGTTTTTTGATCGACTAAAGCAGGTAAAGGCACAACAGGTTTGAAATCAACTGCAGGTTCAAATTCTTCAACAGTATCGGAAGTATTCAATTTATTTGTGTTTTCTGTTTGTTGCTGATTTTGTGAAACTGAATCAGTTTGTTTTGTTGTAGTATTAAACAAGTTAGTAAACTGTGTGCTGGTGTTGGATTTGAATGACAAAGTACTAAAAATATTACTTTTTGATGTTTGTGGGGTCGTAGGTGTATCACTTGAAGTCACATTATTGATAGTTTTAAAAGATGGTGTAGTCGAAAACGTGAAACCGCCAACAACGGTTTTATTTTGATCCAAATCGACTTTCGTAGTTTGTGAAATTTCAGGTTGCTTTTGATTTACACTTGTGGTGGTTATTGAAGAAGCTATAGCCTCTTGTCGAGCCTTTTCAAATGTGTCATAAAACTGTTTCGCAATTTCAGCAGTTTTGAATCTGATACAGAACTTTTCAAATATAACTGTTTCTTCGGCAAAATCGTTTGCTACCCAAAAGTAAGCTTTCGTCTCATTCATCATTTGTTTTATTTCCATTTCTGGCAAAATTATGTGATTTGCACAGATTTTATGAATTTGTTCTCTCCTCATGAGTACTCTTACTTTGCCAGTCTTTTTGTGCTGTAATAATTTCATTTCACCAAGACCCCTTTCTTTCCATTGTTTATCGACAAATCGGAATAATTTGGCTCTTGCGCTAAATATTACAACTTCATCTTCTTCTCCAGTTGTCACCTTTACTTCAGCCGGTAAAGGTATGATTGGTTTAAAGTCCGGACAAGGGTCATAGTTCTCTACCGATGTGTTACTTTTTTCTGATAATGTTCTTGATTTGTTAAGAGAAATATTGGGCGATGAGTCAAATGGTACACCGCTGACTATGTTGGAATTTTCTTGTGAAGTGCTATTAAAAAGACCGGTAGATTGAGTATCGGCAAATATAGATGGATTCCAAAAGGAAGAAGAAGTTGCAGTTACAGTTTGTTTAGTCGTCCCTTGCGTAAAACCAAGTTTTGACGGGGATAAAGCCCTATTTTCGGAAGTAGTTGGCATTGGTATCTGATAATTATGAGGACTTCCCTTGATGTGCTGGGGTGGGACAGTTACGCTTAATACTGGCGCAGGAATTGCGGCACTGGTAGGTAAGGGATCAGATGAGGTTATAACTACATTCACCGGTAGTGACCGCGAGGGGTCTTTAATATCAACTGTACTAGTTGGTTTTAAAGTTGGAACTGTTGTTGACAAAGGAGCTTTGGTAACAGAAGTTGTTATAATTGTAGATGACAACACAGGTATCGTAGACACTGTAGGTATCGTTGTCACAGATGGCAGTGTGGATGCAGAGGACATATTAGGAGGGATAAGATGCGCATCCAGATACATTTGATCTGGTGTTGGATATACATTAGGGTAGTTCATCTGACCCCTAGTAGGGTCAAATAATTGCGCTCCTGGCACAGACTGTGGTTGAGTAAATTGAGAATACTGATTGAACAAACTGTATAAATTTTGCCCATACATATGGTATGGATTAGATGGCATTGGGAATGGAGGTACAAGACGTTGAGTGAAAGGTGGTATAACCTGAGATGGTGTAAAAGGTATGTGCGGCGTAAATGTTGAAGTGCTCTCAGTTGTTCTATAGTTTTCATCCAAATTATACAAGTCACTTTCATTTACCGCTTGATCAGAAGATCCTTTCTTCAACTTAAACACTTCTTTCTTTAACTCAGCCACTTGTTTCTTTAATTCTACGACATCTTTACATTCGTTTCTACATTCATCTATTTGACCTTTAACTTGGTCAATTGATATTTTAAGAAGTTTAAATTGTTCAGTAGTATTTTCTGTATTCAAATGAATGGTGTTTATTATTTGATTTCCCATCGTATTATTTTCTTTAAACCATACTTTCGTTTGTTCCATGAATTCATTAATCATTGAGTCTTTTTTTTGCAAATTTCTTATATGTGTTTCAATTCTTTCTAAGTACTGATTATCTATCCTGTTGTTTTCTAATAATTGAGAGTCTATTGCAGACCGATAATTGGTAATGTTAGCTTGCGATTGATGTTTAGGTGTAGAACTGATATTGCGAAAATGATGGTTAGGTCGAATAGAAAACTGTTCACTGGTAATCAGAGAAATGTTTTCGTCGGATAAGTACTTCCCTTCTATGTTGTTAACATGAGTAGAATAGTCTGGATCAACTTTATTTATACATGCTTCTATGTCTCCAATCAAATCTTGTGTTTCAGAATATAAGTTGGTACTTTTGAAAGCCTCAGTTTGTTTCAATTTATCCAAAGCATTATAAGCAAACTGTTTAGATTTCATTAATAATGACATACACTTTGAGTCAGCTCCAGCTTCTCTCGAGTTGGATATTTCTTCCAAAGCAATTCTTTTGTATGTTTCGCCAAGATAATAAAAGGCCTTGGGGCTTTTTATATTGGCTAGCAAATCAATCACTTTTTCAAACTCTCCATCTCTGAGATGTATAAGAGCCACATAAAGTTTACATTCTTCAATTAATGTGTTAAGTTCTTTAGATCCAAGGTCTGAATGTGTATAGTCAAAGATACGCTTTTTAGGTATTTTAATAAAAGTATTGTTTTTTAGTTGGTTCAAGAGCGGTATTGCTGCTGAATAATATAGAAATGCTCTCATTTCTAATTTAGTGCTTCTTTCTTCTTCAGTTATTAGCTTAGCTTGCTCACTAAAAATCCGACCAAGAATGCAAAGAAGCTCTGGATCTAAGCCATGGTTATCTATACATCTTACTACTTCAATACCAGCACTTAATGTGGCACGGATATCTGTTAACTCTGTACCCAGCTCATTTTGACAGAATTTATAAGCACAATCCCACCATTTCATTTGTGTAAGACTACAAAGTAAATCAGTAATATTGGCTGGTACAGTGTGTGGTCTATCATCAGCAGCATATAATTTTTGATTATGTTTTTGTTTTGCTGATAATGCAGAACAGTAAGCAAAGGCATAAACATCTATTTTGCTGAGGGCTTCTGGTCCACTATTCGTAACAGTAGGCATTAACATGTCAAAGAGAGTACATTTAAAATCAGATAAATTTTTGTAATTAATCAAAATCCAAACAATATGATGTAAGGAATTTGGATATTCTCTTTGAGCATTGTCATCATAAGCCTCAACTTCACTTCTTCTTGGTAACCTGATTGCAGGAATATTAAATGAATTGGATGTAATGTGAGATGTCTTCATTTTTGCTTGATATTCACTAATTGGGTAAAGTTTTTTGTATAGTTTTTCTTTCCATTCAGGGCTAGAACAATATTGTGATATTTGATCTAGAAACAGTTGACTTTTATCCTGACAATTTGAAAGTAAATAATGCCCAGACTGTGAACATCTATAGCTACCCTCTATGTACCATCGTTGAACTACCTTTTTTTGTTTTTCTGGAGCATGGTGAAGCCAATTGACCTTAGAATCCATTGGAACTATTTGCCATGCTATTAGCATTAAGGGATCTGCTAATCTAGTACTTTCCCTCCAATTTATTAGATCTTTTTTTGCCTTTTTAAGTAGAAAAGTTGCAGTATGGAAAGCCAGCTGACCTTTGTGGTGTTGCAAAAGATATGAGTGAAATTCTGAGTGTCCACTGGGTGCACCAACACGAGCAACATTTTCTATTGCTTGGTCATAATGAAAAAGTAAATCATTGCATTCAATCAAACTTTTTGATGAACCACTAGGTATTTCTGTAAGACTTAGGAGACATAGTCTCTCTTTTACAGTCAGCAAAAGTAATTGGTATAGCCAATCTTTCAAGTCAAAAGTGTAACTTTTTAAAACCTGGGATATTATTTCATACCAATCATTGTTTAGTGAAAAAAAATTGTTGTCAAATTCTACATTACAACTGTGTACAAATGCATCTTTTATTTGATTAGAATTCAAATAGTGTTTAAGTAAATGAGCATGAAGGAGTGCTTCCTTTGGCCTTTCTAGAAGCTCTGCTTTTAGTAATTTAACTAATGCTTCTGGATCAGGGTTAAATTTACTCAAAAGCTTTTCTCTAAGCCGAAAAGTTGTTGTATGTCTTGGAAAAATAGCTTCTGCTTTTTCACACCAATATTTTGCACGTCCGGGGTCAATGGTAACTTCATCATCAGCTAGCAACTCGCAAACTAAAATAAAGTGTCTTTTGTTAGCCTTGAAAAATGTAATCAATTTCATTGACCTTCATTATTAATTATAATAATTTTCACATTATAGAAGTCTATCACACTACATCTGTTTCCCATAACACAATGATACTAAAAGTATATCTTTCAATTCATTAGCAAACATGAATCTTAAAACCAAAATTTATTTTACTTTTATGATTATACTTTTTATTAATATGGTGTTTATGTGCCAACAAAATATATTACTTAAATATTTAGTTGCAATTTTGATCCACATAGTTTAAACTATTCAAAAACTGTCCATACATAGATTTAATGCAATAATATTATAAACAAATTATATGCCCCTTAAAAAGCCACAGTAAGTTCCAAAATTGATCAAAACCATCACTAGAACTTCTAGAGAGATTTTAATATTTGTATTTCCATTACTTTATATCTTCTATGGACTGTCATTGTTTAGCTAGAGTCTTGCCAATAAGAACTTTTAGTTAAGCAAAATAAAGGTACATAACCTATATAATTTACCCCCCCATGAGACAGCAAGATATTGTGTACTTTTCCATAGTGTGCATTATAAATAGATTAGAAATTATGATTTAAATATTATTAATAAAACAAGACTAGAAATCCAATTTTGTTATAAGAAAAAAAACAAATTATTATGCGAAAAAGTAATAATACTCAATACAGAAAAATACTTACTGTCAAGGATGGTAGTTGTTTGTGTTGGATCAACATCAAGTGAAATTTTGTATTGCTCAAGAGCTTTTTCTTTTTGTCCTGACTTTTGAAATGCCTGTCCAAGTAGTTTATGCGCGGCGGCATTTTTATCTTTGCATGTAAGGTATTGTTCAACGTATTTTACACAACTTGCATAGTCCCCTACATCGAAATACAACCGAGCGATGGAATATGCCCGGCTATTAAACTGTAAAAGTAAGACATTATAGTAATTTCAATTAAACCAAGATATAAGCCACAAACGTGTATTTTCTACATACCTCTTTTAGTGACAATTTAGATGTTAACGTTTCCACGTGTTTATCGACGTCCTTTTTACTTCTATACATTTTTGCGCAATAGTTATGACGCGGTTTAAATATATGAATGTGTATTTTCAAAGAAAACTAATAGCGTGGATGCAAAATCTACAAACGGTCACAAACTTTGCCTTCATCATTATTCTAGAGAAGTTGTTACAGCATGAATCTTTTACTAAATAAAAGATTGCCAGCATCGGTGTCGAATGTCGATTAGTTAGTTCATAACAGATTTACGTAAAAATTTAATATTTAATAAAATATTTTCAATTGTAATAGCAGTGTATTTTGTGAATTACTTTTATTTTTGCTAAAATCCTGTTTAGTTTTTTTTTAAACAGGTAGTTTAATCTTTTGTGTTACGCTGCTATTAAATTGAAAGAATTAAAAATCTAAAAATAACGTGAAGTGCGTGAAGGGCTTAGTAAAATCTTTTAATTTAGTATAGGCATGTTTTCCGCTTTGATATTTCCAAAGTACAAGTTTTTCAATTTTTCAATTCGCATTATACCTATTACTAAATTTATGACATCAAGTTTTAGCCGTTTTCGACTTTCTTTTTATATATTTGAATTAGGGAAACTATTTAAATAAGGACAGTAGTTTTAGGCATTTTTTTATTAAATGTAAAACATTTTCAAGAACAATAATTAGGATTTTTGCGACATTCGAACAACCACGGCGACGCTGTGCCGCCGTGCCGCCCCTGTATTTATGTTTTATTTTTCTGGCAACAATTAACAGTGGTAACAGAATGCGCCGTTCACAGTTGCCCAGGAATGCAAGGACTGTATTGGCGTTGTTTGCCCACATTACGCCAGTCCAATATAATCTTAGAGTCGTGACCTACATTACAGTAACAATGAGTTAGCTATCTAAATCATTTCAACCGCTATCGGATGAAATCATCTTTTTAACAAACGCTAATTATGTTAGTTAAGGTTTTATCAATATATGTAACTCTTTCCCAGCCGTATTGGATATATCCGGCAATAGAGAGCCTTTTTGAATTTTGGCAAAGTCAATACAGTCTTACAGAATACATTATTTGATTTGAAAATCGTAAAAAAAAACAAGAGAAATTTGACAGATAAAAACTACAAACCGGGAAATAAGGCGCGATTCTCAATCCCCAGTCCAAATAAAAATTCTCTTACTTAAATAAGCGTCGTGTGGTTCCTGTTTAGTTGTTGCGTCAGCGCTAGACTGGCATAGGCTGGACCGTGCTCACTACACAGTTACGGTGGAATCGCTGGACTGTCAAAAAACTATGTCACTTGATTGACAATCCATTGATTATGGGCTTCTGACCGACTGTACTGGCCAAGTGTGAAACACAAACATAAACTGACAACCACTGACAACTGTCAAATGTTTCCTTCAACTTGTTTTGTTAGCATTTTGTGGCGTTCTGTCATTTAAGAGTGCCCTTGTTTTCACTTTTATTATTTTATATTACAATACTATTACTATAAAATTATACCTTTACCAAAGTAACTTAAATAAGTTGTGAAGTTTAAGTTGTTATGTCTACTCTGTAAGATTTAGTAAAGTATTGTTTTAGTAAATACATATCACCACTACAACCTTGTAGTTTATTATTGTTAATTTTTAATTTCAGATTTAAGTGAAAACATTTTTCAAAATGAGTGACTCTGAACTAGCCTATGGGTCCTCTCTAACAGTTGACTCAATTAAAGTTATTGCAGAAAATGTTGGAATTGCAAATCTAGGTGATGATGCTGCGAAAGAACTGGCTGATGATGTTTCATTTCGGCTTAAAATAATTGTTCAAGATGCAATGAAGTTCATGCATCATGCTAAACGACAGAAGTTGTCAATAACAGATATAGACAATGCTCTCAAAGTTAAAAACATGGAGGTTACTTTCTTTTTTAATTATAATGGATTTATAACATTTACGAGTTGTTAGTTATCAAGGACATAAGAGGGAAATTAATTCAATATAATAGCTGATAGTGATGTGTGGAAGAGATACTGAAATGTTACTTGATACATTACTGAATATTTAACAGATAACTGTTCTGCTATATTTTATATTTTGTTGTAAAAACAGAGATTTAAATATTAATATGCAAATATAACAAAATAGTGGTTGAGTGCCAGGTTCCTACACTAGGCTCTTGTCAGAGCAATAGTTCTTTTATTTTAATGTTAGTGCTAAAAAGTTTCTATTCTGAAGGATAGTATAAATATAAATAAGTGTACAACCATGTGCTAATTCTTCTGCTGTAATATGCAAGTAGACGTGTGTCATAGGCAGCGCAACTTTCATATATAAGATTATTTTAAGTAAAGTTGTAATATATCAATAATTATGTAGAACTGTTTACTTATTTTAAAATGCACATCTTAGAACTTTATGCATGTATTGTTAAATTCAAGCATCTCATTGAATGTCCCATTCACTTTGGTGGATCAAGTACACCTGCTTAGTGTAAACTTCAATCCCTCTGCAACTTATGCTGTTTCAACATAAAATTGCATTTTCAAACTGATGTTTATTGTGTTGTGTGATTTATGGAAATTAAAATGACTTTGTAAGATTTTAACAGACTTTTATATTGACATATTTTCCAAAAACTACACTAGGCAATAAATTGTATTCTCAATTATTACTTTATGGGAAAAACAATTAGATTTTACTAATGTTCTTCATAAGCTTACAATATGTGTTATTTTTTTATTTAGATACTTTTATTTTATTGTTTAAGTGTCAATATGGCTTCATACAACCTGATTCATTACCCTTCCGTTTTGCATCTGGTGGTGGCAGAGAATTATACTTTGTGGAAGAAAAGGAAATTGATTTATCAGAAATACTGTCAACACCACCCCCAAAGATACCATTGGATGTTTCTGTTAGAGCGCATTGGTTAAGTGTTGACGGTGTACAGCCTGCGGTACCTGAAAATCCTCCTCCATTGTCGAAAGAAGCTCAAAAGCTTGAATCTGTTGACCCCATTACAAAATTAAGCAAGCCTAATAACAAAGACTCTGCAGGTATATGTTGCTTGACAATGTTAAATAACATTTAAAAATTCTTTATCTTTTAAATCTGCTTCAATAGATAAAAAAATTTTATTTCACTATTGTACATCTGAAAAGACTTGTATTTTAATAATTTGCTATACCTTATAATATTAAACTCATATTTATAATTCAGGAAAACCGGTGTGCGGAAAAGCAGCTCGTTTGAAAGCTTCAGAATCTGTACATGTAAAACAACTTGCAACTCATGAATTAAGTGTTGAACAACAACTTTACTACAAAGAAATTACGGAAGCTTGTGTTGGAAGCGATGAAGCCAGGCGTGCGGTAAGTTGTTTGAGAATGGGACATTGCTAATATTTTTTTATATTTAAATGGGTTACATATTTGGATTGTGAAATATATTGATTTTATGTCTTTAACAGGAAGCTTTACAATCATTAGCATGTGATCCGGGACTACATGAGATGTTGCCGAGAATGTGCACTTTCATTTCAGAAGGAGTTAAAGTAAATGTTGTTCAAAATAATCTTGCACTTCTTATATACCTGATGAGGATGGTTAAAGCACTACTAGACAATCAATCCCTCTACTTGGAAAAATATGTAAGTATTTTATATCCATGTTCAATTTGTAATGCTATTAACTGTTCTTGGACCGCACCATTTTTTTTTGTGTTTTTAACAAAATGGATTTTTTTTTTCAGTTACATGAACTAATTCCTTCAGTGTCGACATGCATTGTATCGCGGCAGCTATGCTTGCGACCAGAAATGGATAACCACTGGGCCCTGCGGGATTTCGCAGCACGTCTTATGGCGCAGATATGCAAAACATTTAATACTTCTACTAATAATCTACAAACAAGAGTTACAAGGTAATTTTAAGACTTTTTAAGATAGTTAATATATACAGAATTTTGTATATATTTTAAAATCTCTTTACAGTGATCTTCGTAATATCTACATATTTATTTATTTAAAAAAAATCCTACATTTTCAGGTTATTTGCGAAGGCATTACAATGTCCCTCTCAAACAAATAATGAAACTGGTAATGGTCCTTCAATGGTCACTACCATGAAGGAGTCGGAGAAGACCCCTCTTGCATCCCTGTATGGTGCAGTACAAGGATTAGCGGAGCTGGGACCTGAAGTTGTCAAGGTAAGTTACTAGATGCCCTTTAACATGATGAAAATTTTAAATTACTTGTTTAGTCTATTTAAAAATATTGCTCTATTACTTTCACATAGTAAAGTTTTTCTGATACATCAATTCAAAAATGTTTATAGATATTTCGCACTTAGAATATTTTTACTTTGATACTTAGTGTTTTTTTATTTACTGGTTTTTATGTTTGACGACAAGATTTTGCGATTTGTGCTGTTAAAAATATTTAAACCAGAAAAGGCTTTATTGTTTTCTTTTTATCTACTCGAGTGAAACTAGCTTGGGTTACGAGGTAAAATATGTCGTTAGGTGTTTATTCTGCCGCGCGTGCGTTGGCTGGGCGAGCGC
>NW_013525024.1:386287-390414 GCF_000836215.1 Papilio polytes | reverse complement strand
GCTGCGCCCCACCAGTCTGTCGTGGTCTGTCGCAGACAATACCTCATCGACACGCAACGCGACTGTTACTCTCTGCCAACTCAATATTTTCCCGCCAAAAATTACGCGCTCACCCGATGTTGTTTTATTGTTGTTGACTTTTATTATATTTCTAATTTTAAAATAGTGGTTCTATTTTCGACCAGTGATTATTAACATTTTTTGTGATGCGTTGTTTTTTTGTAATCCTAGTTTTATTCTTTGTGTTTTTACCAAAATCAACTGAGGCGATTCGATGGTTGTAAGTATCGTTTTTTTTTAACTTTACTTCCGTTTTAATTTAAATAATGCTACTTGCAAAAAAGGAAAACCAAGGATACTTACAATAGCTTGAAAATTTCTAGTATCGAAATTATTTGAAACCAATGAAAGTCTACTTAATGTAATCCGAGCAATTAAGACATATTCTAATTAAAAAAGCAAACAATTTACATAAAAATATTTTAATAAAAGAGCTTTGATTATTTTATTAAGTTACTTATTAATTAATTACCATACTTCTATAAAAACGAAACACTGTGCACCGACCCTACGGGAGTAGGATAAAGCAGGGGAGATGATGATGTTGATGATGACTACTACGAAAACTACTGAGTATATTAAAAAAATATAATTGACCAATAAGGAGCTTTTCAAATAGTAATTTAAAAGTGATGTTTTAATTCTTGCTTACTTGATAGCCAGCTTCACCACTAGCTAAGATCGACTAATGATATCTCTTAGATCATAAGTAAAGTTGTACCTAACTCCTTTCGTCAGAGGGATCGATAAAATAAACATTTCATAATATCTGCACGTGAAAAACGTATCGTATTCTTAAGCAGCGAACAATAAAGTTCCATAGTTATAATGGCCTATAAAGTCGCACAAAGAATCGGTCTATTTTAGTTTCAAAGACGATGATTATTTACAAATGTTTGAGATGTTTTATTTTTGTTTTCTGCGTGTCTGGTTTGAAGGGATGTTAATTTGAAACATGAAAGCATTTTTAAAAACGTGTAAATTCTTTGTACGCTTTTTTAAACTTTAAAAGCTATTCAATAATAGTACTTGCAATTCTGTTGAAATGCCTACATAAGCTTAATTAGAAGTTGTTACATTAGTGAACCAGTTATTAAGTCTAGATATTCACGCTAAAGTTAGACAAAATAAATGGTTATGTATGATGACATAGTTGTTTCATATGAATTATTCTAAAGACTTTTAGTTAAATACAGATTATAAAGTTTGGGTTAATATTTAAATATATTGAATTGCATAAATTTTTTCTTAATTGGAGGTTCTTGTAATAATTTATTGTTGCACATTCCAAAAGGAAAACGGTTCGCAACATAAAATAAAATGAAATAGTTTTATAGCTCCCAAGTAAGCAATTAAAGTTCTTTGTTGCAAAACAATTTTAACTCAATTAACTTGCGCGCTGAAAGAATCTGAATTGTTTAGGACTGAAGTTTGAGCATGAATCACTTTAAAATGCTTTTTAAAGCATCGATTAAAATAGAAGTCGATTAAACAAATGTTATGATTTTTATTTTAAAAGGAAGTCTAACGTTTGTAATCTGGTAGATTTAAAATTCTATTAAGAGTACACCCAGTCTCTATTAAGCGAAGGGAGTGTCTACAATACATTAATAAAAGATTATGTAAATCGGAACGCCACCACCTGCCGCCACTATTACAATTTTACAGCACGATAAAAAAAAGTATCTATAGGACAGCGTCGACGGCGTCGAGTTATGTAGTATAGATAAAGTTGTTTCTTTCGAGATCCTTTTTGAATGCACGTGCTTTTTTCTTCATAATTTTTGACCAGAGAACTAATTTTAACTCATGTACCTTAGAATGTGCGGCCGGATACTAATTTAAACAACTTCTTTTGAACACGAAAACCGTCTACTTCCAAGTTGTGTTTATGAAAAATATCTTTTCATGAAGAGAGTTTAAAGAAACTTAAACTTCTTCGGTTTTTTTTGTAAGAAATGTAAGTTATATGATGAAAATTATATTCGTCGAAGTTATTTTAATATGGACCATGCTTAAGGATCAGTTTGTTTCAAATGAATAATGAATTTTTGGATTTGAAAACGAGCAATGAATGATCTAAAACAAGAAGCCAATTAGCGCGAATAGCCGAAACTGTAGTCCCCGACGGGCGACGGCCGATGCCCGTCCATCGGCACTCCCTAATTGAACATTGCACTAATGAGTTGCGTTGTTCGCTGCATCCCGCAATTATTCGCCCCAGTGATCGCCCGGAAATATATCGAGGAACGAGCTTTGGTACCGGCAAACGAGATATGCGGACTAATTATTTTATCGTTACTTCCAATTGGTTACTTTATAGCGTTTTGTAGAGTTTCCAGGATAAGCATTTCATTTAAAGAATGTGAAAAATTGCTGATAAAAGAAATGCATGTTTTGTGTCGCACCGCACGGATACAACAGAAAACAGTTTAGTTATGTTCTTTTTTTAATGATAACGAATCATAATATCTAGCAAAATTATTAGCTAAAAACTTTCCGTTTAATGATACAATTTTGTGTTAAGTGATGTTGTATTGGACTTTACATCTGTGGCCTTCAAAACCCCGTTTCGTGCGTATTTTCTGCACCCTACGTACAAGCGCCCTAAGCTTTTACCTAATTCATCCATTTGCACAGCCCTAGATACTCTCGTGCAAATAGATGTGTTAGGAAAAGCAATTAAATTGTAGTCGGTTTGTCTCATGTCCTATAATAACAGCAACGGAATATTATTTTACGTTATTTTTACTACACTCTTTTTACTTTGTTCTTAGGTTTTTGGTATTATATTTCCCTTCAGTTTTCTGCAATAAAGAGTGATTTCGTGAAAATCAGTCATGGATGGAAGTAACATAAGTTGGGGATCACCCGATATTTTATTGGACCAATGGCACAGCCCATCCAGTTTTTTAGATAAAATGGTTGATATGGTACTATGATGTTGCTGCGTTTCTTGTTTATGTATACGTGTAAAATATAATTATGAATGTTACTTACCTCTAACAAGTGTCGCTCGTTTCTTTAGTTAAAAAACTACCCACAGAGATGCAGTACAAGTTATAATGTTTTTATAATTCAATTATAAGTTTGTAATTAAAATTATTTTGTTTAGCTTTTTATATGTATGTAAGTAATATTAAAAAAGTTTGAGTTATGACATTAGACGGCAAACGGCACATGATTTATTCCTCACGGAGCGCTCACTGAATTAAACCCGGAGTGCGGTAGTACGGTTCGTTTACAGTTTTTGCTCCAGTTAACCCTCATTTCTTGTTTGTCAAAATACAGCTAGATGTTCTAAAGATAAAAGTTGTTGTATAAACTGTTGTTAGTGTTTTTCATCTCTTCGTTGAGACGCTTATTGTAATTTCTATGAATTTGATGTATTTAATCATTGTATCCGATAATATTGAATAGTAACATTGTAGTCTTTGATAAACTATAATTTAAACAGCTCTACTATCAAAGTGAATCGGTCCCACACTTGTGCTGCTAATGTATTTCCTGGCGGTCCCTTTGCTCATTGTTGTGTACTCTCAATTGCAACCATTCGTTACATTACACAATATTGTAAGTATTACGTAATTGTTACATATATGACAACATATTATCTATAAGCTTTTCTCTGTGACATTTTTGTTATAAGACTTGAATTGTGTGAGCAAAATATAAATACTACACATAAGTAGTTCGCGGTCTAACGTCCAGAAAGACATTTCTTTATGTAAGGATAAATGAAACGCGATCCTTACTCTATTGTATGAAAAGAAAGGATATCCCCGGGACATTCTTTTCGTGTAATATTCTTATAATAAAGAATTTTCCGTCTCCTAAGATTGAAGTAAAGCGTCGTCGTGTTATTCTCTGTTGAGAGCAGCGATCTAAGTTGTGTCGAGTCGGCGCGGCCGGGGCCGTGTGTGGCAGACCGAAAAAATAATTTCCCTCGCTCGAGTTCCCACAGTGACTTTTCCAGTCGGCCGTCCCGTGCATCTGGCGGGACCTATTATTAGGGGACGGCTCTTAATGCTTTCTTAGGTATTTTTATATGACCATCGTCGTAGTTT
>NW_013525024.1:379382-386122 GCF_000836215.1 Papilio polytes | reverse complement strand
TCTATTCTCATAAAACGACATTGAGAAAATATTCTCCTATAACTAGTTTTTCAATACTTTTTAGAGTAAGTACCACTTATGGTAAAATAATACATTTAAGTATTATGTTAAATAAAGGTTAAGTTGTTATGTTAAATTAAAGTGATTAAAACGTTCCTGGCAAGGTCGCCACATGTTAAAGATTGGAGGCGGGGTGAATGGAAAACGATCGATTGCGAAGTGAAAAAAATATATTTGTTTTTACATATTTATGAATTGTCATATATTAAAAAAAGAACAAGTCAAACATAAAAATATAAAAAGCGTTCGATGTCTTATAAGTTGTAAACGAGGTTGTAAGTTACAACCTCATTTCTTAACACCTACCTTTCGTCTGCAACATCGTCATCGATTTATGACTGCGCATTATTTTCACTTAAAATACAGAACAGACTATATCCATACATGCTACAAAACAAAAATTAGTATGCACAAGAAATGGAACGTCAATTTCTTTGTTCCAGTTTCCGTTATAGTTTCCCGAGGGGCATTTATGTTTTATTGTGACGTTGCATCTTGGTCTATGTACTTCTGCTTTGTTTGTTATTCTTGAAATAAAGTCAAGATTTTAAGTTATATTTAAGAAGTTTTGAAATAGAAACTTAAAACATTTATACCTAATGTTATTTAAATTTGTTAAGTAAGATATTGATAGATTCACAGATACACAATATTCCAGTAACCTAAAGTTGACGCCCTGTTGATTTAATTTGAATGAAAAGGGCTTCAAAGGGTTACCCTCTTAAAGTATTAGCGATCATTTAAAGAACGTAAGCTAAGATTGTGTGGAACACGGTTATCAGAGCACATCGATCGATTACTATAAATAGTTCGTTTCATTCGACTGACTTATCGACCTAGGGAAAGCATTGTAATTAATCTTGGTGCTAATGTATGTTACTGAGGATTCATTCTTTGGCGTTATACGTTTCTGTTTGTACACGGAGTGGGTGTCGCGGGCAACAAGTGCAACAAGGCGCGTTCGCTCGATTCATTTGATCTGACACAAATTTATCCGCGCCTGGGAGCCCTTTATTTACGCCGCCGACAGCGACGTTCACTTTGTCCTGACAAATTCATAAATTACCGACATCCTCACGCGAGCTCGCATTTAGTCACCGATTTCTTGTCCGCCCGTATCGACGGATGTTTTTTTCTAATTGTATTTAGTCTTCAATGATTGACTTTTTTACATATTGTTTTAATCCTATATTTACATTTGTAACACAACACACTGTTACTCTTACATAATAATTTTTGAATCTGTTCGTATTTAAATCGTTACTGAATACATTTTGAAGATATTGTAGATGACGATTAGGAACGTAAGACTCCCGAGAAAGTATTTTTTTTTCATTTTTCAGTTTAAATAGAATAACCCAAGTTAAAGGACGCGCATTTCTAAGGGTCAAAGACGTTATGACTGTGAGGAGCAACATTTGTAAAGGAATGCTGCATGCAAATATAACGCACCTCCTATGTCCTGCGCTCTTTGATCCTGAGGCTAAGAAAGAATTTTAAACGTGACCACGGCTGTAGGCCGCCGCTGGCGCGAGAGCGTCTAATGTATTGAGTCGCACTGTCGTCATTCTTTTGAAGCCCAAACGGACTTACATACATTGCTTTCCTCTACTTTTTATTGCTAGCATAGGTAAATACCTATTTGTCTATAATTAAAATGTCAAACACTGTTATACAGGATAAACTTAATTTAATAGATAAAACATACAAAAAGATACGCTAATTTGCGGAAAAGTTTACCTCAACGTAACCGCAACAGTATAAACAATATAGCCACAATACGGTACAATTACAGTCCCTTCCGTAGATTTATTTTATTAAATGTTCTTGCAAAGCAAAATGCTAATGTAAGGCGGCGTTTAAAAAGATAGGGCACGTCGTCAGTAGAGCTTTCACCCCTGAGGGTAATGCGCGGTTACCTGCTGAGTGCCGACACCACTTGCTAGGCTTCCACCACAATAATGTCGACCGCGACCGCGCGCATGTTGACGCAATATAATATTCATATTCGTTTATTAAAGCTCGCCGAATTTTTATGGCTCCGCACTATTGATGTTAAGTCAAAGGAAATGTATATAAGTATGCAAAATCAGAATATGATTTTGCACATTTATATACATTCCCGAGTTGTTTTAACACTAAAGAAGCTTCGCAAAATTTGTAAATGTTTATAAGCAACCAATATTTATAACAATCGTTTATAAAAAAAGAAGAGCGGAACTACAAAATCTGAAACACAGACGTTTCTAATCCTCCTTCGAATATAAATAAGAATACGCGATGCATACAGCTGTTAGAATCTTGCAATATATTAGGGCGGCGTAAATCAAAGTGGCTTAACATACTTCTAATAAAACTTTTGCTCTATCTTTTCGTAATTCGATAAAGAATATCCTATCATTGTAAGATGAGACAAAACTGTTGAGTAGATCTTTCAAAAACCAACAAATTATAATAAAATATTAACAAGCATTCAAAATTAAAAAGTCAATTCATCTTCTAACCCCCATGTTACTGTGCAGCTTTTCTTAACACTAACTAAGGCAATTAGATATATTATCCGAAGAAAACTCAATTTGTTACAATCAGAAGCAGGGGTGGGAGCGGCGGTCGACTGCGACTGCGACTCTCTCTGCGCCATTGAGCAGCGAACAATGATACAGTAATAATGAACCATTCGACACAGCCACTTACACGAGCTTACTTAATGACCAATATTAATCACGATCTACGCCACTGTTTACTTTAATGAGAAACGCTTTGTGAAGGCAGGGTGCCTTATGTAATTAAGCCAATTATTAATACGAAATAAGTCATATTTGTGCTTTAAAAAAAACTTTTGAATTTAGCACCTAAGGTAGTTCTTATTAAGGTGAATTCCTTAATAGCACCATAACTTTTTGATATCCAATTGCGTTACGTTCTCTTATCAAAGTGTAATGTAATTAAGGCACGGTGCACAATTAATTTTACAGGTAAACTTATCGCAGTATGTGACCGTACTAATAAATTTTATTGCCACCTAAGCATAATTATCCATGAATATTCGAATCACGCACCGGGAAAAGCCATTTCGTTTTGAATATAGGTAAAGGCATGCCGAGTGGGAAGTCGGAATAATTGAAACAAATGTAAGGATTACTCAACAAATTGTTCAATACAAGGGCGATTTATCTAAGTCGCCGAGACGGTTGTTCATTTTATTGTTACAAATTAGATTTTACAATGAAATTTCATGTCCCAAGTCATAATTAGATGAAAGGAATACTGACATTGAATCATGTTAAACGCATTATCATCTTAACATAACATCATGATCGTTCCAAGTTCAAGTTTATGATGTGAATTAATGGTTTCTAAGTACGACGTTGCTAATTTTCCTTAAGACAATTCGTAAAAGTATTCTTTTAGAAGTCCCCGTGAGGCGAGCGGTGGCAGTGTAGCGGGGTCGGGGCAGGGGGTAGGCTGCACGCATGCTACGCCACCACCACCACTATCATACGCCGCTCAATCATCATTAAAGTTGAATCAGCGATCCATTGCAGCGACAGCTGTCTCTCAGACCATTGTTTTTGCAAATGCCTTTTTGTTGTCTTTATAATATTTAAATTTTGGATACCATCCATTTGTTCTGGTTCTGCAATTTACTAATAGACAAAAATATAAAAATAAACAAACTAAAAGAACATGGAATCAAGTGTTAAGTTTGTTTTAGCTAAAAGCTCTTCAGACTGTCATTTTTTTAGATTCAACTTCACTTTTCTGATACTTCCATAAATGCTTTTTTTTATTGCGAAAAAAAACATTTTCCCTTACAAGTGCAGTGAAAAGTTTTGATATTTCAATGAAATCTGCACGGCTCTACATTCATGTTCACTAAGCCGGAAAACTTCGTTTATAATGGCGCTAGCTAGTGTACTTTGGTTTTCCATAGTGTGCTGAGATTTCTCAATGTAGAGACGTTGAAAAATGTTTTATAAAAATGTTACTTTCCACGAATTTTCTTCTACCCATGCATAAGATGCTAATTAATTCAAGATTATTTCTTAGAACTAATTTTATTTGTAGACATTCGTAGAGCCGGTCGTAGGTCACTTTACTAGAAATTTCAGTAAGGCCAGATGTTTAGCCATAGAAATAAAGAATACATATGCGATCTGAATATGTCACGGTGAATTATTCAATAACAATAATAAAAATGGTAACCTATTTTTTTAATTATCTCCTTATTCATACTCAAAGCGGGTCGGCCGGAAAGCTCGGTGGTCCTTTATGAACCGCGACCAGTTATGACAATGCGAAACCGAACGCCCCTCAGCGCGCCGCTTTGTCTCCTAGATCGAGATAGGCGCGTAAAATTCGATACGGGAATTATTTTATTACATTGTACGTACACGTGCGCGGCGTGACGAATACGATAATGTCCCCGGCACATCGGCCCGGGGCTCGGCAGAGCCACGGAACAATTGCATTCCACATGAATTATCCATAATGGAGACACGGCTACGGAAGCTTTGTGCCCGCAGCACCGTGACTACGATCCGCTGCAGATTTGCTATACGCTAAAGGGTGACGGAGACTCGACAAACTGTAATGTAACAAACATTAATTTCAATTAAATTTATCCAGAGCTATATCAGGTCAACTTACTAGGTGTATGAGATTAGCTATTTGAATAAGTATACTCACTATAAGTATATTTCCATACGTTAAAAGATGACAACTTGTAGTACACCTAAGTAAAGTTAGTTATCTTATTACTTTGTGATTATTTTTAAGTTTATTCAGGTGAATACGGAGGTATCGGAAGTCGGTTAGCGATTAACTAGGTCGATATAAAACAATGAAAACTCTTTGTAGTGCGCTTATAAAGTCTTGGCGTAGAGCATGCAACAGAGGCGGTCGCGTCACTCGCTCGTGACGTGGTGACGTCGCGTGCGCGTTCTCCCCCTGCCCTGCCGTTCAGACAGGAATATCGGTTTTCCATGCGAAGCAACGTAATTATTAATACAAGTAACTGCATAATCTGCGACCCCAACGCCTTTGCAATTAAAAATAACCGCATTATATCCAACAGAACACAACTGTGAAGACTGAAAAGATTTATTTAAAAAACTTTACTAGTAGAAGAAAGCTAATGAAAAAAAAGACACCAAAAGCTCTTAAAACATTAAATTGATGAAAACTGTCTTAGTAAATAAAAAAGTATTTAAGTACAGTGTACAATTAAAACACCGATTTGTAGAGATATTACATCAACTGTTCTGCCGTTGCTAAAGTAGGCATAGTATAGGTATTTACAGGCTCAATAACGAGGACTACGTTTCGGATAACGAACTTTATCCGCTTACATTCGTTCGCCTTGTTATAACAAACAAAAATAGTATAGTAAACGTAATCCTGTAGAAAAAATTGTCCCATGTTTTCGCCTATTACTATACTATTAAAATAGTGTTATTCGTTTCATTTGAATGCATTGCTTTTAATGATAAATGTGATGTATCAGTTGCGTGTGTCTGTTATGTAAAATGTCAATGAAATTAAGTATTCAGTCTTGGGTAACCCAGTTATAGTAATGTCGGTTTGTAAAAAGCATCGAGTACAGGCACGGCATCCCCCGCTACAACGCAAGCGAGTAGTACCATTTAGCTGCCCGCCCTCGCCGCACGTAAGCATTCTTTTCCTTTCTATCCAAAATGCGATTTTTTTGTTCATTTGAAATTGATTAAAACATCCAGTTTTTTGCCTATATGTAATTAAATGTAATTGAAAATTATGTTTTTATTTCATGCACCATTTTTAGAAGTGAGTTAGAAATTTAATTTATTTTTACTTTTACAGTTAATTACGTTCATAATTATTGTAGTGATGGGGAACTACAATATTTGTTAATGTAAGAAGAATCAAGATGAGTTTATTCGTTGATTTAAGGCAAATCAAAACGTCAGTGACGAATCTATCAGAGATGGTTGACAAAATATCGTCTTCCGCTTTTAAAGAACAGACTAAAGACGAGTACGTAAAGAAGATTGACAGTCCATTTTACAGTGGATCCATTTATAAACCCACGACATTGGGCTTCGGTGTTAGGTTTTCACAGAGCCAGGAGGATGTATATCAAAACATGCCGTCTTCCCGACTTCGAAGTCATGTGTCGTTGCCAAACCTTGGTAAAGCGGACGAAGATATGGAAAAAGTTTCGAATGCGAGGAAAGACGATCACCCGAAAATAGTGGAAATAGACGACGAGAGCGCGAGCAACTGCAACAGCAGCAAAAATATGCTGCAAATATCCAGCGAGAATATTAACGATTGGATCCTGGCGTCGGTTAAAAAACGTCCACATTTCGACGACAGCGGCGAAACCCATCCCATGGACTTCTTGGAGAACGTCAAATATTACATAGCAGAAATAAACATCGCCGCAGAAAAACAACTGTCTTTCATAATATCTTGTCTCGACGGCGTACCATTATTATGGGCTCGTTGTTTTCGAAACGAATTTAAGAAAGTCGAAGATTTTTATGAAGCTTTCGAGCAAGAGTATTGGGGCCCCGAGAGACAGAAACTGATACTTTACGACATGAAACTCGGTAAATACAACGAGGGAAAGTCGCGAATGGCCATGTCTGAATACTTCTTGCATAAAGTTACAAATTATAAGCATTTGACTCCCCCGC
>NW_013525024.1:378157-379149 GCF_000836215.1 Papilio polytes | reverse complement strand
AGGCCTCCTCCACTACTGACAAAGATAGCAAGCACCTGAAATAATAATAGTTAATTACACTTAGAGAGAATATTTTTTAAAACATTGTTTGGTCTTAAATAGTACCTATTTGATCTGATTAAATAATAGTTTTTTTGTTATAACTATCGTTTTATTACTGTTACTTATTACTTATGTATTTTAGTTGTATGCTTATTGAAAACTTTAATGGAAGTTCATTAATTAATCCGATTGTGAGGATTGTAACGATCATTTTCAATTACATTTTTTTCATTGAAAGTAAACTGATTCCGATCTCGAAAATGATTTATTTAAATAATTTCCTATTCCTGTTATGTAGGCTTATCCCAACTCCGCAGTCAGCGTAAATATTTGGCAAAGGAATATTTAATGTTGTTTGTGGACTGGAAACCCTTTCAGACATGGACATACCTTCTTATTAAAAGCCACAAACGTGAATATTTGCTTTGAACGCAAATATGTAATGTGCAATGAATATACTAGCTTACTAGGAACGCAGTTTTAAGTTTGTAATTCATTCAATACTATTTTTTATGTTTGTTAAGCAAGTGCTTGACCACGATCACATTGACCATGATGATACAGGCGAAAGATGGATTGTAAGATGCATCTTTGTATGCAGTTTTTGGTTATTAGTTTTGAGTCTTCTATGTATTCCTGAAGATTCATTTAGCTATTCATAGTAAAATTATATAAATGGAACGCATTGCTTAAATCATCTGCTGGGTATGGGAGACTATCTTTTTATATCTTCATCATCATTAGCATATATTTTCATATATATCTTCTTATGTAATCTTATAAAAGCTCTATTTATCAAACTTTTATGGTAAAATCATCATCATCAGACTTTCAGTCTACTGCCTCCGTGTAATAGGTACATATAATTTTGAATGTCAAGGGCCTTGCACGAGAGCGATGGCAACTGGACGGAAAGCGAGTGCGGCGGTGCGCGACGCGGCGGCGCGCTG
>NW_013525024.1:377474-378020 GCF_000836215.1 Papilio polytes | reverse complement strand
GACTAATAAGTTTTGCAAACATTATTATATTAGGTATCCGCTTGAGATGATAAGTTTATACTCACAACCAGTGTGAGTCAATAGATATAGAAAAAGTATTAGTAAAGGTTGGCTGTAAATATATCTTATAAAAAAAAACATTTCATTATTATTCTTTGTGTTTACAATTTCCAAAGTTAATTAAATTCTTAAACCTGTGAGGCTCCAAATTTATAGTTCCATTAAGTTTTTTTTTAATTAACATCGAGGGGCCATCCGGAATAGATAAATCAGACAAGAGGTTATACGAGTTTTTAGAAACAATGATAAGCTTCATAGCACGAAATTAACCAATTTCTATAATACATATTAAGAAAAAGAACAATTTCATTTTAGTTGAGACTTATAGAATATTCACGAATGCAGGCTTTTTCAAATTGTAAGCATGACCTCTCAAACAGCACTAATCATCCCTTCATTATATTTGTTTGCCCTCCTATCCAAAACTGTGTTAACACAGAATGTTAGCAAGTATACTATCAGTGTCGTGCCGAATTTACCATGAGT
>NW_013525024.1:374825-377398 GCF_000836215.1 Papilio polytes | reverse complement strand
CCTTCGCCCGCCTCCCGAGTGCCGACGAGGTGGCGCGCCTTGCGTTCCCGCCGGACAGTTTTTGTACGACTTGCACGACCGTTCCGGACTCCACTCGGACAAGCTCTACTATTTACATATACCGTTTAATTTATCGCTTTTCGGGTAATTAATTTCAAGAAAGCCCTTTGTTTAACTATGTACTGCACAATCTCTAAAATGCCATTGTTTGATATCGTAGTCATATAATTAAAGAAACGTTAACAACATTAGTCTAAAATTACGACCTAATTAAATGTCTTCATACATATTACAACTTGATTAAACTTTAACATAATGTATAGAATTGATTATTATTAGAATAGAAACGATAGTACAATCTATGTGTTGAGGGCAACTAAATTTAAAATCGACAACTTGGTAGAAGCTTTTTTTTTTCAAATAAAGCTTTTCTAAGAATACAACTAAAATAGCATTTCAACAAAGAATAAACCTGTGTACAGTGACAATTTCACAAGTCTATTGTGATCATAAATCACGCTATCATTTCCTAATAGGAATCTGGCACGAAGCTTTTACTTGGCAACGCTCGCCGCTCGCAGTTCCTTTGCCCGCCTTTATATCATGAGCATCGCGACATGTCCCCCGCTTGCGTATACCTCGCAAATAAACTAACTTATCTGCACGAACCTTTCAACAGTACAATTGTAGTTTACTGCTCAAAAATAAATATGTGCTTTATTCAGTTTTGTGAATTACTAGAATTTAAGTAAAGTTTAAATTTTTTGAACAAAAACGTGTTTAAGAAAGAAAAAATGCATTTATTTGATTACGCATTTAGAAAAGTTATAAAAACTCCTAATAAAATTGCAATTAGCTGAATCATATCATTTCGACTTATCAATAAAAAGCTTACGAGGAACCTTACTTCAAAATAATCTCTACTAAAAGCTCGCTTGCTAGAAAAGCATTTTCATTTCTCTTTAGAAATGAACTGCATTCAATGGAAAGGCATTCAATATTGAAGTCTAGGAGAGATTCAAATAAGCTTAGATTCTTTTTACATCGCAATCAGGTGATGTTATACAATTTTTTTTTAATAAAATATTAAGTATTGGCAATTTAAAACATACTTTTATTTTTCATCGATTAATCTTAACACCTCTTGTTTCGCCGGCTTATTCATTCTATATATCATTTAGATACGTACTTGGAACTATGATGGTAAGTTGGTATATTTTTTATTGTTTACTTATTCAGTTAGTCTACTAATTGATATTTGCTAGTAGCAGTGGACATCCGGCTGTGTCGACCACAAGCTAGCTACAACGACAAAACCTTTTGTTCGCATTCAGCCGCGAGCTTACTTAAGGAAATTAATTGACAAGAAATGTCTGTTAACAAACAGTTAGGAATCTTCAGAGTGCTTCGGCTTGATACATTTTAATTAAAAGTTTATCTAAACGAAGTACGTCTGGAGTTCCACGCTAATGAACACAAAATTAAATTTTCTTTTCGTCCAGAATTTCTTTGACGGGTTTTGTTTCAGATTTTTAAAACTCTGTTTCACAAAAGTAAAGAATTAGCTTATAGCTTATGCAATTGACTATTAATTTAATACTTATTTATATGATGAAATGGCCGTTGGTGTTTTTCTTTTATTGTTTATACTTGAAAACCCGCGTTATAACTCAGCTTTGAACTATAAAGACTTTTAAAGTAAGATAACTTAGGACAGAATCCGCCAACCCATGATGACCGCATCTCAATCTATGTCGGTTGTATCGCAAACGTATCAATCAGCGAGTTACTATCGGCGTAGAGCGCCGTCCGCTTGTTATCTTACGTGCATCAAATACAAAGGTTCCGTTGGCTGCGAGCGGGAGGGTTGCTTGGAGACTGACAAAAGATTTAATTACACGCATGAATCAAGGCAGGGCAGGGGCGGGCGAGGGGCCATAATGATAACTTTAAGCGGTACGCTCTACTCGGCGATGGTCGCGATAAGCTTGACCGGCATTGTGTGAGCGACGAGGCTGCGCTGCGGGCTCGCTACGGCCCGTGCCTGTCGACTGTCGAGATCTTGCCGCTAGATTGCTTGTAATTACAAGTAAAGGATTGCGATCTATATAAAGTTTAGAACACGGCATATTATATTATTATATATACTATAAAGGTTTCGTTTAAAGTAAGTACGATATTGAAATAATCTCCGTTGACAGATAATAAGAAGCTAGATTTAAAATAGAAGTAAACAAAGTAGTCTATTTCAAAAGCGCAAGTTCAATGAAAATAAAAGATATTGGTGCGACAGTCTACGCATTGCCTTGACTTTGAGTCAGAGTGTATTATAACCTAAAATTAGACTAGTTAGTTTATAATTGTCTTTGATTTAGTCATACCGATAGATATGTGTACATTGGAAGTGTCTCGTACTAACTACCTTATTTTATGCGCCTTTTATATTTTCAACACCAACTTTTAGTGAAAAAGGAGATTACCAGTACGGAGAATGGAGAAATCTACCTTATTTATAAGGGGTAGGAATGATGTTGTTAAAACTAGCTCGTTGTCTTTGGTTAAATAAAGAAATA
>NW_013525024.1:371307-373392 GCF_000836215.1 Papilio polytes | reverse complement strand
CCGCTGCCGCTACCACTGGTGCTGCCGCGTCGACTGCCAGCTCTGCCGCGTCACCACCGAGGAACACTACTGCAACTGACCTACAACTGCAATGTACCCTTCATAAAAGACATTGCACTTTTTCCCATAAGCATCTTCTTTAAAGAAGTGCACGGGATTTGTTGTACAATACAAGAACATTCCAAATTTAACAATTAAACTCTTTGGTTTATTAATTACGTAAAATGAATACATTTTTTTTCTTTTCAGTTCTTTCATAGAACAGTATGCAAATTCTTGCATGATGAATTCCATTATACGTACAATATTTCAACCAAAGAAAAAGACATGACAACACAACTAACTAGTCATATCGTTGTAAGCCGGCGGCTGAGGTACAAATTGTTTTGGCGTAGTTTTTAAGTAATTGACTGCTTATTATACCACCAAAGACATCAGTACTTACACTATCTAATGTTTGCTATATTGTTTAATTTTAGAGACAGAGTGATGAAAGCCAATTCTCGTGACGACTGTAGGATAAACATATATCTTGACAATAATGTGTTACGTGTGTAGAGTTAGACTGTAGACATAGTTCTTAAATAAACTTCAATCTTCTCTAAGACTTGCTGTCTGTATATAATGTAAGCTTGAGTTTTTAATTTATGTAAATGAGTAGATGTTAAAAATAGAAGCAGTATTTAATGTTGTTAGTTTAGATCATCTCCTAATTGTACATAACTCGGTACTTATTTAAAACTACGGTGTTCTTTAACTTTGTTAAGATTACATTATTTCTGTATGTTTCAAATTGTAAAATAGTGAGTTTTGTGTAGAATTGTAGGATTGAAAACGAGAATAAATAAAACTTAGTTTGACAAAAAAGTATTTTATTTGCAAAACACAGCTTCTATTACAAGTGAAATACAAATTATTCGAAATATGTGTACTCTGTGAACGAATTACAACTAAGATTTTATTGGAGATATATTTTTTATGTGAGAATTCAAACTATATTCAACATAATCAATAACAATACATTTTTCAAAGAAACAAATAAATTCATGCTCACAAAAGCACGATGCGGAGGGCGTTTCGCAATTTTTACAAAATTATAAATTAGAGCAAAACATTTTTTACATTCCAGTACATTAAAAACAAAGAAAAGTGAACACTTTGCTTTTGTCGTTTGCACCATGCGATATTGAAAAGAGTATGGTATTGCTTAGTTGCTAGGAATCACTTCACTTAATCTTACACGACAAATATCAACACTGTTTATGGAAATGGCATCAAAATAATCACAACAAGAAAATATACACAAGGAAAGAGAAAAGGAATCTTCAAAGTCTTTTACAATAAATTCTCACAGTGATCATACACATCTTGTAACACATCTTATACACAATCTTACAACCTTACAACAAAAATTGGAATAACTAAAAGTTCTAATTCGATTATTACATCATAACTCTGTATGCTCGTGTTCTTTACCTGAAAGAAAAGACAAAAATCTTATTCAACTGCCAGAGTGAGACGAACGAATTCACATCCGAAATAACAGTGAAACATAAAACGCTTTCTAGACAAGTATAATAACGGACACAAATATTATCGATTAAATCACGAATTAATTTTGATCGATTCGATTGTATGAATGTAGTGTTACCTGCGTCGTGCAGATGTCGCTCCTGGTCGGTGTCGGTGTGCTGGTACAGTCCGCGGCGCACGCGCGCCTGCAGCGCACGCACCTCGCCGTCGTACTCGCGCCACTCCGGCACGATGCGCATCGCCGCCGACAACTTCGCCTCCTTCGTCATCGGATTGTTGCACTGTTCACAAATTGAATAAAAACATATACTGTCGACGTCACGTTTCTCATAACTCCAAGTGACCACAGATAACAAATCTCACCAAATCAATAGTCTTAGCTTGTTTCTTGGACTTGTCGTCGCACCAGGTCTCGCACCAGAGCCACTCCTGCGGCAGTGACTTTATCGCCACCTGGTGGATCATATTGTTCGGCAAATCTTGATCTAAAACAAAAGATTATTTTGTATTAATGCCAATTTAAATATCAGTGTTATATCCATATGATAATTT
>NW_013525024.1:369996-371131 GCF_000836215.1 Papilio polytes | reverse complement strand
TCGAACTCACCTAAAACCTTCCATCTCTTTCCTGCTGTCACAGAAGGGCGTGTACCCGTACGGTGCTCCGGCCAAATCTAGTTCCACCAACTCCTTTAAGTCTGCCCTTACGATCTAAAAACATCAATTACCTTGAGATTAAATAAATCAATATAATTTAGTACTTGAAGCTAACTGTTAAAGGGCCTTTGAATAAAAAGAAAAAATGTTTTTCCTCTTGGTGAATTTGTTATTACCTGGTCAGCGTCAACGAAGATGATTTTCTTAACGTGGAGAGGGAAAAGCACGTCGAGGAAGAGTATCTTGTATCCCCAAATGGTGCGCTGGCGGTCGCGCTGCCGCTGCAGCCAGCGCGGCCACTGGTACTGCACCAGCTCGTACTCGAACCCGTACTCCTGCGCCATGTACGGCAATATGTCCTGACAACACAAACAAATAGTACAATTTATAACTCTGAATAATAAAAATAGAGTAAGTAACTGTTGCTCCCGTTTTCATCCGCGCAAACATAAAAATTGTAATAAACATTGTTATAATTAAATTATATAATAAAATTGTAATAAAAGATTTTTGAAATCGGCTCAGAAGTTTTTGAGTTATTTCAATACATACAAAATTTTACATATACAATATTACAATTTTTGGCAAGTTGTAGACTTTAACTTACCTTGAGTGATGGGCTGAGGTAGTTTTTGAGAAACCAGAATTTGACCGGAGACTTGGTGTGCTTCAGCACGGAGAGCATCATGATGCGCAGGAAGCGCTCGTACAGGTGCCCCGACGCCACTGAGAACACGTTGATCGTCTCCTCCGCACCCTCCGCCTCCTCCCCGCCTCCACCTCCGCCTCCGAACGAACTATTACATATTACACTATTAAGTCTTTAATAAGAAAAAGATGTATCCAAAACATGTCAGATAAATTGTTAATAAAAATAATTATAGGTATATATATGGTAGCGCCATCTGTCATTCCAATCCGCATCCAAATCATATGTTTTAGTTAAATACACTCTGTGTCTTATATTACAAAACCTACATACTCACGAGTACAGGTTCAATTTAGTCTATGTAAAAAGGCTGTATAGGATTGTGAAGTGACCTGGCGATGGAGTTCCAGATGCCGCCGGCGTTGT
>NW_013525024.1:369370-369950 GCF_000836215.1 Papilio polytes | reverse complement strand
CCACGTGGCTGCGGAACGAGCCCAGCAGCACCTGGATGTCGCTGTTGCCCGCCGTCGTCTCTGTGTTCTCGTGACTGTCACGACACATAACAATAGTTTAGCCTTTACATAAATAAAAAGTATAAATGAAAAACTTTACACAATTAAAATTAACGAAAACCTTCAAATTAAAAAGAAATCAAATGTAGAAAGTACAAAATTACTTACCCAACAATTTCATAAATATCCTCTGAGCGTCCAGGTCTGAGACGCAGCGTCCATGCGCCGGGGTTGGCCTTGAGCTGGAAGTAGCCGAGGTTGGCCATCACGATGGTGTCCATGAGCTCGGGCTGCTCGCGGCTGCCCAGGATGAGCTGCAGGCCGCGCGGCGGCGTGCCCAGCGTCGTGTCCCACGCATGACCCTCCAGTAGCAGGTATTCCAGTTCGAATTCACTGCGAACATGTCACAGAAATTAGTATCAATACCGGTTACACTGAGCTGGATTTTTGACGGCTTTTTACGGATTTTGTAAAAAAATATATTACATCCATTGATACTAACATTGTAAAGAGGAAAGCTAGATGTATTGAAATGATAAAA
>NW_013525024.1:368803-369362 GCF_000836215.1 Papilio polytes | reverse complement strand
AAAACTACTGTGCCGACTCCAAAAATCCTTGCACCATTAGAAATCTACGTTATCGCGGAGCAACATATTTTTATTTTGACGGCTATATTTTTAAATTTCACGTGGACGAAGTCGGGCGCAAGGAATAAGCGCGAGCAGCTAGTAAGGAATATATGAGTACCTGTGTACGAGCGAGTCTACATCGGCAAGCCGTATGTTGTCGAGATCGTAGACGGAGCGCACGCACTCCACCAGCCAGTTGGGCGGCGTGCGCAGCTCCAGCGACAGCAGCGGTGCCTGCGGCAGTCGCCAGAACCTCGCCAGCGCGCCGCCGCCCAGCGCGCCCGCCTCCGTGAACTGCAGCTCCGGCTCCAGCACGTAGCGGTAGAAGCTGCAATTGAAAATATATGTTAGACCTTGAATTTTTAAACTTCGGTTACACACTTCGGTTTCATTCCAACAGTTTGTGACTTGTATTTTTGTAAGTGCACCTCTTTAGCGGCATGTCGGAATTCTTATCTTGCGGGTTGAGGAAGAGCTTGAGGCGGCAGTTGACGACGCGCCGCAGTACCAGCAGCAG
>NW_013525024.1:365260-368636 GCF_000836215.1 Papilio polytes | reverse complement strand
GCGCAGCCCCTGCGGCAGCGGCGTGCGGCTCTTGGGGCTGCGCGACGACAGCACCGATATCACCTTCAGGTACTCGTCCGCTGATAGCTCTGGGATATCCACTAAATCACAAAAAACATACAGTTAAAACTTCTAACACATTGATCCTATAAACACCTTCAAAAAGAGTAAATGTCAAACATTCTTCGTACCTGTAATACTTTCATCATAAACATCGTTTTCAACTGTTGTTTTTTTCTTAAGAAGCAAATCGGCAATTTTGTCGCCATAAACTTGATTGCTGAACCTAAAAATTAACAAAAATACTTTTGACTAAATATAATAAGAATATTAAAATTGGGTTTTAGTATTATTTGTATTATTTCTATCTTTGAATTAGTAAGGTGTTGTTTGATATCCAACCTGTCCAACAACACAAAGTCGTCCATAGTGAAGGGGAGTTTATCCTCAAAAGGTCCGATGATCCGTGCGTTGTGTACGAGTGCGCGCGCGCCCGCACGCAGCCGCATGCCGCGCGCGCACAGCACTCGCGCCGCCTTCAGCACCCACTCCAGCTTGTTCAGAACTGGCACCAGTTCAGGCTACAAGCATAAAAAACATTTTATCTATACTATTATAATAAAGCGTAAACACACACTTCTTTGTTGCCTAAGATGTCAACAATTGCAGCATATTTTTCAATAATTCTTTTTTTTTATAAAAAGCCCTACACTTACGTCACGCTTTAGTCTATATATTTTCACGATATTAAACTTAGGGGGTAAATATTTTGGATAAAAACCCTAATGTGGGAAAGAGACCATAAGTTGCTGCCAACATCAAGGAAGCAAAATTGCCTACTTTGTCATCATGTCATGTCTGTCCTTTTGATGTTTGCAATTGAATTTGACAAATGTAATCAATAAAACAATTTTCATTATTTCATGCGGATGAAGTCGCACGGGAACAGCTAATTTAAATCATAAGGTGATAACCTAAAAAGCGGTCATCTAATTTCGCTGTAATAGCGAGGCGACCACTGCCTATAGACATCCGCAATTGCACATACGTTGTCTAACTTTAATCGACAGAGAATTGGACACATGGAAAGAGGATATTTCCTCGTCCTATGCGTACCCTCTTCTATCCAAACTCTTCTCCACTAAAATAAGGTCTACGGCACGCACACTCATCAGATGAAACGCGGAATTGCTTTCATTTCAAGCATGTTTTTTGTGTGTATGGATTAATTACAATGAATAATTTTAGACGTGAAAAGGAAAACAAGAAGGTAACAAAAATTATTATGGTAAGAGTTTACAACAAACAAGTCTATTTTAAATAGTAAACTACAGTAAAACCTCGATAACTCAAACCTCAGTAACTTATACCTACCCTACCCCTATAACTCCAAAAAATAATATGTTCCCTTCTTATCAGAGTCCAAAACCTCTATAACATAGACCCTTGATAACTTAAAATATGTTGTGTTTTCCTTGGACTACAATTTATCGAAGTTCTACTGTATATAATTTATATAGTTGAATGAATACCAGTATATCGCAATCCTGTCGCTCATGGCACCCCTCCTGTTCCAGAAGCGAGGTGACGTACTTGGTGGCGGCGGCGGGCTCCAGCGCGGCGAGCGCCGCCAACACCGCCTTGTTCAGCGACTGCTCGCCCGACACGCCCGACACGCCCTCCACGTTCGGGATGAACGCCACGCGCACGCCGCCACTCTCTCTCTAAATCACAAATATATTAAGTTTGAACAATAAAAAAATCAACTATAGCAGTAAGCACATTTTAAAATATTACCATGAATTTTATAGCATTTCTTAGCAGATCTCTAGATTCCTTCTCGTTTAGATCTCCAACTACCCAAATTGTTTGCGTTATCTTCTCTGGTTTACCACTTTTTTGGAAATATTTCAAGATCGGTAGCGCGGTGGCTAAAGCGTCGCGACCTGGGGAATACAATACAAAGTTAATTATAGTAGATTAAATGGTAGTTTTTTTTATTAAATACTAAATACATACCATGTGTCTTTATCGCTTAATGTTATTTTATATCGATCTGTGTAAATTTTATTTTTAAATACATAAAACACTGCATATACCTGTCAAATGCATCAACCGATGCAGTCTATCTTCTGTGAAGAGTTCGGGAGAAGAAGGCACTCCTGATAGATCTAAATATTGTGTCGGTTCTGACGCCAGGACCCGACGATTTAGTCTGCAAATATAAAGATATTTCAAACTCGCTGTTGCTCGCGTCACCCGCGATAAATTAAAAAACAATAAAAAAGGCTACATTACTCACTGATAACGTAGCTTTTTAATAGCGTAAGAATTTTTTAAATCAGCCTAGTAGTTCTAGAGTTATTTCAATACATACAAAAATACAAATCTTTCCTTTTTATATGTAGATTTTGCAATATACCTACAAGGTACACAAAGTACTGTGGTTTGCAAAAATGCCACTGTTAACATAAAATGTAGTATTCTTCGACCTTGGCATGATATGCGGCTGCTTCATGAGGTGGTCGACGGCGTCGTCGGTGTCCGCCAGCTCGGAGCGGAAGACCGCGCGCTGCAGGCGCTCACCAGCGCCTCCTCCAGCAGCTCCACAGACGACGTCGCAGCAGTCGGCGACCCGTCGTCCCACAGCGGCACGCCGTTAATTAGCACCTAACAGGCCATTATTAAATACTAGTTTTAATTAAAATTTTACTACTAATTACTAATTTGCCCTATTGGAATTTAGATTTAATAAAAAAACTAAGTAATTAAACTATGTGTTCTTTCAAACTATGATCTACATATGTCTAAATTTCATCGAGATCCTATGTAATCTATACAGTGTCTTTCTATATTTTGTGGGTAATACAGTTAATGCTATTTTTCATGGTGCTTACCAAGGGATACTTGTCGCTAGTTATCTTGAAAAGGAATTCCTCGGCCAGCTGATGACCGAAATTAAACTCAGAGTCCTCGTAAATAATGTCGTCTACATTGGTGCCGGAACTCGCATATTTCTGTAGCTGGTTTTTGACATGTTCTAATGTCATATCATTATTCTCACACGAACTAATCAACTGAAAAAAAAATCAAACATGGAACCAAATCTTTTACCCCAAAAAAACTTTTTATTTATTCGTATATCGCATTAGTTCTATATTCCGTCATGTAATGTTTTACATGACGGAATTTAACTTTTCTTGTTATGATGACATACCTGTGTAAGGAAATAAAATGCTTCTTTATTGGAATTTTTGTCCTGCGCTACGTAGTTAAAGGCGGAGCGAACGGCGGCGGAGAGCGCGGCGTCGCTGCCGGGGGCCAGCACGAGGCCCACGCGCACCGGCGTCGCGTGCTTCAGCAACGTCTCGCCCAG
>NW_013525024.1:329665-365207 GCF_000836215.1 Papilio polytes | reverse complement strand
TTACCATATTCTATGCAACGAGACAAGTGCCTCATCTCACAAATAATCAACTAATTAGCAGTGAGTTGCGCAAGCAACTGAATAATAAAAACAATTAAGCCGATCTTTTTTCTTACAGACAAAACGTTCAACTGCAACTTTTGAGGTAGAATCTGGAGAGATTCCTCGATTGTACCATAGTGACAAAAATAAGCCATTTTAGAAAAATACATACATAATTATAAATGTTCCGTCTTAGATTTCTGAGCATGCCAGGGTATGTGGGTCTCAAGAGTTCCATGAAAGAGGAGGGCCAGCGTCGGTAGCGGTCGTCTGACTCCAGATCATTGAGCCACGTGATGGCCGAGTCGCGGATGTCCAGCCCGTACTCCTCCCACGTGTACGCCTCGCCCAGCTCCAGTGACATTAGTGAATTGATAAGGTTCTTCGGTAAACCTGGTATAATATGATCCATACAAGAACATATTCTCATAATTATGATATTTCAAAAACATAGATGTTTGGGTTTCAGGTTTTTATAATTATAATATTATAAGATATAGATATCTGACACATGGTTTTTTCAGATGCCATAGAATAGCTATGAAACAATAAGCATATTACCAAATTGAACATTAATTTAAAAATCTGTTTAGTCAAACAAACCGAGTGCATGTAAAGCATTCATTGGTCCGACGTCCTCCCTGAGGGCGGCGAGAAGGGCCATTACGTCCACCTCCTCGGCGTCATACTGGGCACCAGAAACCAGCAGCAGAGGCTCCGCGGCGCGCAGTCCCAGAGATGACGCCCACACGTCCTGGTTGTACAGCACCTCATCGCGGAATGAACGAGGCACATTCACGTGGATGAGGGACTTTGTCTGAAACAAATTACATTCACAATAGGTATAGTTAATTAAAAAAAACGTTAGTTATGAGTGTGAGAGGTACACCTGTAGAGGTAGGCAAAGAATGAGATGGATGAATTGTGTGAATAGTGACATGATCAAGAAGGTAGCAATAACTGTGATGGCATAAGATAAATTGAAAGACGAAAACCTGTTAAGCAGACATTAACAATAAATACCATCTGTAACCATTTCACCTTATTAAAATGTAATCTAAGCTAGCTAACTTTTTTTTATTAAAATTTGTCCATGTTCTTACCTGCATTGGGAAGTTCTGTGCAATAGATGTAAGCACTTTGAGCGCCTCATCGCCACCGGCGTCATTGGCGTCGACGACAGCGGCGGCAGCTTGCATGCTGAGAGCCTGCATCTGCCACACTTTGAGTGGAGCCAGCTCCTCACTGGACTCCGACAGGTGACGTCGGAACCGCTCCAATGGTGTGCGCAGGGCAGGGAATAAGTTCCTATTAAATAATATAGGAGAAATACATTTTAAATTTCCCTAGAAAATTTCAAATTTATATGAAAAGAAGTTATTTACAGTACACATTGTTTCTTACATCATCTTGCATAAGACACCCTTGACACAAAAGTTGCTTTAATCCTATTACATGAGTCTTAGACTAACATAAATTACTTAAGCAACAATGATTTTTACCTTCACATTTATGTTACAGTTAATAGAAAATCCACAATCCTCAAACCAACCACAAACTGGTAATATTTTAAAAGAAAACCTAAAAATTGATATCATCTCACTGTCAACTTACTTGAGCCTTCCAAAGTTAAAACCATCTATTTGATTCTGAGGGTCATTTTCATCTTCTTCCACAGACGGCTCTGCAGCATCTCCAGTGTCAGTCTCTTTTGGTGTTGTATCATCCTGACTTTTATACTCTGTGCTTTTCAGTTGTAACTCCACACCATAGCCAGATAGACGCAATTTAGGTCCACCTCTAGACTGTGAGAAAGTTACAATTAATTTGATGAAAAAGTAAGAAGATAAATAATTTCTGATATGTTATTAAAACCCATACCTTAACATTCCACCTTACAACATAATTGACTGCACCCATATCTGCATATGTAGCAAGTATTTTATGTTTGTTAGCAAATTCAACAGTTCCAAGTTCCCCATATAATATGGCTGTAAGAGTTTTATTGTCACTACTAGGATAAGAGTGGTCCAACAAATATGTCTCTAAAATATGATCTTCCTGTAAACAAACATTTTACATGAAAAGTTATCATTTAGCTTTGGAAATATTCATTATTATTGCAGTCAATATCCATTGCATTTACAAATGAGTTGCCATAATCTACTATTCCAAGTAAAGTCTTTCAGCACCATAAATGATAAGGAAAATATTTGCACACTAAACTTACAGGATTATAGGTCTTGTATGCTTTAAGTACATCACGTAAAGTGTCAGTATCACAAATTTTCCTTGATGCAATATGAACATATTCCTCACACTGAACATCTTTAGCACCATTTTGGGTAGCAATCTCATCAAACATACGAACAGCTGGAGAGGTCAAATGCATGGACAGAGCCAATTTTGCCATTCGCAATTGTGCCGGCGCCAGCAATGTACTCGCAATACCAATACATGCATCATAAACTTCTTTGTCAGTTGCTGAAATACGTTTAAGTTTGTATTAAATCCTTATTCTGTCAATATTGGTAACATTCGGTAATGACATCTACTCACCTAATCCTTGTAAAGGAGATTTTAAAGAGTTAACACCGTTAACAAATGACCAAAACAGATCAGAACTTTCGCCAGAAAGATATTCAGCAAGTTCTAAGACTATTGGAGTTGACTCCCACTTAGCGGTTACAAAAGTTGTGACTCCTTTTGCTCTCTTTTCATCTCGCTTTGGTGGATCAGTATCGGTAGATACAAAAACAAGAACGTGGATTAAAATTACTAATAAAGGAATTAGAAGGCCGGTGGACTTCATTGTTTACTACCAATTAAATTCAGTTTAGGAATATGAATATTTTTTATTACGTGCACAATGTCTTTTTAAAATGTCAAGTCATACTTTTAAATTAATATCGATTACTTTAAACTTAATATTAATTTGTTACAAAATAAATCCATTATAATGCTATCACAATGAACAAACCGAAACCGCCAATGACAGTTGAACACGGATCGAGCTACGATGATCCTACATTTAGAAATCACATTGTTGCAAATGTTTTTGCAAGTGTGTATTTTTAATCAATTTCTTATGTAAATACATACGCTTGCATATGATTAATAGGATTTTTCATTGATTATCATATTATTATAAAAGTTTTTTTCTCAATTTTTATTTTTAGGATTAAGTTTAACCAACGACAATGCAATGACATTTAGACGAACGTTCATAAATGTTATACATTTATTTGTTCTGTGATCTATATAATCTTTGAACACCTATTTAATTTCTTTCTGTCAGTCAATTTTAGCTTGACAAAAGATTCAATTTAAGTAATTTATTACAAAAATACAAATGGAATAAACTTAAATAACCGTCACATAATATTGTGAGTATGAGGTGTTTAAATCATTGTAATTTCATCTACATCTTAACTTCGTTCTTGTATGAGATAAGATTTTGTCAGAAGTGACGTAAATATCTTAATACCTGCAAAAATCCAACATATTTACCATTTTCTCTGTTACTTTTTGATATGGAATTATTAACTGCAATCACCTGGTATCGATAAACATAATTTACCATTTCAAGGTACAAATGATGCAGTTCACAACTGAAGAAGCTTATGCTCGGCTCATTAGCCATAACATGACTGTGCCACAACGAATTAAGGTAAATTATTTTATATAGACAGTCGTCGTCTTTGTTATAAAACAAAATATTATTAAAACATTACAAATGCATAACAGTATTAATGTCCCATACTTGTAGTAATCTGTAAATAGATCAATCATCTTTTTCTCTTTTTGTCTCTGAATTTATTTCAAAGAAAACAATGGGCATTGTCCAGATTTTAAAACTCCAAAGTACTATAAGTGCCTACAGATTTTGACAAATACATTTTTCCAAAACATTTTATTCAAGAAAGATTTTCATTAATAAATAAAAATGATTAAACAGGCACTTACATATAATCTCACTCTTTCCTGCACCTTAAAAAGTAATGAAAATATCCTTGTTTTTATTGAAAATGTAATTAAACTAAAAATGTTTGATAGTAAATTTCGTTTTTCTTTAGGCAACAGGTGATATAGTTGATGATGAAAATACACCCAATGGGTTAGTGGGAGGATGGGATTATGCCAATGAAAAATTTGATATGAAAGTACCAGAAAGGATACTCGTTGTTGGACAGGACCAGCACATAGGTAAATTATGTAAAAAGTTATAATTTGTCTAAATAAGAATACTTCATATACATCAATTATCAAACTAATCAATCTTATTTAGACAAACTGTAGGCACTTTTTAAAGCAACATGTAATAGTTTTTGTTTTTATTCTATTGATATAGAGGATTATTATAAATTCCCTGAATTTGTTTAAAGTTAAAATACAACAAAAACAATTTTCTTCAATAGGTACAAAGGCACCCCCAAGAGAAATTCAACTGGATAATGCGGTGCTACCAACCGACCCTGGTATGATTCGTGTAAACACTCCGCCACGTGTGATAACCCTCGACCAGCACTACTTCCCCTCAGCTGATGACTTCCCGGCCGAGGCAGGCACTTCGCCGCCCCGACAGGCGCGCACGATACGCTCTCAGGGTGATGGTGCGCGCGCCGTTACCCCTCGCTGTGACAATTTTAATGACTCCATTAATACCGAGTCTCGCCTGGTTTTAAGGTACATTGAAGCTGTCAAATAGTGCCTTATACAAGTTTTGAAACTGCCTTATTTTTATTGATGCATTATGGCGCTAACATGTCAGCTAGTAGCAAACTTTTTATTCTGAGCTTTGTATAAGCGTGTGCAAAATTAGGACCCAGGAACACAAAAGCATTTATATAAAACATTAGGTATAAAATATACAAATTGTAAAAATATCTGTACTGTGTATGTGATATTTAACATATTTTTTTAGAGATCCAACACCTCCAATGGGAAATGGCGAAGGCCTATCTATATCTGAGGAGCTAGTGCATTTACGGCGGCAGATTGTGAAGTTAAATCGACGTGTGATGTCCATTGAGGCAGAGCAGTTGCAACGTCAACAGAAGGAAAAGATAGCTTATGCTGTCGGAATTGCTTACATATTGTTCAAAATGATTGCTTGGCTCAACAGATCCTAATTGTATCGTAAGACAAAAATACTTAATGAAATATTGTTGACGTTTTTAAACCATTGGTTTAAGCCATTCTAAATATGGCATAAAGTTTAGAACTGTCCTTAACTTGGTGTAGCAAATGGGGTATGTTATAAATAATTCCTTAAAAGTTATGATTTATTAGTGTTTAGGTAGCCTTTTTTATAACCTATGTACATTTCTGCAATTCGTTGTACAGTGAATATACAAGCATCTGTTTGTATTCAATCACTACTACCCTCTATCTCATGAAATCTGTATGAATTGTTGATTGCAAGATTATTCATAACAGTATGATATGATGTGCTGTAGGTCATTTTTTTATTTAAATAAACCATAGCATTGATATTTAAAAGTGATTTTATTTAGCTCTTGTAAGGGCAAAAATTTAAGAATGTTCTATTTTTGCTCATTATTTGCTTTAACAATGTAAGTTTGTTCCAAGGTATTCTAGACCCACTGGACATAGTTATTTGTTATGATATTCTGAGGTCATAAAGTATTCCTTCATTTACAGTTGTAAGTATACTATTTTATTTAAGTAAGAACAACAAAAATAGTAATTATTAACAGATAGTGGCAAGGTATATTTTTAACCACAGATAAGATTGTAAGATATTGCAACCCAGTTCACAACAGGGCCACACCCTTTATCAGCAGCCATGTTTTTAAACAAATTACCAACACATTTATTGGCTTTGTCTATTATAGGATTTTCAAGAATCAGAATCATAACCTAATTATTAATAAAACATGGAGGTT
Source organism: Papilio polytes (assembly GCF_000836215.1). Classification (NCBI taxonomy): domain Eukaryota; kingdom Metazoa; phylum Arthropoda; class Insecta; order Lepidoptera; family Papilionidae; genus Papilio; species Papilio polytes. The sequence continues at coordinate 359,256 of NW_013525024.1, read as the reverse complement.
TTCTCATTTTCCTAAGCATTTTAGGCGCCAACCCTAGCCTTCTATTATAAGCCATTTTGATAAAAAAAAAAAAGAATTTTCAGGGTAACACTCAATATATTCCACAAAATGCCATCAACACATTGGTACAGATCGTTATGTTTGATAAGAAACTATGACAAAGGTAAACATTACCAAGTTAAAAGATTCAGTTGGACAGAGACAAGTAGGTAATTCAATTTGCTGACATTAAAATCTGTTGATGTTATGTTACAGTCGGTTTATCCTCATATATAAATATAACTGAGAATAACGGTCCGCCGAGACGCTGCGCTAACCATGCATTCTTCACAACAGCCAACTTCAATGAGTCTACAGCAAGACGAGCATTGAAGTTTGTGTGAAGAGCTCGTCCCATTCCTTCTAATATTATTAAGTCTACTCCTCGAACTTTCATTTCAGCGCATAAACCTGCAAAATACCATTATCATGAAGATAAACATCTTAAACAAGCTATTGCATAAAAAGTATAATATGAATTACTACAACAGAATATTTTCTTTACAACTGATGAAGACATAGATTATTTTGTTTTGTATCACAAATTTTTGTGTGATACAACATGAATTTTACATAAAATAATTGCTAATTTAAATTAACTTGTTTATATTGATTAAAAATTAATTATTTAGGGTCCACTACAATTTCCTTGTTTATATAGTTAATATAATGTTTGTTATAGAATATTCAGACACAATATGTTAAGGAAATAAAATACATTTTGATTTAACATTCCTTAACATTGTTGTTATAAACGAATTCACAATATTTTGAATACCTCACCTACACTAATAGTTCTGAGATCAAGACATGGCCCTCTCTGTCCGCTGGATCTTACAACTAAATCTCCAGAAGCCATAGCAGAAGATATTACAGGACAAATGAGGGAAGCATGCCGCAGAACTTCTTCCAATTCCACATTGGTAATATCATTGAGAGCCGGCCACTCATTTGCACAGAGTATAACAGAGGTGCCTCTAAGTAATAAAGCTCTTATAAATGGCAAAATGCCTAAGACTATATCAACTCCACTATTGTCCACAAATACAGCTGCACAATGGTGCACTGTCTTCTGTAAAAATATTCATAGTTACAGCTTTATAAACAACATGAAAATGCACAGTATTAATTATGATTGCCCATTTTACCTCTAATTTCTCTAGCCATTTGTCTAACCCATCATATAACCATGGCCTGTTTTGAATCTTCTGCAAAGCACCATAAAGCCCACAATCGAGTATATCTGCAACGGCTTGAGCACCCCAGTCAAACATATTACCTTAAATAAGATTCATTTCATGTATTACATGATACATATTAAAAATCAAAATAATATCATCATTTAGAAGTTGGTTTACCAGCAAGAACTCCCCGACAAATCTCTGTCCATCTTTCTCTCTCGGTTGGTAAAGCATCAATTTCATTTAGTCTCGCTCGGAGGCCAGCAAGAGCAGTGTCATTTTCATATTTCTTTTGTTGTTTCCATAAATCAAAGAACCCCTGAGAACGAAGGCATGTTTCGTTGATGTCAAGAAGCAATCTTATGGTCAATTGCCCATGAGCACTAAAATCATAAATAATAAGTTACATAAATAATTTGAAAACATAATAAGGAGATTCAATATCTTAGACTGCCTTTAATTTTATCAATTCCATTCTGGGAGATTTTATAAGAATTCAATTATACAAAAGCAAGTAGATTACATTTGTGATAAATATCAAAAATTTATATGTATGCTCAAAAAAATTTTGTTCATGGACAAAGTAAGAAAAAATATGTTAATACGTGTTAACATTTTAAATCTAGTATTTTAAAATAAAATTTAATTAAAACGGTACTTACAGAGGGTTTACCCGAAGTTCTTTTATTGCCTCCACGTAACAAGTTTTAAATTTTAAAGCTCTTATTTCCACTGTAGGATCGTCATTGTTTGTTAATGCAAAATTTACATATTTCTCAACGAGTTTTTCGCACGTATTGAGCCAGTATTCTCTTGCTTCTTCATCTTTTAATAAGTCCAATGTATCAGGACTATATTTATCTGGCTCGTATAATATGTGAGAAAAGCCAAAATGTTCCATTATGGATAGAATTAAAATATTTTTTAATATTGCAATGTTAATTGTTTGCTAATAACTTATCCCATTTTCATACTTTATCACTATGCAAATATAATCTCCATATTATTTTATCTTATCAAACTAATGACAGCAGACGTGTTTTCAGACAAGCTTCGATTATTAAACATTCACCAACATTTAAAAAAATACTAAGTGATAGGAAATTAATAGTCTTACCAGATTTAATTTGAATGTTCTGCTAAAAAAAAATACATTATAAAAGTTACAGCCTCATGTATTCTTTTTTGTCCGTTATCTTTGTTGTTTAAAATGAAATAATTAATGGCTTTTACAATCCTTCGCCAAATTAATAATATTCATCAATGATTTGAAGTTAATACATCGACGGTTTGAAAAAAATTCTGCCGAGATCGCGGCAAATCACTAAATATAGTAACACTAGAAATGTCAATGTCATAACAAAGGGTTGTTGATTCAATGAACTACATAGGTATTTGAAAACCGATGATCATCCTTCAAATTTCAACCGTTAAACATTTTTCACTCAACTAATTGAGTTCAACGTTTGACACATATTTGATTAACTAGTTGATAAAACTAAATTAATGTTTCGTTTTCTTGAAGAAAGACCAAAGCCATTATGCCAGAAATTATAGATGTAGGTAAGATATTCTCTCCGTTACTTGTCTTTTAACTATATGATTTTGCCGCATAAATGCTACTGATTTAATTCGATTCAAATGGGCTTAAATAAACGAAACACAGCATCGTTGCCACCGCGGCGATTCGTTTATTGTCTCATGTTTTTACTCTGTTCAAAATGTCTATAGTCTATACCTATACTTCATAGATTAGAGATTAGATTGCTCGCTTCGTTTACTTGTGTTATTGAAATTATAGGAATGGGTTTAAAATGGAAAAGGCTGATCGTATTTTCAAAAGACTGAATTTTGATATAGTGCAGTGATTCAATGAGTGTCATAAGGTATTTAAAATAAAATAGTGATTTGTGTTGTGTGATTGATGTAACGAATCAGTGGTAGTGGCACGCAAGATGGACGAATTGTCTAAGGGCATGTCACAAACAGGAAGCACTGTTGTAACTGACAAAAATCAAGAAAGCGATGGTAAATTTTCATAATATATTTTACGTTTTAAAAATTTACAAGGTTTTAAGATTACTTAGAGAAAAGGATAACGAAATTAAAATTCTAAGCATAAAGTCAACAATTGTCATTCTCAAAATTGCTCCGATTAAGGGATATTTGAACGGTATCATTGTATGTAGTACATAAATCAACATGGTTAGGCTTTTATTAAATAAATTACGAATTTCATGTTATACATCCATTTCTAATTATACTCCAAGTAAAAAACAATAACATTGGAGCAGTAAGTAAACAGTAAAAACTATTAAAACGATATAAATTCACATGTAATATTTTGTACTATAGTGTGTTTGGCTCCTAAAAGGTTGAAAAAGCAATTATGTACTATATTGCTACTACTACTACCATTTAGGCATACAACTTAATGCAATTAAGAATTAATCGACAACTAAATGAATGATGGTTTATAATTTGTATATGAATAAATATTTAAAATACTCTGAATATTGGTAAACAGACACATGTCAATATTATCTGCTTATATGTGCTAATGTTAATATTATATTCTTTTCAATTTATTATGCTTGATAAGTTATACCTATGCATTGTTTTGGTTGCTTGAGAACTACAACTATGATAAGGAACCAAAACAGTGATAACTTTTTTGGGTGTTTATTAACTTTTAATCATAAAATTTAGATTGCTTTAATAGTAAGGAGAAATTCATCATAAAATTTCACTGTAAGGTCTCGACATAAAATGTATAAGTGGGGGTATTAAAATTAGTTGTAATAAAGACAATTAAAGTAGTTATTACTATTTTTTCTTAGGTATTCCTCTCAGATTAGTTTGCTAAATGAAAACTGATATGTATACATATCCTACTACCACTCTAGATCTTCATTTTTGCTGTGGAGGAATTGTCAAAAACCACAGCAAATCACCTCAAAGTCAAACATGCAAGCAAAATGTATCATTGTCATACTAATTTTGATTTGATTCACAAGTTATCCCACACTTATTTCAGTATTTATTTTACTAATATTAATGCAAAAGTTTAGATGGATGGATTGATGGATGTTTGTTAGAGTTTGTAGTCTAAACGGCTGAACGGATCTGGATGAAATTTGGCATAAATGTAGGGCCGATTTAAAATATTATATATTTTAACCATTAAATAGTTTTGTTTTCAGTGTGTTTTTCACTATTTTGTTTTTATTTCACGGGGACGAAGTCGCGAGCAACAACAACAAGCTTAATATACATAAATCAATTTAACAAGTGCTAAAATAGCTTGATTCAGTTATGTTTTTTTAATGTTTTAATATATTTGATGTCGAAATCTAAATTTAGGCTTCTGCATTCATAAAACCCCTTGGTTTTATGATTTTGTAGTAAAGATAACTTGAAAAAGCTTAAGACTAGATATTTGGCACTTTGTCAAGTCTCAAGGACTGCAGCCTTTTGATACAGCTTGTTTGCACAAATTTTGCAGCAGTAGCTCCTATCTATCAATAATAACAATCTGACACATGTTAATGATAGCTTAACTGATTTTAATGAGTGAGGTGTGATTTTTTTAATAATCAACAACTAATATTTGTTGTGTTTAGACACGTGTTGTGAAAACTGCTAATGCAGCCTTAATAGGCTATTGTTAAAAATAGAACTATGCAATTTCATCATTTTAATTGTCAGTTAAGTCTTAACTTCATTCAAAATCAATGTAAACAATGGATAAAATGTTTCCTAAATGATACAGATGTTTAGAAAAATTGGCAATTATTTTTATTTAGTACATTAAACTTTACTAAAGTTAACAGGTAATTTAACAACAACAAATGCGAGTTTAAAAATACTAGGTGCTACTGTAATTAGAAATTAAGCACTTTTACAGATTTCATTATGTTCATTATTAGTAAAATTTTATTTCAATGCTTAGTCCTGTAAATCTACAAAGCTATATTTTCGTAATATAGCCAATATGATTGTGAACATGAAAATGTTACATGGAATTAAAAATAAATAACCTAATACAAACCTAATACAAAAATGTAATTACATTTAACAATGTTTTGTAAGAATTACAATAATATGGAAAAAGCTTAAAAATTATGTTTCTCCAGGGGCTTTTCTATTTTTAACGTGTCCGAAAGCCAAGCCGTTCGTCTTTATCTAGATTAATTTTTGGCAGTTCATCAATGTTAAGGCGGGTTGTTATCCGTCTCCAAGGTCACGCGTAACGGTAGCCCACCATTCACAGGAAGTCCTGTTTTACAGGTGTCGGAACTATTGTAAACGTAATGAATAAAATGACACCTGTGCATGGCCAGTTGTTGTTGTTAAAATAACAGAGATTCGTAAGTTACTCCTTTTCACGAGTTATAAAAATTTTTACATGCATTTAACGCCTCTCTTTTTGTAAGGATCTGGAGTAATTACAGTGTGTTTTAGTCCTTGCATTATGTTTTCATATGCTTCTTTTATAGCAGTCATTATCACTTAAAAGTAAATTAGCCTTCATAAGAGCATTCATTAGGAGATCATCAAAAACATTGTAATTTTTTTATACTTCAGTGTCATACAGAAACGGAAGAATTGTATTTTTTAAAATCTTTTGGTATTTTCGTACACGTTTCTTACGTTTTACGGTAGTTTATGGACAAAATGGAACAGTTTTGAGCTTTAGATTTAAATTTCGAAATACAAATCATGTATTAAATGCAGTATGTCACTAGGTGAAATAAGGTAAAAGCAGTACAATAGCTAAGTGATTGCGAAAGAATAAGAGTAGATTACTGCGACCTATTTGATCTCGCGATATCATATCCTACGGTATCTCACCTGTTATAAGTGAAAAACATCCTAAATAGTAAATACAAAAGGAAACAAATAAAAAGGAATTAATTGAAAAAACTATTTACAAAATTTTAAGTTACTTCGTATTATAGTATGTGCAATCGTACAATGTTGAATTGAAACGTGTCAAAAATTGCGAAATATACATTAGAACGATGTGTAAAACACATAACGCTGGTAGATTCTCGTGATTTATATCTATATAAATTCTACACATATAATAAAATTGGAGTTTCTGTAATATCAAAATAAAAATTTCAGATTTCGAAAAGATGATGTATTTGCGTTGCTGATAACGTAAATTTCGCAAAATCGCGTTCAAAATTCTTTCTCTAGCAGTCTGTCTGTCCGAAAGCCGCGTTTGTTCCGGATGATCTCCAAAACGGCTGGTCCGCTTTCGACGGGACTTGCAGTGACATAGACGGGCATATTATAGGCTAATTTTTTATCTTAATATTGTGTTGACGAAGTTGTGGGCAACAGCTAGTACATAATATGTATGGTCATATCATGTTAAGATATTTATTTTTAAAGGTTATCTGTCGCGAAATGTCGCCTAATACAAATAACTTTGGAACCAATTACAGATTGACAATACATCGTAGTCATAAATAGGTGATTTAAAGAAACTGATATGTTAATCTATGTTTATACTTACATATACCACCTTGTACCATGTATCGTTACTGTATGTAAACTGAAATAGGTATCATGTTCTACGCATAGTTCACGTCAATTATCACATCATACTGAACATAGATCGATATTCATTATTTAGATAATTAAGATTCAGAGTCATATCAGATCAAACGATATCGCAGTTTTAGCTAGATTTAATTGTATCTGATGTTGCATTATATATTATACAGTTTCACTTAGATATTAGATTATCCTTTATTTAGAGTTTGATAGACAAAGCTTTTCCAGATGGTGTAATGCGTGGTTCGCAGCACGCACGCCAACCATGTTAGCGTTGGTAGAACAACTTCGATTATACCTCGGTGGAGGATGTGAGTGCGAATGCATTTGTCAAGTGTGTGCGCCACCATCGCCTGCCGACTGCCGAATCCCGAAAAACTTGGGTGCCTTTAAATGTAGTCATTTGTTTTGATGACAATTATTGCCGGTATTTACACACATATGTTGAAAAACTGAACGTATTGCTATAATTGAAGGCATCTAATTTTTTTTGTCATACGCTCCCACATTCTATATATTGTAAATATTTTCATTTACGTAACTTTCTGTACGTAAATAAATGACTTTGAACGGGTCTAAAAGTACTTTAAAAATCAACTGCTCCATTTAATTTAATAATTTATATGTTTATTTTAAATCGTATTAAAATGGCTAACATTTATTTAGAACGATTATAGATTAATTACGGTGTGTCGTATAACTGCATGGTTAGTGTGATTTGTAATTAATTAAAATACAAACAAACCCTTTGTGTGCCCAACGGTAAATGCTGTGTAAAATAAATCTTTTAATGCTATAGGTACCTAAAGAAACAAATTTAAAGACTTTACGGATACTGACAAACTCGAAACATGGCAACAACAAGGACCTGATAGTTTACAAGTTACTGATCTGGCAGATATGATGCACTCGTTGTGCTTTCTTTTATTTTTGTGAAGAGGATGTAAAGATGCATCGGTAGACTATGTATTCAATGTTGTTGTTTGAACATGAATGAAGGTGCACGCTGCTGCCAAGAGTGGCGGGTGTTCCCTGCGTGTCACAAACGTGACTCAGCACACTCGGCCCTGAACTATTAGCGATAGAGAACGTCCTGAATGAAAACGTACCACGTGCACACTAACATACCTATGTACTTAGATTACTTGCCCCAAACCTGTTATGTTATCTGCAATAAATGCATTCAAAGTCAATTGTATATGATACGGACTTGTAAATAATCGATCGACTTTTCCGCAGGTGCTAACAATCCAAAAACAATTAAAAGCTGTCCTTTGTCCTAAATCATATTAGTTTTCTATATATGGAGAATTTTGCATCGTACATATGCAAAATTTTTTGTAATGCACAGTGTACTTCTTGATGTCGCACTGTTTCATTAGGAAACTTTATATGAAATTAGTCTTACACTTATGCTTTAGTTTAGCAATTAGCTTTAGACACATGGCAATTCTATTACGGTATTTTCGACCTTTACTCAATTCGAATGAAATCAATTTGTATTAGAAAATGATTGAGATTAGGCTAAATCGTAAACTCGTACATTCTTTATATTGCGATATCATGTTTATTTTTTTCATGTTATTTTGAATATTATAAAACATTATTTCCAATACTTTTGAGCGAGGTGTATAGTTTCTCTACACCAAAATGGATTTGACTGTGTGCCAAATATTTGAATATTACCAATAGAGACAGTAACGTTTCATATCGCTACATTTATTCTAAATCTGTATCCGTTATAATTGAAAAATATAGCTACATCAATACAGATTCCAGTTTATCCTCCATTGGGTAATGTCAGCCTAAATTTGCAGTACTACTAGCCTATTTTAGGCATTAATTCGCAACGTTTTAAGGGAATATTCTTAAATTCTGTTTTAGTGCACGTAAAACGACGTCTCAAAGGTCGGCCTGAGGTTAGAGCAAGGAGACAATGGTAGTTGTCATTAACCTTAGCACATTTTTATGTCTATCTTTTAGCATATGTTTTTATTCTTTGTTGATTGTAATCATATGTTATACGCTTTACAATCTATAATTATAAAACCTGGACATGTTAATATTGTGTGTCAAAGTTTAATCAAGTTTTGATATGATAAAGGACATTCTGTTAGAAAGTATGATAGTTTGTTTTATAATGTGTTGCATTGTTAAACTTGAGTTGCACACAATCATCGCTTAAAATATTCATTGTCCTGTTAAAGTAAACTGTGATTAACATTAAAACATAAATAACTTATTCTAAACAGGAAAAGGTGTATTGATAATAACGTGCGGTGATTTAGATGACAGGATTTTCTTAACAATCTCACTTTTGAGTTAAACTTCCGTATCGTGAATATTTTCGCAAAATTGTAATTAAATGAACAAAGAATATTTAAATAACTGTTCATAATTTATGTTTACAAAGTTCGATATCGTGGTGAGTTCTTCTGAATGAATCAAAGGAAGTACCTAACGTGGGGTGTCTGGTTCTTTTCGGTGTAAATCGTAATACGCTAAATCGTGTTTACATCTGTCGACTTCATCGCGAAACGCACAATAGCCTTCCTTGGGTTTTGAATACAAATTTATTAAGACTGTTGACCTTCGTGTCTGTTACATATTTATTATTTATTTCCTCAACTACACAATCATTAAAGGTACACAGGGCCAAATGTTGTTTAGATATGAGATGGATGTTATAAATTATTTTGCTTTAAAAATCTTTTAAGGAAGGTTAATACAACTGGTAAAAAAAGTAAAATTTTCCTTGGCATGTGTGTCGTGTAGGATTTTCCCGATTTGACTTATAAGAAGCCATGATATCGAAGAACGCAATCTTAGAATAATTAATTATGATTGCAGCGACTGCATCCCCGTGCGTGATTTACTTACCATAACAATACAATGCCACACTAGGCATTGGGTTTTGTACTATGGTATTAGTACGAATGACCAGGAAATTTTGCGATATAAACTGATAAATTTCTACTAATTTGGTTCAAATATTACCACAATGACAAGTATTGGTACAAAATACTGATCTAAGAAACATATAAGTAGGACTTTGATAGAAGTATAAGATATCTATTAGAGGTCTCATCTCTACGTATTTGTCTTTAGTACCTGACCTGACAATGAGTATTTCTGGGCTTTGATATAAATCTAGTCGCTGGTTATTTCTGTTTACCTGAGATGACTAGAACAGTACATTAACAAGAATCGAATGTTGCAGGCTCGTCGAGTCCATTCATATACGTGAACGAGTCGTGCCTGGAGTGCGAGCGAGTGCGGGCGGCGTGCGAGCGGCTGGGCGCGGTGGAACCGGCGCGCGCCGCGGACTCGCTGCCGTCGCCGCAGCCGCCGCCCGCGCCGCCTTCATACCTTGTAACCACACCTTTTGACGGAGACCTGTTCGATGCTGCACATAGGGCCAAGTATAGGTCAGTGTCGCTGCAGATTTAGTACAACACTAACACTTAATCCTCTAAAACATTCTAGCGTTATTTATAATTGGTCTAGTAGAACGTTCATAATATCTTGTGTTGTGTTGTGACTGCCACTATTACTTTCATCTCTATCTTTGTGTATTTAAAGTTTTAATCTTTAGTACTTTTTGTGACATAAAGTTAAATAAAAATAACTCTCCTGCGAATGGATAGTAGACGTTTATCCAAATTATTGTGTAGTCTATTAGCATTGAGCTTACGAGGCGTGAGTCAGTCGCGACGAAGTCGATTGTATGAACAATTTGAGTCGCAGCGCGCCGCGGAATGCTAACAGTGACGAAGCTTGCCGATGCCCGGCTTACGGCCGATTTACGACATCTATAAACTTACTTGAGAACGCACACCTCTGTATGTGTATACATTACACTCGCATCACTTATTTAGTAAGTAGATATACACATACATATCAAAGGTAGAAACTCGATCAATTATAAAGGCACACAAGCTATAACTAACAATCTGTACTTCTATCTACATTTTTATACTTAATATAGTATAGCGTAATCGCACATTTTTTTGTCATGTAGAATGTCAGCAATCACAGCATGTTTTGGTATATTTTTTTTAACAGAGAGCCTTACACTCACGACAGTCTATAGGCAATATGTTTTCCCGCTAGTTAACTTAGGGGTTAAAATTGGAAACATTTTTAAGCGGGAAAGGAATAAAAAGTACAAGCAAATAGCAAGATTTCTGATGTTTCCTTATAGATTATGTTTAAAATAAGCTGCATATTAAACTCTAATCAATATTGACGTAGAGTAGGTACTTAAACACTTAAAACGTGGCGCTATGTTTATTTGCTGTAAATCAATTTAAAACCACTCAACAACTCAATACCCAATGATTATCATAATTTATCGACGTTCATGAAATCTTTTCGGTGTTTACACACTAATAGACTGATTGTGTTTATTGATTGGTAGCAAAATATTTGTTTATATCTTTGAAATTTTAGATTCTTATACATCGAACGGTTTTATAGCGTTCTCTCACGGAATTACCTGTCGTTAAGCATTCAGGCAACCTTTGTAAGAATCATAATCGAAAATGTTACCCTGAACGCAAACCGGGGTTGTTTACACATGCAGAACGTTGATTCGTAAAAAGGTCGTGTATTCAGTGAGTGTATTTCATGGAATGATGTAAATAAAGGTGCGAGTGCGTGTGGGAGGGCGCCGCGGCGCGGCGGGTGCGACGAAGCGGCGGCGGCGGCGGGCGGCAGCGTAGCGCGAGGGTCGCCCTTGCGGCCGCGCGACGCTCCTCGCTATTTTCGGCCTTACATTCCTCGCGACTGTTTTTCAATCTAACGTGAAACGCATAACGCGCATGCCGCCTGCGCCTTTGTGTTCTCGACACGAATACACGATATAATTGCTTTTTGTCGATTCCTCTCACGTTTGATTGATTTACTCTATACGAATTAACGAAGCGAAATCGGAAATTGTGCGTGCGTTTGTCGATATGTGTGCGGCTTGCTAGTGATGTATTTATTGATTCGTTTTTATAACATGTGGAATAATTGTATCTTAAACAAGTGTTTTGCACATCGGACTAGTGTCTGATTATATGTAAAGTGTTACCAATGGGTCCCACACGGTTACCGTCGACACCGGAGGAGGAGGAAGCACCGCACGAACCGATATTGTGTCCGGATCAAAGATCGCCGGATATAGCACCACCGAAATGCATTCCGTAAGCATATTATACTCAATTTATTTGATGTTATATACCACTTAATTAGGCAATCGTAAAATTACCCTGCCTATAACCAAGGACTAGTATTTCTCAAGCGTAGTTCTCGTTCATATTGATTAGTGTTTTTTAAAATCGACCATATCCACATCGATTGCACGCGACCTGTTGTTGGTCAACATAATCGCTTTGAAATTGAAACAGGTACGTTTCTATTTTGTATAAATTAATAAAAAGTTATTTGGCTTCTTAATTTTCATTATTTATTCTTTAATTACATTTGTGTTTCATCACAGACATCGTTACGTAAACAATTTCAATACAATTCTAATGCTAAATTACAATAGAGAGTAAAATAGTGTTTAGTAAATTTAAATACAAGTTTCAGCTATGTAAAGTAATTTCCGAGCAGATTTGAAACCAGTGATTTAATCAACTTTAAATTTTCAATATGTATTCCGTCTCTAATATACCAATTATGCATATTTTTATACACACATCTTACACATAACTAGTAATATTTCATTGTATGTGATTACTTCAAGATGTGTTACATTCATACCAAGTTTAAATCGTCGAGGTGTTTTGTAAAATAAAAAAGCAACACTCCCAGTCCTTTAGCAGGTTGTATCCCACGTTTCTAATTGCCGCGTCATTATAATTGTAATATCAGTATATACAGAGACAACGTGACAGTCACGTAGTATCTAAAATCTACTCAGATCTTTCTATTATTAAAATAATGTGACGTATTTACTTGTTTAACGTCAGTTATCAATAATATGTGGGATAATGTTAAACATTAGAAGATTAACACCATGAGGTGTTATCTTAATAACGTAGCTTACATTGGAGCTTTCCCACGTTCTGATAATGCTTTACATTCATTTGTTGAAGATGTTGAATAGTCGGCCATTATAGACGTCGAGAATACAAGATGTAAACATTACCTTGTTTGATATTTTATAGGCTACGAAGACGCCGCACTTCGACGACTCGACTAAACAGACATTTTCACACATCCAAAGGGAAGTTATTCTACACGCATTGCTCCCATCAAAACTGATAAGAAATCAAATTGCAAATATTTAGGCATAACACTGTATACATGTCAGTTTTATATGCATAATAATACAATGCGCATGGAATACGTTTCTATACATTTTTTTTTGAAATCAGAATGACTTTAAAACAATGACAAATTAAAAAGTTCACTCTGTCTTTAGGCCGCAGCATATTTGTACGTTGTCAAAAGTTATAATTAAACGCGTTAATTAGACGCGTGAGATCATAGTAATGTTTGTATTTCTTGTTATCACAACATCGCAGACGGTGGGCTAATAGTATTCATAGTCCATATTGCAGTTATCATTTCGTTCGTTATTAAATTGATATCTTTTGAGATTTGAGTCGATGTTTATGTCCATATATCTAAAACCTAATAAACTAAAAGTATCTCACATGTAAATAGTGACTCTTTCTTCAACTCAGCATCATGAGTGCCTAAGATAGTAGACTAAAATGTTACTGACCCAGTTCCCGATCCGAAGCTACTATTATAAGTTCCTTTTAAAGTGGCTATTAACGAATTAAAAGAAAAATCAAATTCAAAGTGTTTAAATAACAAAAAAAACATGCAGACGAATTGAGTACCTCTTTCTTTTCGGAAGTCGGTCAAAAATTAACAATAATCACATTTATTAAATTCGTAGAAGCATGTAGTATTATTCCGTTTAACCCAATTCAATCTTTAGAAAATCGCTGTGTTTGTCGGAATTCGAATGTAATTCGTCAGAACTATTTCGAACGGTCTCCGAGCCCACGATATTCGTGTGTGGTTGTGTCCTGTGACGTCACGCCAGCGTCGGTAGGAAGCACGCGTCACTCGCGACGTGCCAGTCTACCGCCCGACGCGATCATTCAAAGTTTTTTTTGCTACAAGTACAGTCGCCTTCATTAGGGGTTTTCCAGTTACACAAAAAAATTCACGCACCTTGAAACGAACTTAACCTCCCAACTCCCCATTAAAACTTGACTTTTTGATCAATAGAAAAATAACTGAGGTACTTGCAGTCTACCCAAGAGTAGGATGTAGTATGGAATAGCCAATTTTCAATATTTATTGGCCTTACAAAACATTCTACATGTTCAACGATTGTCGCTTCTTAATGCCCGTTTCACCCTTGGCCAATACAGTTGGACATTTGCGCCAACCGGGAATAGATTGTATGGATTCACTGTCGCCAGTTTGTGTTCAGAAGATGCCAGTGCCAGTTCAGTTATTGAGCGCTATGGGCTAGGAGTGTAGGAGATAAAGGTACCGCTACCGAATTCGACTGTACATTGCTGTTTGCTAACAAGTACGACCCGGCTCCAGTGCTATTCACAGCTAGCGATAGCGCTCATTTTGGAAAACGATGTTCGACACTTTCCGGTAATAAATATAGACATAATGCGAATAAAATACATTAGTAATCTTCAAGGAACTCGTACAAGAAGAAAGCTAATACAAACAGTCAATTGTTTGTATAATAAACAAATTGTACTCCAAAGTGTCTTAGGTAATTTAAAACATTACGTTATTTGTTTCGGTTAACATGTTATAGAAATTTAACAATACATTGAAATCATTAGTCATAAATAGAAACATTTATATAAATAACACATATTGATATTATGTTCTATTGTTTTCGACAGTCCCATTCACCTTAAAACTGAAACCAATTCCACTAGCAGAATACCTTCTAAATCATAATATAGTTCTGCGTATGTGTTTGATATTATAAAAATCTATTCACTTGTTTCTTTTGTTTATTTAATTGATTTACTTTAATGTTTTATAATTATTTTCATATTTTTAAAAAACGTCTTGGCCCAAATATTGAAGGTAACTTTTTGCCTGTACAAACAGCTTGCCCAACGAAACGACAATGTCAGTTCCGGTAATTGTTTAGCAAATCAAATCAAGTGTGCAATATCACAATTATGTCGCCTCCTAGTGATCTAAACCGTGATTTTAGAATCATAATAACTTGTTTGATTTTTTCAGTCTATAGTATTTTGAAATTGTAATAATTAATTAACTATTAATTGTTGCAAAAATTTGTCTCACTCGAGAACGAGAAAAATTGTACTAGATAGTGTTCAGTCCGTACGAATAGTAGTTGCGAGTAAAATATAAAAGCGTGTGTGCTCTTTTATTGTTATCTGTTTGTTGTATGATAAAAGTGTATTTTTTACCAATTGCATGTAACATTAGGGTGCTGGGGCCGACGGCGGTGCTGCAGCTGGCGGAGCGCGACGAGCCGCCGCCCGCCAATGCGCGTCCGCTCTACTCGCTTGCGATGCGCGGAGCCGTTATATGCTTTTCGGGATTCCGAAAAAAAGATGAACTAGTAAGTTTTTCACAATTTTAAATTTTATTCCATCATTCATCTTACTTCTTACTAATATTATAAATGCGAAAGTTTAGATGGATGGATGGATGTTTGTTAGCGTTTGTAGCCTAAACGGCTGAACAGATCTCCATGAAATTTTGCACAGGTTTAGAGCGTAGTCTGGAAGAACACATAGGCTATTTTTTATCCCTGGAATAGTTACGGTTCCCGTGGGATTCATTAATTTAGTTTTTTAATGTTTACTCGATCATTCTGCAACGGTTCAACATATCTTATTGAAATTTGGCACAGATAGAAAACAAAGTCTGGAGTATCCCCGAGAAATGTCCGGTTCCCGAGGGATACGTAGCTTTTTGTAATTTTTATAGTTTGCATGTTTTCTAATACCACGCGTACGAAGTCGCGGGCATCAGCTCGTTCAACTATAATTTAATATATAAAATTCGCTAATTTTAATATAAAGTAGTTACAAAACCAAGTTACGTATTATGGTAGATAATAGCAATATTGTCTATAGCTCTGCTGAGTTTATTAGTTTCCAAAAATCGTAAAGTAAATTTAAAAATTGAATAAACGAATAAACTAATTTAATATGTTTTTATCTGTTTACATACACTTTAAACATTGTTATCGTTAATTTTTAACGTACATATTTATAACAATGTGAAGCCGAGCCGGCCTGCTTCCATTTGCAATAATAGCGCACTTGAATATCAGCCGGCCCACTTGACGCGTGCAGTGTCTGGGCATGTAGTTAGAAACGGTTCAATTTCTCGTCCGATCAAGGTCATTTTATTACCAAAGACCATGTTTTGTATTGAAAATTATAAAACGGAATTGTTGAACCATTATGTCAATGATATTATTTAATTACTATATCTAAAAGACATAGGTTATTGGACTTACTATCTCTCAAACTACTCGCTTAAGACATTAAAAACGTTTTTAGGATCGATACTCTAGAACGTATTTCTAATTAGCAAGAACCAATACTATCAATGAATCGATTAATTGAAATTTTCCAATATTCTGTGTTAAAGGATCTCATTTTCCCTGTCCGTCAAATGTTGCCGGGAAGCGTGAAATGACTCATTTGTAACACATGAGTAAAATTTGCTTCGTATGTTTGTTATTATTGTTTCATTTTCTCAGTAACGTGTTTTCTTTATTTTGCATAACTTATTTGTTATAATAATACTTTTTCTCTTAAAATGTTGCCATCGTTCTACTTTGAAATGAACATTACATATGTACATAGGTAAACACAAACATGGAAATTTATCGCCGCGTAGTCTACTTCAAGCAAGTAATTTATGTTTGCTAAGTGAAATTAAGCGGTAATGTAGTAAATACAGATAAAAACCTCTAGAACTCGTACTTTATATTGGTTTTTAACGGTTAAGAATGATTTGTTTTTATTTTTTAAGAAAAATTTAGGTTACATACCCAAAAATCGAAATTTGTAAATAACTTAACACATGTAACAATTTTGGTCATTGTCAACAATTGCATTAACGCCGCTTTGATGTATGAGTTGAGCGCTACTAAAACACGTGTTACAATAAATCTGGATTAGCATGAGATTTACGAGGTATGCAAATCAACTTAAAGCGGCGGTAGCGCCACTCGGTGGCGGCAGTTGTTACATAAACAGATCGGCTGAAACGGAAAAGGGCCAATTCCTTATCTTACTAATATTATAAATGCGAAAAGTTTATTTGGATGAATGTTTGGTATAGTTTGTAGGCTAAACTGCAGAATGAATCTCGATGAAATTTGGCATAGATGTTGAGGATAGTCTGGACGAACACATGACTACGTACTTTTTTTTTAATTCAACGCGGATGGAGACGTGGGTGAAAGCTAGTAAAGAAATAAATCAAGCAAACAGCCCCATTTTAATCGACCTTCTGTAATTATTGTGTCGTAACTCCCTATATTTCCACAGACGTACCTGATAACTCTGATCCACTACATGGGCGGGTCGATCCGCAAGGACATGTCGAGCAAGGTGACGCACCTGATTGCGGCAGCTGCGACGGGCGACAAGTACCGCTACGCCACGGGTTTCGGCCTACCAGTACTGGCGCGCTCCTGGGTCGACGCCTGCTGGGAGCGCCGCGACGACCCCGCCTGCCTCGCCACAGACGATACGATCATTGTAAGTGTTCATTACAACAATAATTTAAAAATCACGCAGTATTGAATAGTATCTAATATAGTATTTCATGCTTGTTAAAAACATAAACTTAATGCGTTTAAGGTCTTTATCGTAGATAGGTAGATATTTAATTTTTCCTAAGTATGTAGGTCTCTTAGAAAAGTAGGTTACAATTGGTTTCTACACACTATGTTATCGCGATGTAGATATCTCGAGAGGTTTGGTTTTTATTATCGTTAATATGACAACAAATGTAGTATTATAAGATTGTTGCAGTTTTATATCAGTTTATAGTAAATGTGACCGAAAAATATAATATAGTGCTTTGAATGGTTGAACGGTGTTTTCAGTTAATATAAATACACCCGCCACCCCCTTAATACATCGATTTGTTCATTGTAAGTGGTATTTTTATGTATTTCACAGAAAGAACACAAGTTAAAAGTGTTTGCTGGTGCGCGGGTGTGCTTCGTGGGGTTCCCCGAGGATGAGACGCAGCACATGGCGGAGGTGCTCGCCAGCAACGGCGGCGCCACCTGCGCCCTCGACGACCCGGAGTGCACGCACGTCGTGAGTACCACACATATTTTCTACGGGGTTAAAAACGCCACTATTACAATACACCGATTGAAATGTACATTCAAACGTTATTAAAAATCCTTTTACAGTACGAAATAATGTCAATTTCAGTGTTATAATTTTAAATCCAACGAAAATTACAAACTTAAATGCGCCATTCATATAAATTAAGTATTTTTGTAGCAACGATCTCAATTAAAATTAACCTTACTTGAAGTGAATCAACTTATTGTTGATTATACCGACTAATTAGTTTAGTTCCAACGTTTACCGTAAAATTCCGTACTGTTATTTGGTTTCAATGCAAATGAATGTAAAAAAAATATACGATATCATATTTTGAATAACTGACGATGTTTCTTTTCATTAAATAACTATTGGAATAGGAATAAACAATAGAAAACATAATCAGTAAATAATTTATTCATTGTTTTAAACGTAGACTTTAGACATTCAACTACTTTAAAGTTTTATTGTAATAAAATCAAAGTAATATAAAGTTTGTTTACATGCGCGTCGTGAGCGCACGTACACAAGTCGGCCGGCGCGTGAGGTTGTCGCTTCCGCTCGCTCTATGGTCCGACCGTTAATTCGAACGGTATTGCTAATGTCTTAATTATTTTGGGACTTGTGAACTTTTTAATACGATTAAATTGCTTCTAAACAATTAAAAAAAAACATAAATATAAGTGTAAAATATATTCTATCGATCATATGCAATTCCTAAAGTAATAACGAAATGGAACAGTCGTCAGTAATCGTCAAACCGATAGTGATCTGATATCTTTGTCACGTAATATACCTATATGACAGTTTATTTTTAAACTTTATGGCACATTCGTCATTCATTAGTTTTAGCTCAATAGAATTAGCATGCTAGTAGTATCCTTAGGAATAGAAATCTTAGTTTAGTTATTCTGTAGACATTTTAAATTATGCTGTAGTCACTTCCTTTATATATTTAAGGTGTATTCATAGTCTAGTAATTGCTTAACGTTTAGCGACATTTTCATGACCGTATGCCGTGTAACGTTTATAGTTATTTCCGTATGAAGTAAAAGCGATCTCGTTTATTATTTGACAGCCGTAATTATAATTTCCATCCAAATTATTGTTTGTTTTCAATATTAGTTCTTTCCTTTATAAGAATGGGCCTTCCTTATACATCGCCGAGTCTTCCCCAGACTCGGTATATATAATTCGTCACGACCTATTCCGCACGGCGCAAGTCGACCCATTGTCTATTCACCACTTTTGTTTCGCTGCATTTCAGTTAGCACACCATGTTATCATTCCACGTCTCTGACATCGCTTTGATTTTTCAGTATCAATTTTATACTTGTGTGTACTTCGCTTCCGTGTACTGACTATCATAAATCTTCATAGTAATGAACACTGGTTGTTTACACATTGTCATACTTCAATCACGTTTGTTTCTCTTAACGTATTTTGCACCAATTTATAATCTTTTTCTTTCTGTTACTATCTTGTTTTATTTATAGAAACTTTATTCTTTGCGATTGTTCAGCCTTTCATGATTTCATCCATGACGCTTAAATACGAGCAATAAAATGTGTTACGTTCACAACTTTAATGTATGTTAGGTAGATGCTTTTACGTGTTTAACTACCTTTCTCACGATGGTAATAATATCGTTCTGCATGTTTGTACTGGAATGGCTTCATTACATCATTGCGTGGTGTGTTTCACACATGTTTCAGGTAATGGCCAATGGGGAGACTTTCGGTCGTTCGCTTATCCTATCACCTCCTGCCATCACTCCAGAAACCTCCGCAAAACCCTCACGAAACACACCTAATCGCTCCCAAAACACGCCCAAGACTTCATTGTACCGTAGATTATCAGCGCGACTGTCGGGTCGCCGAACCAGTCCCAGCAAACACGATGTTGATTCCACTGATAATCGTTCTCGAGACGAAAGAGAACAGCGCTTGGAGCGCGCAAGAAACAGTATTAAACCAAACCAAAGCAAAGATGAAACAGATAACTCGAGAGTTAGCTACGTAGGAAAGTCATTTATTGATGATTCGTGCACTAATAGCGATAGAAACCAAAGTACTGGCCAAACAGAGACAGTTGAGATACGGCAATACAAAACTTGCGGCAAGGAAAACAAATACGCTTCGCAAGCCCTACTCGGAAGTAGATTAAGCAGCAAAGATAAAAGGGAAGTTTTTAGAAATAAGTCCATCAACGTTTTCAATCTAGTGGAGTGTCTCACAGAAGCGGGTTCGCTTCATTCGTCGTTAACTAAAAGCTTGTGTGACCTGGACTGCAAGGACGAATCGGGTTTTCTTTTGCCCGCGTCCGCCATCAGCAAGGAACTGCAACATTCAACTACTACGATATCCTCTGGTAAAAAGAGAAGTAGGAATTCAACCGAATCCAACTTTCAAGTGAGCGTGGTCGATGCCAATATTTCACCTGACAAATGTGACGAAAGTAACTGGAAATCTATTAAAAGATTAAAAATTAAAGACTCCTTCAAATTCAAGAACCGGCCTACCATTTTTAAAAGAACAAAAAAGGAGCCTGTATCAAAAACCGTGGGGGACATAACAGTGGAGCCAGTTAGCCCTGATAGTTTAAAGCCAACCGATCCCGCCGGTGAATTTGTAGCATCGACGTCTTCTCCGATCAGAGAAGACGATAACGCCTCTGTTAGTTCGCTAAATATAAGCAAACAATCGGGATTTTTTGACATTTCTTTCGCATCCATACGAAGCTCGAAGACAGTGAAGTCCGCTTCAAAGTTACGGAGAAGTGTTAAATCGTTCACTGCTTCCTTCAGAAGCGAAAGGAAGAAGAAATATGAAAAAAGGGCAGAACGTAACACGGTCGAAGTGAATCCATGTCACCTGCCATCGGATTTAAAAAATGTTTCCACGCCCAAGAGAGAGCTCGATGTGATGAACTTGGACATATCGCCGGTGCAAGTCGACACAATCGACAGCACAGACATGCGGACGCCGCGCAAAGATGAAACCGACGTCGAGGATTACGACGACTCGGTGATATTCAAAACTCCTCAGCGAGTGTGGCTGCGGACTCACCGTCACTCTATTTGCGGTGGCGCGGATCTGAAAACGAGCGTATCGCAGTCGTGTAGCGCCATCCCCGCCCCCGCCCCCACCGCCGCACTCCTCTCCGCTCCCTCGCACTCGTGCGCCCCCTCCCCCGCGCTCCGGCCCGCCCGCGACCAGCCGCAGCCCGCCTCGACGCCTCCCACCCGCGACGTCCGCGCCATATCGCAATGCCATGGACTATCGCTGCCGGTACTAACACCATTTAATTCCGTACTACTAAATTAGACTAAACTTGTCATGCCATAGACATTAGGCTCTATCGTTACGATAACAATAATGAAAGCCTCATTTCTGTCAAAACGCAAGCTATATGCATGTCCTCTTTAGTTTATTCAGATTGTGCAGGCGCTTACATGTGCACAAAGGAATGGGATTATTGGATGCGGAACATTTCAGCATTGTATTTAATCTAATTAAACGAACCTGAGAGAACTATTAGATAATTCATTTTTTTTATTATAAATACACACAGGTTGTAGACGTACACAACACGGGCGTGGCACCCGAGTGCTCTCCGAGAGTGCACATAGTTAAAGCCGAATGGTTTTGGGCTTCAGTACAAAACGAAGAGGCGCAGGACGAGAGAGAGTTTCTATTTAAAGACGTAAGTATAGTAAAGACATAAAATGTGAATAACAAAAGTCTCGTTATTACATAATAGAGTTTGATAAAAAAAACATCTTTGTCTAGTATCTGGAAGAGGTGTCGCGACGGTCGTCAGTGGGCGCGGCGTGCGGCGCGGCGGGCGCGGGCGGCGAGGAGGCGGGCGCGGGCACGCCCTCGCAGGCGCAGCGGCTGCGCAAGCGCAAGCTGCGCGGCGGCGAGGCGGCGCTGCACAAGCGGCGCTCCTCCTTCAGCGACGCCGTGCTGCTCAGCCTGTCCGGCAACCTGCTCGACTGCACGCCCTCGCCAGACGGCAAACAACTTCTCGAAGGTGAAATATAACATGCTATACTATATTAGTAATTTGCTAAGTAAGGTTTTTCATTGTTTAATCACCTCTCTCGTCTGTTTTAGAGTCTGAAGTACCTGATAATGTGGTGCGAAAGCTAATGTCCCCGAGGCAACAAGTTTTCATGGAGTTATTACAAACGGAGTCAAACTATGTCGGCATTCTGCATACTATAGTCACTGTAAGTTTTTCTTATTGTATTTTTGTGTCTATATGTAAATGTTTCTTTGATTTTTTCTTCACTTTAAAATTTATTTACATATATATACATACTATGTTTATTATCTAAATGTTCATTCGTATTTTTCAGTTGTTTAAACAACCCTTAGAAGAGATGACAGAAGAGGATACCAGTAACGGAAAGAACCAGGCTTTGCTCAATAACACGGAACTTAAAATTATTTTTGGAAACTTACCTCTTATTTACGAATTGCACCAGTAAGTAAATGTATTAATCTGACAAGCAATATAATCACTAAATAAAAAAGAAAGTATTGTTCAATGACGTAAGTTTTCAACAGTGATTGTGTCGTCAGTACGTAAGGCTAAGGCTGTGTCTCCCGCAGACGCATGCTGGAGGAGCTGCGGTACGCGCAGGCGCACTGGAGCGAGGAGGTGAGCATCGGGCGGCTGGTGCTGCGCTACACGCCCGACATGGTGAAGGCCTACCCGCCCTTCGTCAACTTCTTCGAGAACACCAAAGAGATGCTGCAGCAGTGCGATCGTGAGAACCCTAGGTGACCCATCTTACTTCTTACTAATGTTTTAAATGAGGAAGTTTCGATGGTTGACTGCATGGATGGATATTTGTTAAAGTTTGTAGCCTAATCTGCGGAATGGATCTCAATGAATTTTGGCAAAGATGTCGATGATGTCATAGATATACTCATAGGATACCTACTTTTTTTTTAATTCCACGCGGCCAGTGTCGCGGACGAAAGCTAGTTATAGATCTTACCCCTGTCGCTGTTGTGATGTCTAATGCTTATTTTTATCTGAAACCTAATCGTAACTTTATTTCTTTAAACTACCTATCTAATTTTAAAATCTTGTTTGGTTTTAGATTTCATGCATTCCTGAAAATATGCCAGACGAGACCGGAGTGCGGCAGACAGAGCCTGCAGGAGCTCCTGATCAGACCGGTGCAGCGGCTACCTAGTATAAGCTTATTGTTAGACGGTCAGTATATACTGCATAACTTCCTCCTATTGTACAAACTGGTACAGGTTAAATTGTAAAAAATGTTTTTAATTTGTGTTGCATTGATAGCCACCACCATGTCTTTGATTAGTTAATCTTTTATGTAATCATATTGATATTATAAATCCGAAAGTTTAGATGTATGTTACTACGTATATCCAAAATGACTTAACGGAAATTAGACACAGATGTAGAAGAGAATTTGACATAGTGTGGAAGAAAACTTAGGTTTTTAAGTTTTTTTTCTTTCCGCGCGGTCAAAGTCGTGGGTAATGGGTAGTAGTTGTATATGTGATCGTTTTGCAGATATATTGAAGCACACGCACAAGAACAACCCGGACCACGCGGCGCTGGTGTCGGCGCTGGCGGGGCTGCGCGAGGTCATGTCGCACATCAACGAGGACAAGCGCAAGACGGAGGGCCAGCTGCAGATGTTCGACATATACAACGACATCGACCAGTGCCCGGTAAGCTACCCTACTAATAATCTGCTGCTAATAATCTATACTAATATAATAAACCGTAAAAACGCACTACTTCGTGGCGTAGAATGTCAGCATTCACAGCATCTTTCTGTATAGTATTTTTTTATAATAAAAAGTCGTACACTGACGACATGCTTTAGGCTATATATTTGCATGGTATTTAACTTAGGGATTGTTTAATTTGAAAAAGTCATGCTGGAAAGGGACAAAAACTACAAGCTGGCAACATTAAGGAAGCACAGTTGACATGGCAACGGTAATCGTTATGGATAACGATTAACGGCATTGGAATGCCAAGCCTTCGTTGTCATTATATGTATTTGAATTTTGACATTTGCAAATGAAAATTTCACAGATGTAAACAATGAAATTAAGTTTTTATAATTTCATGCGGATAAAGCCGCACGGGAACAGCAAGTCACATTATATTGAAATATTTTCAGGCGCATCTCGTGTCGTCGCATCGATCGTTCGTGTCCCGCTGCGAGGTCGTCGAGCTGTCCAAAGAGCTCTCTGGCAGGGGAGACCACCTTGTACTGTTTTTATTCACTGACACCATGGAAGTGTGCAAGAAAAGATCAAAAGTGAGTTTACAATATGACGATATCTTCGACTTTTAGTTGTCGACTGTACTCAACTTTTAATTAACTTTTTTTCAGGCTTTCAACAGTAAAAGTCCTACTAATGGTATGGGTACGATGCGAATAGGTTCAAGTAAACCCTACAGACATATATCGCTGATGCCTCTCAGTACGGTGAAGCGCGTCGTTGATATTAGAGAAGCTGAAGGTAAAAAAGATTTGTTATTCACAGCGTTTATTTAATGAACATTAAAATAGTCACTTAGTGTTTGTTTGTTATATTTGATGTGGAGTGGTATGAATTTACAGATTGTCACAACGTATTCGCGCTAATGTGCCGGAGTAATCAAGAGCTAAAAGAGAAGCTGTACTCATTCATGATCACGGACGAGACGGTCGACAAGTCGCACTTCCTCCGACAGCTCTGCAGGCAGATGGCCAACACCGTCTGCAAAGCTGATGCCGTATGTAGTACAATCACCTTATCTTTGTACTACAACTGTGAACATACATGAAATCGTAATTAATTTAATTTCGTCATTGTCAAGAAGAATGATCGATGTAAAATAACTGTATATATTTGCAATTTAAACATTTTAATGACTGTGTAGTATTAGAAGTAGTGTGCCTGATATAACAAAATGCAATGCATAATTACAGATATTGCATGTTTCCAAAAAAGAGAAAGGAAAATCAATAATGTTTTATGATTAATTTTCATTGCAAATTTCTTAAACCTAATAAGAAGGTGGAATTTTTGTATATCCTAAAATGTTAGCAATAATGAAAAGATATTATTTGTTGCGATTGCAGGACAAATTCCTGGCGTGCCTGGAGTCGCACCAGCTCGACATCGACACGAGCGACCTCGCACTCAGCACACTCTCCAGGGTCTCCAAGTTCGCCGCGCGCACGCGCATCAAGGTACACAGACAAACATCGTCCATATCCAAGTAATCTATTCGTAGTTGGGCGATGGGTCTAGTTTTTATATTTTACACTTTTAAATGTGGGCATGTTTTTTATATGACTGTTATGCAACCAGCTTTGCTTCAATGGAAAGTAAAGACTTTTCAAATATTATTTTTGAGTCAAAATGTCATTTTGGTCAATTATAGCAGTCATATTAATTTTACTTATAAGTTATATAAAAGTGTGAGCTTTTCTAGAAGCAAATTTTACGCTAAATAATTACAATCAATATTGTCTAAATGTGACTAAGGCATGACTGCGATATTACATTACAGTTCATAAATTTTGTTAAATATACATTTAATGTACATGCTTCTTAAACACTTCATTTAATTTTATCGAAGAAAATGTTCAGAAGTAAGAAAAAACTATTTTAATCTTCGTGTATAGTTAATTTAGTGATATCGTAACCAAATTATTATTTTGGTTGTTTATGCAACGACTATAGAAGATTGGAGATATCATTATAATAAAATCGTTCCTAGAGCAGTAAGTACAGGTTTAAGGTTAGTTAGCTTATGTACAATAGCCTACATCAGGTCTGACCCGGATCTCGTAACATAATAAGATCTGTAGTAATACATAAGTTTTCTAGTTGCTGTAAATAATGTACATACATATATGCATAGTTGTTACAACTGCAATAGACACAATAACAGTAGATGCTTAATATTATAAAAAAATTTGTACGTAATAGAAAAAAATATGTTTAAGATTTAATATGCTGTATAAACAGGTTTACATTCTAAATAGGTACTGTATGTATTTAAGTCATTCATTGAACCAAAGTAAGGCAAGAAGCCTGTGGAGTGAAAGAATGTGCCGGTCTCCTCGCTACCGGCGTTCGGATACGGTGGAGTACCGAGCAAAGAGCATACATGCACAGAGTGCGGAGGTGGTGTAGAGAGTGCAGGGGTGGTTAGTGTTGGGGGTGTGTTCCAGCTGGAGGCGCTGGCCGGGCTGGGCGGCTGGCTGCGCGCCGAGCCGGGCGCCGCGCTGCTAGACACATGGGTATTGCGCGCTCACTTACTCGCACAGGTCTGACGCGCATCGAGCACTCCTCAAACTAATTCATACACGTTACACGCTGCTTCCCGCCGTTCACAATCCGACATCATATCTGCACAGTATACCTTCAAAATATCACGCCTTCTTCGTAACGCAACACTTATGGTCTCTAGTTTATGTTCTTATGTCGGTTGGGTTATTTTTTTCCTTTATTTTCGTTGGTCGCGGGAATCAGCGTGATTATGGTAATAGGTTGTTGCTTGATTCGACAAATCGCACACATCGTTCGAAAATTCATTTAACAGCAGATTCATGCCATCAAGTTGCATACAAATCATAAAAAGTTTATAAAAGTCAAGAAGGGACAGCTATGCAGAGGAGAGACTCGGGAACTAACGCTTCGCTTCCAATCATTTGTGATTAACTCCATTGTAATTGTTTGTGAGCGTGCCATACCTAATGTGATTTGTTATAATTTTTCTCTTGTGTCGTAGAACAACAAATATTTGAATATTGTACCAATGTTCATAAATAATCATTGCTATTTGTTACTTTGCGCCGATCTGGTACGGAGAGGTGATAAAGATCATTATACATTGATCAAGGTTATTGTTGGCTGCATGTTTATTTATGTAAAACTGTTTTATATTGTGTTCTTCGCTAAAAGTTTGTGGCTATAGCATCAGCTGACTTGGTGCAATGTTTTACTTGTGCTGTTTACGGAGCCCTGATTTTTAATGTGTGATATGGGTAGCTTACTATGGGTAACTTTTTGTTTGCTTTGGTGGTTGGACACCTAGAAATGGAATATTCATATGTTATTATTTGAGAACTTACTGCGTAAAAGATTTTAAAAGTGTTTCAAGAAATATATAATTACAATGAATGTGCCTGTATACTCGTTTTGAATACATCTCATATATACAGAGCAATGAGACGTTACAGAGCGTGTAACCGCGTAGAGGTAGAGTAGAAGATAGTAGTATAATGCAGTCTGTGCGGTGCAGGTGGGACGCGCGCTGTCCTTCAACAAGACGCCGTCGAAGTTGAAGCGCGCCATGTCCTCCATGATCTCGCCCTTCGGCTCCACCTCCAACCTGACGCCCGCCTCGCAGCTCGCGCAGATGAGGCTCGCCAGTTGCAACAATATCAACGTAAGTTACATTATATCACGGTTACATAAAGTGTTTACCATTGACTAATATTTGGATTAATATATCATGAATTTATTAAAAAAAAGTCGTCACAATATAAGCAATGTAATACATGTACATATATGTAATACATATGAAATTATATTAAATAATTATACAATTTCTTAAACGATTCACCCGATAAAAAGAAATCTTATTGACAGCCCTTGAAATGAGTAGTATATTGTAACGACTAAATGAAATTGTTCAAATTCATTGGAGTTGACCTTAAGTGTTTTTATTGACTACCAAGCTGCGTAAGAGTTGGAATCCATCGCAGAGGAAAGAAGATTAGAAGAGTCCAGACGAGAGAAGTAACATGGTAGTGTTATTGCTTTAACTATTTAAAAATATGTATGACGGTAATATAATATATGTATTTTACATACTTTTAAGGAAGACAAAAAAATATGAGAATCCCTAGAATGTGATATGCAAAAGATGAGTTCAGATTACCTAAAATGTCTACTAACCGCCATTATGTTATTTTGTATTATACAAAAGTAGATCACGATCAATTGTGTATTTCTCGCGAGTATCAATACTGTTTATATGTACCTATAATGTTTTAATGTGTTGTATTGTATGTAGGAGATGGGCACGAGCGGCGGCAGCGGGGCGGAGGGCGGCGGCGAGGTGCTGGTGGCGCCGCTGTCGGTGCAGCCCACGCGCAAGGCGGCCGGAGCGCGCGCGCCCGCGCTGCGCCGCTTCTGACCGCGCGCCGCATCGCCGCATAAACCAGTGCTAGTTTATAAACAGGGATGTGGCAATCACGAAGACGGTTCGGGCTAGACGGACGCTATAGGTATCGATGTGCCTTGCCTTGGAAGGGTATTGAAATGAGATGGATTAATTTATTCGATAGTATTATGGAAATGGTTAACGGCCTCGATTATGTTTTAGTGATTTATTCATGTGAGATTGTAGTTTTAAAATGTTGAATCTAAAACTCTCGATTATACGCTACATGTAAATAGAAGGCGGCTTTAGCGTACGCGATTTCATTGTTAATTCGAATAATTATCTCCACTACTTTGCGAATAGACCAGTGGCCAGTCTCTGGGTTTGTGTAATACCATGGGTAAACATTAATTAGTTGTCATAACATGCGTCGTGTCACATAGTGTTATTGATATTATTGATATAGTTTTTATAATTTGTACATATTGTGATATTTTAATTTAATCATGAAATAAGCCTCGGTCGAACGTACGTAGAATAGTGTCGTATTTGTTAACCTACATTATCCGTCTGTTCACGTTAAACGTTCCTTATATTTGCCTTGTCGCTTTGTGTGAACCTCACGATGAGATGGATTGGCCCAGTGACCAACCTCTGTAGTACACATATTAAAGCCCGCTGCACATCTTCAGTTTTAACTGAACAGTCAAACAGTTAAAACTTATGATCGTATGCAAAATGTTAACTTTCAGTTAAACTGTACAGTTCTCAGTTTTGTCTTTACGCGTAAGTTTTCAGTACAGTTCGACTATTCATATAAAACTAAAAGTATGTAGCGAGTTTGTTCTATATGATTGTCGTCCTCCCAGTCGGCCGATGCGTAAGGGAACGCCTCGAATATCGGTATTCATTTTATGTACGCATCGTTTTGCAATGTACAAAGATTCATATTTATATTTTAATTGATTGAAGGAATAAACATTATTTTCAACAATCAAAGCTGTTTTACTTTATCACCCTATAGAGTTATAGCTGTAGCTCGAGACTTCGTCCGCGTGAAAAAAAAAGATAAATAGCCCATGTTACTCACTGATGACATAGCTTGTTAATGATAAAAGAATTTTTGAAATCGGCCCAGTACTTTTTGAGTTATTTCAATACATACTAAAATACAAAACTTTCCTCTTTATAATCTCACTAGATTTTGCTTGCGACTTCGGCTATGTTAAATGAATAAATAGTAAAAGATGTATCCTATGTTATTCAGTGATGACGTGGCTTTTTAATGGTGTAAGAA
>NW_013525024.1:322949-329631 GCF_000836215.1 Papilio polytes | reverse complement strand
AAGAGAACACTGGAGGAAATACAGTAGCGTTGCCGGCCTTTGAGGAAATTGTAGGCTCTCTTCTTGAAGGACCCTAAGTCGTATTGGTAGCCTAAAATGTAGATCGGATTTTGATGAAATTTGGTACAAATAGAATAGTCTGGAAGAACACATAGGCCACATTTTGTTATTAATTTAATTCAACGAGGACGGAGTCCCGAGTGAAAGCTAGTATTACTACAGTACCATAATTTCAAGTAAATGCCGAGTGGATATAAAGTTGAAGAAATTAAAACTCCATTTGCTGTCTTTACATTTTATTAATTTAACAACATAATTAGGCAATATTATAGTTTACTATCAGTTTTAGTTCGCTGCAGCGTGACGCGTACGAAGACGCAGGCGTTGTAGCAGGCGCGCAGCGGCACCGCCAGCACCACCGCCGCCAGCGGCACCAGCGCCGCGTACAGCGCGCGCCGCGGCAGCTCGCTGTGCTTCAGCTGCGTCAGCTTCACTATTATCATAACCTGACAACGAGCCAACATCAACTTCATTAATAACAATAATTCACAAATAGTTATAATAGTATTCTGATTTTGGATCAACATGTATGAAATGTGTTAACGCTTACTTCACATCTATGAATTATCGCGCGATTAGAGAAATATCCGTAACGCGAGAATCCACGCATTTATGTATGGATGTAAAAGAACTCTGTAATCACCTAGTTCAAGTTACTAGCATGAGTTATATAATTGGTGAATGTTTATACCAGGGTGATGATCGGTATAATCTGCCACTGCGTGCCGATCCTTGTTGAGCAGGCGTTCTCCTCGGTAGCGACGTTCATGTCGGAGATGAAGTCCTGTCCGCGGTACACGTACAGCAGCCCCGCCAGCTCCAGCAGGCACACGTACGCCATTGAAACATCTGACATCACCATGTCTACGCTCTCTAACAACCCGAGACCACCCTGCAAACATTTAGATGTTATTGCACTAGGATAATATTCTAATGAACATTTTTATAATGTTTAATACTAATAACAGCGTTAAAGTAATGTATATAAGAAAATACAAACTTACATTAGTTGCGAAGATCAAACTAAGTGCCATACACGATAACATTAAGAATGCCACCACGGTTTGCTCTTTGAATCTACAAGTTAAGATTGTATTAACAAAATCAGATTATAATTCAACAAAGCGATGACATACTAATAATTATGCGCTTACACTAATTTTACTTTATATTCGAAGATCGTGTGAAGGGCCGTCTTCAACAATACAAATGCCACCGTCATGTAAGAAAACATTAAACCACCAAAGACTAAGGCTGCCCTAAAATAAACAAAAATAAATCATTTTACACATTGTTTTACAAAAACAATTAAATACGAGCATAGAACATAATGTTTTACTAATAATTGTCAAAATAAACTTTATCGCTCTGCATTAAAAAATGTTCACAGTGGCAAGATATAAGTTATAAGTTACAGGTACTGTTACATTAATTTTTTAGGTTATGAAGAGGTTAGGACGATTAAAATACATAAAACGTGTTTTCAATTAAACTATACTTACAAAATATGCGTGTAACTACCGACAAGAGTGCATTTTGAATACAAAGGTAATATCCACAGGGTACCTAAAAATGATAATCTTTCACATATATTTGCCAGTATTGTAAGTATCAAGGAGGCAAGCAAAGTATTTCATATATTTATAGGAATGAACTGCTACAAGTTAGAGTTCTCACTGTCATACATGTTGGAGACCTGTGCGTTCGTATGGTAGCAGTCATCGAACGCGCACAGAGCCGCCGCCCCCGTGTGCAGCCCCGCCAGCACCAGCAGCAGGCTCGAGTGCCACACGTTCTCGCTGTTCAGCCGAGTGTCTATGTGTCCAGATGCTTTAAACATAGACATCATATTTATATGTTATGTATATTTGCGATATACACTAGAAGTTGTGTATCGTGTGTATAACTAAAA
Organism: Papilio polytes; assembly: GCF_000836215.1. Taxonomy (NCBI): domain Eukaryota; kingdom Metazoa; phylum Arthropoda; class Insecta; order Lepidoptera; family Papilionidae; genus Papilio; species Papilio polytes. The sequence continues at coordinate 327,659 of NW_013525024.1, read as the reverse complement.
TGGACATTATACCATAATGATTTAATCCTTTGCCGTGTATAAGTTCAGTGCCGGTACTCGCAGAATGTATGTAAAGAGCACATTCCAGAGCATCTATTATAACCTGAAAACGTAATATTTTTTATGTATACAATCTTCACACTCTCATCAGTATAAATAAATATCTTTAACTTACAACAATTGTTTTCATAGCACCAGTCCGAAAATATTTGCGAAAAGGCTTGTTTCCGAAAACCGTTTTTGTGACTGCCAGTACTACTAACAGTAAGACCCAAGTCCAAGGTACTGCTATTAGCCACAAGCGCATGTTGTTCCACACCATCTGCATTTAAATGTATTAAACAATGAAAAATATTTAAGTAGGAGAAACAAACTCATTTTTAAATTTATTACGAAAATACTTACTCTTTTAAATGTGAAATGCTCAATAACCATCACAATCCAAAGAACAAGCCAACAAAATATGATATAGGGTGCAAGAAATGTGTTCAATTGCTCGTAGCTATAATCAGGTCTCCATGAAAGAACTTCTATGCTGCAGTGATATGAAAAATTTATATAAATTAATAACGTTGATGTTAGATCAAAGCAAAGAGTTCATAATCGTACTCACTAGAAGAAGTTATAGGCTGGTGAGGTGGACACGGCCGGATAGCCTTCGCTGTAGGTTTCTTTGCACGTCAGTACCGGTTCTGTTTTTCTTTTTCTTATCCTCTTACTGAAATAAAGTGATTATTTATTATGAAATTAAAGATATATTCAACATTACAGATTTTTTTAATTTTTATGTACCTTCTGTATGAAAAGTTCCTCCAAGCTCGCTCATGAAAACCAACTGTCGAAAATTCGGGTTCAGGTCTGATCTAAAATAGATTTTTAGTTAGTTGAAATTCATTTTGTTGTTAAACAAAAAATAAACTATATGTACCTTATAATGCAAAACTCTCCGATTTTTAAGAATAGGTTCGTATGGATTTAATTCAAAATCTCTGTAAAGAACATTGTAAGATAAGATTTTCAATTGTTTTCCGTGATTTCGAGTCGAGGTTTAAGCATTTGACTTTTAATCTTTAGGCTCTGGGTTCGTACCCGCCATGTACCAGTGTGATTTTTTAATTCCAGATGTAGATTTACATGACGTTTTTACGGCGAAGCAAAACGCCGTAATACACTTATTGTCGAAGAAATTCAAATATTTAGGTGAAGTCAATCAACCCGCACTGGGCCAGCTTGGTTCACTATGGCCTTCCCCCTCCCTCCAACTTAAGGTAGGCTTCGAGTCTCTCCGTGGGGATGTATAGCGACCTGAGTTCATGTACTGTTTTGTTAATGTTCTTGAGAGTTGCTTATGGTACCTGTACCTGCAATATGTGTAAGGCAGCCGGTCGTCGCTGGCGGCGTGGACAACATACTTCGCTGCAATGGCCGCTATGGTGCAGCAAATGATCGCCCTCACAATTGCATTTATGCATATCGCCATACCAATGCCTGTTAATAGAAATGTAAGAATGTAACAATACTGGGAATATTGGTAACAAAAAAGAAATAAATAAAACTTCTATCATAAAAGTATCGAACAACCGATAAAGATAAATAATTGTAATGCTCTTCACCATCCAACATCGGTATGATACGAAAAGCCCGTCCGGGGCCGCTAATACTCCACTGGCCGAGGTACACCTCGAAGTGGCGGAGCGGATTGGCCAGCAGCGCCACCGCCAGAATCAGGAAGAACATGAAAACAACTAACATAAACCTGTATTTTTTTCTGTTTTACAAATAGAATTTTTATTAAATAGACTCAAGCTTCACAGTTCGTGAAATATTGACAATTTAGTTAATACTGAAATGATTGTGGGTGTGATCAAAGTTATAAAATCTGAACATACAGAATCCTCCCGCTAGCGCAGCGGCTGCGATGCGGCAGTGCATGGCGAGACAGGCGCCCAGCGTGAGTGCCCCGACTCGCAGCCGCCGCCGGCCCAGCGCCGGTCGCCGCGCCGCGCCGCCAGCCGCATTGTCCATACCCGGGATATGCGCGGTCGACCATACCACCGACCATTGACTTTGCTGTTTTATTGTACCATATTATTGTTACTAGTATACGTATAGTTACGGGTTCGTATTTCACGCACACGAAATAAACCTTTGGCATCACTTTCGGTCATTAGACAATGTCACGCGTGTCTTTTGTGCATTATACTGCAAGGGTCATGTCTGCCAATAAGTCCAACTGATATTACGGGCTCTACTTCTATATTCTACGAATATTTCCCATCCCTTTTCAACTCTCCATTCTTGTTTGTAGTAGAGAATATTAAGTGCGGCTGTTAAAACAGCATTTCAAATTTCATAGTTTTCTTTTATCTATTTACGCCTACAAACAGTTTATGAATAAAATAAATTTGTACGTTTTATTGCATTAAGTCTTACCACATCTCTGTTTTGAAAATGAAGGATTGTTTCCAAAGAATCGGCATTTCGAGGTAAATTCGACATCAGTATACCTGGTTAATATGTAGCTCGTATATGTAATAGCATGTTGCTAAAAATTTAACAGAAATATATCAAAATCGTTTGTTATGATTTTGATGACGTAAACGCTCAATTAATTTGACATTTGAAAAAAATATCCCGCAGATTTGCGTATTGTCAAATGCAGGTTATAAGATCTCCGTGCAGGCTATTAAAGGCCTAATTTTTTTCTACATTGAATATTTAGAAGAGTCGCAAATGAGGTGGTAAAGAGACATCAGTATGTTACAAAGTACTCTGTGCAAAGTACTCTGTGAGTGACATCGGCTCAGGACCTTTACCACCACACTCACCATCTGGACAGTATGCAGTTTTATAAAATAATATAACAAAAAAATTTTCAATTAGTTTATTTTACACTTAATTTATTGTATACATCTTTTGTGAAAACAAAATTGCATAAAAAGACTATACTATGGACTGCGTCATTGCGTTTATGATTTGCCTGTGGCAAATTACTCGTACAAAATTTTGATTTAAAAAACATTTGTATTGTATGAAATTGCTTTCGTATAACAATTAAACACATTTATATAAATACACTCGGGATTTAAAAACAGATCATCTATAACAAGACTTCCAGAGAAAGTACCGTTAAAATCGGCCCAGCCGATTCGAACATTATTCGGAACAAACGCGGCTTTCGGAGAGACAGACAGACATTTTTTTAAAATCCGATTGTCGTTATCAGCAACGCAATACATCATCTTTGCGAAATCTGGAATTTTTATTTTGCTATTACATATAAACGCCCCAATTTTATTATGTGTATTATATATCGATATAAACAGATGAATTTGTCTTGAGATACATATTTACCACATGCAAATCTGCAATCGTTGTTTGCAAAAACTACATTAAAACAACTCCAAGTATTCTTAGTTAATTATTGTAGACCGATACCGCACCCACATATCAAACTTAGTTTAACTTAGAATAACCTATTTCAATACAGTAAATTAAAACTTATTTATTTGTTTATAAGATACTTAAAAACGTAAAAAGAAATAAATAAAATGTTTGTTTGACATTTCACTACAAAACGAGACTTTTAACTTATATTTAAATTGAATTTATTCAACATACTGCCATATTCAAAGCAGTTTAATGGCTACTGAGGAAGAGCCTTAGCGCCGGTTTATTATGAGAAGTCTACACTAAGGGTCTAAATAACCATTAACAACTCAGACCGCGGCAGAATATTCTTTACATCTAAAAATAGGCATTTTACAAATATCAGACGTTTCATTTTGTCATATTACAAAAACATTTACACGGTATTTACATTTTTCTTGTTTTTATATAGATAATATAGAACATAGATTATACGTAATAATTTATTACACATTCACGTGATTTGTGTCTAATTGCATAAAATCAGCAGTAAGGAAGGTCACACCTACACATGTTTAGAAGTTTATTGTGTTCATAACTCGACAGACCTTAGTGTTGTTTGAAACACATTGCAGGCACATTACGGCAACAGTTTCAGCAACGTACATCTTCACAGTTCCAACAGCGCGCATATTGCGGATATAAAACTAATGGTTTAAATAATTGTGATGTGTAGTGCGGTGCAGCTAGGGCGGCGGCTGCGCGGCGGCGGGCGGCGCCTCCTGCGGCAGCGTGAAGTTGGTCAGCAGGTCGCGCACCGCCGGCCACAGCGTGCACTCTGAGTGCGCCTGAGTGAACTCGCTGAACCTGGAAATATATTAAATACATAGTGAATTGAAAGGAGATTCGATCGACTACACAGAAAACACGGATAAAGGTTATAAAAATAATACATGGAAACTAATTTAAAAAAAAAATGAAGTCGTATAAATAAAATAGCTATAACATGAGTATTAAATAATAAAGGGCGCAGTGAAGGCTGAGGGCAAGCTTACCGCTTGAGGTGCAGGTTGACGGCGAGGAGGTGTGGCTGTGCGTCGCGCTTGTCGGCGAGCTGCGTGCTGTTGTTCTGCGAGTCGTACACCAGCGGCAGCACCAGCTGCGTGTCGCCGCGCGTCAAGCAGATCTGAAAAACATACAACAATAATTACTCTCCCTATGTTATAAATAAACTGGTGCTAATTTGTAATGAATCCTGTTAAAATGTGAACTAACAAAGAATAGTATTTTGTTTTTGGCGTTGAGTACTGCGGGGTGTCCGGCGGGCACGATCTGCGGCGC
>NW_013525024.1:292592-319387 GCF_000836215.1 Papilio polytes | reverse complement strand
GGAGCCGCTCCACTCCGGCATCACGCCGCCGTGCGTCACGCCGCGGCTCGCCAGCTACATACAACATTCACACAATATAACACGCTGATAACGTATCAAAATTAATTTTATAACTTAATCTATATCTATCTACACCATATAAAATTGGAGTGTCTGTAATATCAAAGAAAAATTATACGCAAAATGATGTATTTGCGTTGCTGAAATTAATATTAAAAAAAAGTTGTTTGTGTGTCAGTCTGTCCACAAGCCGCGATTGTTCCGGATAATCTCCGAAATGGCCAGACCAATTTCGACCGGACTTTCACTGAAGGATCGCTGACATACATAGACGGCATATTATCGACTATTTTTTTTATTCGGCGCAGTAAAAATGGCGTAAGGGGTAGTCCGAATTTGATGGAACTTTGACTGAAAGATAGCTGGTAGGAGGTAGATGCACACGGAAATGTGAAAAAAAAAATTTCGCGCTAAAATAGTTTACGGGCGACAGCTCGTATCTATAATACAATGTAAAACACACCTCTTGTGCGAGGTTGACGAATGGCACGCGCTCGTCTGCGGCGGCCACGACGTGCGCCAGCTCGGGCAGGAAGTACGCAGGCTGGCGCACGCGCACCGCGCGGCAGTTGCCCCCCGCCAGCTTGCGCTTGCCCGCCTGCATGCCTGCATATACGATTGCAATTAGCATTACATGTATAAGAATAATTTCAAATAGAATTTTTACAATAGTAAAGTTATTAAGTATTTACCGGGAGTATCAAGTGGTGTGAATGGTCCGTGCGTGAGAGTGAACGTGTCGAGCTCCACCACGGAGTGCAGCTTGAGGAAGGCGCGCGAGGCGAGCGACGCATTGGCGCTACTCGTCGCACCACTCTGGACATAAATTAACTTCCTTAAAGACATCCGCCACAAAAATATTGCTGTTTAATAAGAGAAAATATTGCTAGACATGAAAACTTTTTCGTGTATTTATTACTGACTTCATCCTCGCACTCGTCCGGCGTGCAGCGTCGCACGCCCGCGAGGTGGAAGACGAGCGCCACGGAGCAGGCGCTGCCACTGTTGGTGCAGTTGCTGGTCGTGGCCGTGCTGCCCGCCGCCACCTCCTTCATTTCCACTATCTAATAATAGGAATTCATGTTAGGAAGAAAACAAATGTAAATCTGCACTTTCACACCCGATATCATAAACATTTTGGTTGCCGAACCAAAATTCGTTGTAACGTTTTTTGACCGACTTCCCAAAAGTAGGAGGTACTCAATTCGTCTGTATGTTTTTTTTTAACGTCTATATCTAATATGTGCTATAGATAATTGTAAGCTTTAAAGGATTATTTTGAACAAACCAATAGATAATCAGTGTGCCGATGTAAAGTGACGTAGAGGCGATCAGTGGACAGCTTGTTCAAGGGATGGTCCGGTCCGTGAAGGAACGGCAGATGTTCGCAAACGCTGGCTGGCAAGTGTTGCAACGTTTTCTCACATCGACGGGCCACTAGCCAAAACCTGCAATAGAGTTTCCAAATTAACCTAATATAAAAACTTTGGGAGATGTAATTTGAAGATGATCAGATAATACAAACCTAAGTTGTGTTAGCAATAATTTAACGAGGGGTAAGTTGGCGGCGGCGAGCGCGGCGGCGAGGTCGGGCATGCGCGGCGTGGCGGGGTAGGCAGGCACGCGCGCGCGCAGCCGCCCGCCGTGCGCGCCCACTGACACCAGCAGCTGCTCCGCGCGCAGGCACGGCCACACCACGCTGCACGCCAGCACGCACGGCCACCCGCTCACTGTGCACTCCACCTGCACAATACCATTGCTTAATTTGTTACCGACAGTGCGCCAGTCAAAAATACAAAACAAAACTTTTTTCCAACTACATCGCAATCACATCTGTTATGCTTCTTTTTTTTTCTTCTGTTTTTCTATCTTCCCCTTAATAAACCATGCAATGTTTTGGTGGCCAGTTTGCAACTTGTCTTGTCTTGTCTTTGGCTGTATCCACACTTCTTGTCAGCCAAAGAGCCAAAGGTATTTTGCACTGACCAACTATGACTCACATTTACACGGGAATATATGCGAGGGTTTGAAAGTATTGTAAACATTTCTTAATCAAATTTGATTATTATACTGTAATTTATGTATTTTAATAAACAATATAAAACATAGTACTATATGTATTATGTTGTTATAACTGGAATATGTATATTACAATAAAAAAGCAAATATCTCACCCCTAAATCATTAAGCAGTACTTTGAGGTCGTTGAGGCGCTGTCGCGAGCGCACATGTACGGTGTGTGCGAGCAGGCGCTCCATAGAGGGCGCGTGAGGCGTCAGCGCGGCCGCCACGCGCTCGCCGCCCGCCAGCGCCGGCACGTGCCACACGCACAACGACTCCCCCTCCGCACCGATTATCACACGATACCCCAGCTCACAACCCAGCTCCCTAGAATACAACTTGAATGTCAATATGCTCACATAACATCCATTACATACATATTATATGCTAATTTATTGCTTATGACTTGAAAGCAGAATATATCTTTTGCTTTGTTCTATGTAATATTATCTTTTAAACAATTGCATTTATAATATTTGTATGTTTATCTAACAATACCTCCAATATGACACTTGTAGCTTCTGGCCGGGTATATACTTGTCAACTTGTAAATGTTTTGCCAGGCGGTCACGACAAAGTCGCAACGTCTGTGTATAGAGTAATTCCAGGGACAGAGAGCGGCAGAAGTATCGCAATGCAGTGAGAGCGCCGCTCAAACCAGCTGCAGCGAGTCGTGCCTGTGCCACCCCACGCAACCAAGCTAGTTGCGATGTGTGAACCAATGGTTTACCCTCTGAAATAAGTGCAGGTTTTTTAAAATTTTTGATACCATTAAATTTGATAACCTAATGAATATGAGAAATGCTAAGTAAAGAATTAAATGAGAATGTAAAAATTCCCTGTTATACAGACAATTTATTTTCCTACCTCCAGTTTCATAATCTTGAATTAAAATAGCAATATCCAGTAAGCGCCAAGGCAAGTTAGGTGCATCACCCATTACTGTAAGGGAGACACTAAACTCTTGACCAACAGAAAATGTTGCTCTACCATTTTCTACCTAAAAGAAAAAAATATAATGTTGATGATGGATACATATAGTCATATTTTGGTGTTTTATTTTAATTATGATGTAAATATACCTTTAAATTTCTAACATCAGTTGGTAATGAGGCTGTAGTAAGACGTTGACGGACAACATGAGCTAAAGCACGCAATGTGGAGCGTCTTTCAGCAGGAGTTAAAGATGGTGGTGGCACCAGTCTCTCACGTATTACAGCTGGAAGTCGGCTGTATGTGCCTAATGTAAGAACTTCTACTGCTGCTGCCATATGAAATGTAGGAAGCCTAAAACATTAAAATTATTAATAAACTAATAAAATTTTAGAATACTACATGTATTCTAAAATCTACATGTATGGATAAACTAAAAGAACTTACCTAGCATGTACTAGAGTTTCACGAGCCACCCGTGCTAATACATCAGCAGTCTCAACAAACAATAGTGCTTGTTTGTCTAAAAATGCCATAATATGTGCTGACCGATCAACTTTAGTTGCACTGCTTGCCCATTTTACTAGAGCAAGAAGCCGTACAAACAATTGTCTTGTACGAGCACTGAATTTATAAATCTCTATTTTACGTTCTATGTCGGTTTTTCGTGGCAACCTTAAATAAACAATTTGAATGTTATTATAAAACATCTTGAAAAATATAAAACTGGATGAAACAATAATATACTTGTATAATTTTTACTTACAATTCAGCCAACACTGTGAGCTCATCGTAAGTTCTTTGTACGATAAAATCAATCAGAAGAGCCAGCGAAATAGAACCTCCGCGGGCCCCACCGCCTTCAGCACCCTGGGTGCAACCTTCGATTGCTACTGGTACCATTATGATGGATGTAGTAGCTTCTGACAAAATATAAACTTTAATCGTAAACTAAATAAAACATTTTCGTTTATTTATAAACAAAATTTTAAAGCTAACCAAAACTAAAACATTAAAAACATTTTCATGAAAATAATAAAATGTCATCAATCTGTCACTTTCTCACAACAATGTTGCCATGAACATCAACGTCAAAAAAGAACAGATTAAAATAAAGCTGAGCTTTACTTTTTTTCTAAAAGACGATTCACCTTATTCTTTGACATTTGATAAGGCTGTCATTACGGCGAATGTCAAAGTGACATTTGTTGTGACAGTAGATTGTTGTCATAAAATCTTCAACTTATTAATCTTCACTTCAGTAGTATTAATGGGTTTATGTGTCGAAGTATGTTGAAAAAACTCGGTAACAGTATTTAAGTTGTGTATCAATGATTTGCAGTTTTTACTTATAAAATCAAAATTATTGTCAAATACCTTTTCCTGACATTACCTTAATATTCGTGTTAGTTAAATATTTTTCTTAAGGTGATAGTAGATGAACGTTTTTTCTGTATTTCCAAGGAAAAATTTAGTTTTTGGTAATATCAAAAGTTTACGCAAAGCTAGGACGTGCTATCAACGAATTCAAGTTGTGAATATGGGTTTGCTGTCTGAAGGTAGCCCTCTGTCATGGGAAGAAACAAAGGCGTTGGCAGAACACGTGCGTCAACACGGAATAGAACAATTTATTAACTTATACAGTAAACTACGGGAACGGACTGGAGATGTTTTAAAATGGGGAGATGAGGTTAGTTTTGCAAAGGCTTGGTGTACTTGATGATGAATGTTCTTGTTATGTATATTCCCTTCACTATAGACTAACGATAATATTAAATTTATAGGTGGAATACATAGTAGTAAAATTTGATGATGAAAATGAGCGTGCTACTGTCAGTTTGAGAGCTGATGATCTCTTACCAAAACTGCAAGAAAAGGAGCATGCAGATCCACAGAGTAATCAATCTTTATATTTATTCTTACAGTATTCTTTATTATTATCAAATATTCATTAAATTATAATTTAAGTTTCAGAGTTAAATTGCATATCCAAATGTTACTAAATCACTTTATTGTTACTAGTAAATCCATTGCCATTAAACAAATAATTAATAAAAATCGCAATGTCTGAATCTTACTAAATTCTAAATTATATTGTGTAATAATTTTTTATCTGATTGAAAGTTTGTAGTTAATGTATTCAAGTATAACAATTTTAAATTCAATAATTATAATAGCCAGATACATAATGTTTTAACAGATCAATTGATAAAGTTTTTATAATATGAATAATAATACTTCATACTAATGTTATAAATGCAAAAGTTTAGATGGATGTGTTTTAGAGTTTGTAGCTTAAATGGCTTAACTGATTTGAGAGAGAATATTCTGAAGAACACATAGGCTACACACTTTTTATTTTTAATTTCATTTAGATGGAGACGCAGGCGAAAACTAGTTTAATTATATTTAAAACTAGAAATCTGTCTATTCATTATTATAAGGATTTATTCATTGCTATAAAAAGCTTAATATTAATACATGAGTACACCTCAACATGACATTCAAAGTCCATGATTATAATTAAATCACATTAGATAAGAAATGAAGTAGGCACTATAATGACTTTCATTTTGTAATGTGATATATTCAATAATCTTAATCATTCATTTATGTTTAGCCACTGATCTTTGACTGTAAAACTGTCAAATAGTCTTTGATGAATTGCTGCTGGTGATAAATATTATGTAATAGGCAAAAGATAAATGAAAGTCATTTATTGCCAGTTCACTAGTAACAAGGAAATCTCATGTTACCTGTTGCCCAAACAATTACACATTTGTCTTTTGTTTGATATGATTTATAGATTGATTTGCTCATTTAACACGTTAAACGCCGTAGGGGATTCAATGTGCCAGCACACAACTTTGCGAACAGGCCACATCAAATTTTGTATTTTGTCAAAAATTCAAAACATTTTTTTATGTTCTTATTTGATAGAATTATATATATATTTCATTGTATACAGTATATTAATTTGGTTTGTTAACTTTGAACATGCAATTGGTGTACTTTTCTAATAAGTAAATAAATAAATACATAAATTGTGTAATAGCAATAAATTTTGGTTAACCGGTGACCATCATCAAAATCAAGCAGTTAAAACATCTTACTTATGGTCACCCATGACCCCCACAGCCTGAACAGATATTTTCTTTTTGGTCACCAGTGTACCCCGTGGCGTCAACGGAAGAATATGAAAAAAATGATGGCGTTTAACTTGTTAACCATATTTGAGAAACAAACATTTATTCATTGAACATGATATTCTAATTTTAGATGTTAAATCTTTATGGCGTCCTGAATATGGAGCTTACATGATTGAAGGCACGCCGGGGAAACCTTACGGTGGTTTATTAGCTCACTTTAATATTGTAGAAGCTAATATGCAATATCGTAGAGCTGAAGCCAGTACACTGCTGAATAACGGAGAAGTGATAATGAGTATCACCAATTTTCCAAGGTTCAGAATAAAAAAGTTATTTCATAAATTATTCATTAAGTTCAAGCTGATTAAAACTGTTATGATTTTTATTTCAGATTAGGTTGCCCAAACTTTACAAGTCCACCATTTAACCCCAATCCCAAGACTGGAGTTACTCTATCACATTTTTTCCCTGATGAAGCAATTTTCCCTGGACATCCTCGTTTTAAAACATTAACGTCGAATATTAGAGAGCGTAGAGGGGAAAAAGTAGCCATTAACATACCAAGTGAGTTAATAAATTTTTTATTGTCTGAGCATTGATTTCAACTTATTTTAGTTACAAAAACAATGACAGTCTGTAGATGTGATTATCATTGCCTCATCTGTAGACAGTCATTGTTCTTGTATTAATTGTTCAATAAGCAATAAGTAAACATTCTCTAGAATAAAAACTTAATACGGGTTGTATTTTTATGGTTTATTTTTGAATCAAAATATTATATGATGCTCAATATTTTCCGCTACTGTGAAAATACTAAGCTAAAAAACATTGAACACTTTGTTGAAATATAACTGACTGACAATTCAAGGCATTGAAGGAAAATGTAATAAAATCAGTATTGAATATAGTATATTCAGTGTGTTTTAATGTAGAAAACAAAACAAAATTTAGTCTCAGTAAAATTAAGTTAGGTGTAACAAATGTTTTTTTCTGTAAAGTTTTTAAGGATATAAATACGCAAATACCAGTGGACAACTCCCATGTTCTGGAGCCGGGGATAGCCCAACCGGACTGTGTGTATATGGACGCGATGGGCTTTGGCATGGGCTGCTGCTGTCTGCAGCTCACTTTCCAGGCTTGCTGCATCACCGAAGCACGGACATTGTATGATCAGCTTGCACCATTATGTCCTATCATGGTAATTATATTATATTCCTTTATCTTGAAATAACTTTCGCCCGTAACTCCGTTCGCGAGGAATTAGAAAAAACAAAAGTAGCCTTGTGTTCTTCGAGACTATCCTCTACATCTATGGCAAATTTCATTGAGATCCGTCCAACCGTTTCGGCTACAAACTCTAACAAACATCCATCCATCTAAACTTTCGCATTTATAATATTAGTAAGATTGTTATACTTCGAGCTTGGTAGTGTTTAATATCGTGCCATGGTCAGCTCGCGCTGTCCGCGGCATCGCCGATATACCGCGGCTACCTGACGGACGTGGACTGTCGCTGGAACGTGATCTCGGCCTCTGTGGACTGCCGCACGCGCGAGGAGCGCGGCATTGAGCCGCTCAAGACCAACATGTTCCGCATACAGAAGTCCAGATACGATTCCATCGATTCATATCTGTCACCGGATCATGAAAAGTAAGAATTTTGTAATCCATTTATTTAATCTTTTCGTTATTTCTTTTTTTAAAATAAATTACTTTCTATTTCACCCCCACGATATTCAGAAACTTTTAATTTATTGTTTACATTTCATTACATTCTTAAACAAAGGTCATGGCAATCTCCTTTTCTCGCTGCACGGTTTTTTTCCAATTTATACACCCCCGAAATATAATAGCGTGAAAATAATAGTCTACAGCGGGTCTTAAGTGTAGGGCTTTTTTTTTTATTAAAAAAGTGATTTTACAAAAATATGCTGTGATTTGTATTTATGTATGTTGGACCAGCGAAGTCACGAGCAACAGGCTAAAATTAAAAATAAGAAAAAATTATGTCTATGTTACTCACAGACATGTGAATTGTGGAATAGGCCCAGTAGTTTTTATCCAAAAATGTAAATCTTTCCTCTTTCTAATATTAGTATAGTTTACACATTGCAAAGCCATAGTTAGATTACATCTACAGCGCAGTGTTTTATATTTTTTAATAGATTTAACCACGTAGTTCGCGTAATTGTGCCTCTAGATTTCAATGCAAAATCCGTGACCCGTTCTCGCAATCGTTTAAAACTCCTTAGTCATTGACAATTTGCTCAACATTTTGTAAGATATAAATAACCAATGTTTTTTGTAATGATTAAACGACGTCATCGCTACTTTTGTCGAGTGACTAAAAGGAAATAAATTACTATGAATAAACAACATACATTATCAGAGTGACTTATCAGAAACTACAGTTCAAATGAAATCGTGTTCGTATGTTATCTTTGTTTAAATACCGTGAAGTTACACTCACGGAAGATGGGTGGAAGATTTACGTGATACAAATGTATCGTTGTTATATTCAACTATAAAGTGATAATATCAACACAGCTCTAATAGCTCTCCAATTAAATATGTTTAAAGGTCACTGAATTTATAACAGTAACATTTAATTTTCATTTTTTTCTTATATGAGTTTACTTAATTCATTCTACTACCGCATGAACGACGACTGGTTTCTCTACTTTCTTGCTATTAACATATTTCGTATTTGCACGTATAAAATTGAAATAATTTTTGAAATAAGCAACGACGTTTTATTAAAACGCGCATATGGGAAATGAATAGAGTTGTTGTGAGTGGTTTAATATTTCAGATACAACGACATTCCGATAGTGCACGACGCGGCGATCTACCGGCGGCTGCGCGAGGGCGGCATCGACCACCCGCTGGCGCTGCACGTCGCCCACCTCTTCATCCGCGATACTGTCTCGCTCTTCTCGGAGAAGGTCAACCAGGACGACAAGAATGACACCGATCATTTTGAAGTATGGAAAACAAATTCAGAGCCTACAATTTATTGTGCTAAGATTCTATTAAATGAGCAGACATTATGATTCATTCGTGTGTATCCAGAACATCCAGTCGACGAACTGGCAGACGATGCGGTTCAAGCCGCCGCCGCCCAACTCATCCATCGGTTGGCGCGTGGAGTTCCGGCCGTGCGAGGCGCAACTCACAGACTTCGAGAACGCCGCCTACGTCTGCTTCGTGGTGCTGCTCACGCGCGTCATACTTTCCTACAGGCTCAACTTCGTCATGCCTATCAGCAAGGTACGTCCAAATTATTTGTGCAATTTTATTTTTTAAATATGAAAGAGGAAGTGTAAGAGCACTGTGGTGCAGGTGGATGAGAACATGCAGCGCGCGCAGCGGCGCGGCGCCTGCCTGTCGGAGCGGTTCTGGTGGCGGCGCGACGTGGGCGCGCCCGCGGCGCCCGGCCTCACGCCGCACGCGCCCGACGCCAGCGACCAGTACGCAGAGATGTCTATTGACGAAATCGTTAATGGAAAGGTGTGAATACTGAAAGAAATTAAAAACTGATCAATAAATCATGACAGTTTACAAATTTTGGCATCTATTACATTATAATTTATGTGTGAATGTGATCAGGAGGGCGTGTTCCCCGGACTGATCCCGCTGATAGAGTCGTACCTGTCGGGCATGGACGTGGACGCGGACACGCACTGCTCCGTGCAGCAGTACCTCAAGCTGATCCAGCGCCGCGCGCACGGAGACATCGCCACCATGGCCGCCTGGATGCGCCAGTTCGTCACCTCGCACCCGCAATACAAGTACCTACACTGTTACCTGCTGTCTCTTTGCTACTTGCTATTGAATTCATTTATTATCTGTGTCATTATTCATCATTTCTCATTATATTCAAGGTATTAATAAAACGTATTATCTTTCAGCAAAGACTCTGTGGTGACAGAGAAGATAAATTACGATCTACTGAAGACCGCGCACGGCATCCAGACGGGCCAAATTCCGGCGCCCTCGCTGCTCGGCACCAGCAACGTCTCAAAGACCAACGAGGACATTCCCAAGGCGTTCAGCAAAATGATGAGCAAGGACTGCCCCTAGCCGGCGCGGCGGGGCCGCTCACTGCGCCGCTAGCGCTCACTACTTGTTACATCACACTTGTCCACGATAACATGACGCCTGTCCGATGACGTCACTACAGGGTTATGTACGGTGTACAAAAAAAGTTTGAATAAAGTTGTCTAAGGTAAACTACACAACAAACGTTGTCGTGATTTGACAGAATGTGAAAATGGCGTGTACTCGTTCTGTTAGTGCACAATCTTGCCACTGTGGTTAGTTGTGGGTTAGGCACTGGCTTCCTTTTTATTGACATCATGAAATATTGGCGTTTACTACGCGTTAAACAAAACATCATAAATAAAGGAAGTTAAATGTTGAATGGGATATGTCTACGTAGGTCTCATGTTATTGTGCACGCGTAGTATTTATTGTTGCCTTTAATAGTTTATACAGGACAATTATATGTAGTTCCGTAATTCAGCTAGAGGCGGTAAATGTTATATATCTACAGAAAACATTTTAATATGAAGCGTTACTTGGATACAAATATTTTTCATGTAATGTGGTCCTCAGACATCACTAAATAAAAAGCCCGTTGGTGACTATAATTGTACTATGGATTTTGGACTTATCTTAAGAAAGATTAACCATTTATTACAAATCGATTGGATCACTGTGATTGTGTACTACTTTTATACTTTTAATATCACCTTAATTTTTTTCCTAAGTATATAAAATTTTAATCAGCCACATTTTAAATTTCATTTGATTGAATGTACTATATTGGTCTCATGATTTATTTGACAAAAGCATTTTTAATTTACTCAACTAAGCGCTACTTTGAAACGACATTTATAATTTAAACATTACACAGCAATATAAAGACATTGACTTGGCGCCTGCGATTTACGACAAATATATTCGCGAACGACAATTATTTTAACGAAATCAATACTCATGAAAATTATTTTTTATAACATTGTTATAAAAAGTTACAGTTATTTGTAGAACATAATAGTTTTTTTGCTAAAATGTCATGTTAACAATTCTGTAGGTACGTATAGATTTACGTTTACAATTTCCTTGTAGTAAAACTGCATCCTCTTGTCAAACGTTGAGTGCGCGTGAGCGTGTCGCTTAGACTAGTTCGATTCATTTAAATCGCTAATAAACCAATATTACTATCATATAAATCCATTGTAACTATTTAATGTACTCTTAATGTAACATTTTAACAGGATAAGGTAATTTAAGTTCTACGTATGTCTTAAAAAATAGTAAATTCTTGTCATCATACAGAATACAGAAGATTTAAGAAATGTATAGACAGTCAAGAAATTTAGGTAATCCATTTGTCGTGTCTAAGAATTCGAAAGCCTCAATAGTAGCACAATACGTTCTTAAAATTCATGTTATGTAATTGTTATTACAAATTCACTGTGTGAAAAAAAATGTAGTATTCCTTCTAATTTCATTCCGACATTTTTACTACTTAATTTTTTTTGTTATTTAATACAAATGTAGTATGAATTGATGTTAGAGATATTTAATGTGTAATTGTAATGTTATAACTTAATTGAATTGCAAGAGAAAAAGAAATAGTGAGAGATGTTTTAAAAACTACGGCAGTATTAATATTCAAAACATTCACAAATAGTTCCTATAAAATAAGAGAAAACCATATAAGTATGAGTAAATTGACAAGTGAAAAAGGGTTGTGAAAGAACAAGAAACAAAAATACCAAAATTTGTATGTTTTGATATCTATAAATGTGCATCTGATTCATTATCAGTATCAAATTCCACTTTTTATTACGAGAGTATGGATATTTAACACGTTCGGTGCTACTGCGGTTTTTACAATTTCTTCTCGTTTGCCGCATACTGTTTTCTGGACGCGTTTGTCCGCACTGGCATGTCAACGGTACTTCACGTGTTAAATGTTACTAAATTCTTTATATGTTTGTGTACAGTTTGTTTGTCACTTGCTAATCTGTCTGTATAGCCTAGCACTGTAGTTGTAAGACTGTACGTGAGACGTACCTCATACGGATTTATTTTGACGTGTGCCTTTGATACAGAATACTGTTTGATTGATGTTATATATTGAAATAACTGCTGTGTACATTCTTGTACTGATCGGCCTTAATGCCGTCTTGTCGATACGAAAAACATATAAGGTCGATGATATATTATCATCCCAATTATGTTGAAGATATGTCAATTTCATTTAAATTATTGTGAATTGTGATTATTTTAATTCTACGGATTTATAGAAAATTTAAATTTGAACAAATCATTTCCATGTGGGCACAAAATGTAAGAATTTTTATATAAAAATTGTGATTGTGAACAGAGGGTTCGACCAGTTTGTTTTTTTTTTTAAAGAAATAAAATCGTTTTATTTATATTATTTTCTTCTGTTACCAATAATTATTATTTTAGTAAATAGTTTTGAATTTAAATAAAAGGGTTTCATGTTAAAAATAATTGTTTTATTTTTTTGGTTTACTCATCGGTACAATTCAGATTTAGAATTTATCGACTAATTGTAATATATGCTGCTGTTCCTGCTGCCGCCATTCTTCACTTCCGGCATCACCAAGATTGCCTGCATACTCTGTAACAAACATTATGCTGAATTATGTATGCACATGAACAAATAAAAAAAATAAGCTTAAAAGTTATAAGAAAGATTATATATTATGTTTTGTATTGTGACATGATATATGTACCTCTCATAACGTGTCGTATAATCTTTAAAGACCCGCCGCGTAACGACAACACGTGTTGCACGCGCTGCTTTATTGTCGAAGGTCCAGCGGTACATACCTTAAAAAAGAAAAGAAAAATAACCCTTTAAAGTATTGCTTTTACTCAGTCCAGGACAAAACATAGTAAAGCCTAGATTAATTTAACTTACTTCTAAAATAATTCTATCGATAAGTTGCAAAGTAAAGAGGCCGCCGGATAATCTCTTCAAATACTGCGCATCGTCGTCACTATCATCATTGTTTAACTGCACAAAAAAACATGTAATACATGTACTTAGTCGAAATAAACTTGAGATTAATTTCTAAATATGAAAGTTTAGTTACATATTATTGTATTATATCATCAAAATATGTAAATGTATACCTCCATTTCCTTTTCCGTCCGGTCTACTTTGTCCATATACTTAAAATGTAATTCCAGCAGTCTATCAACTTTTTCGAGATCGTTTTCAGTAAACTTTGCCAAAAGTCGTTGTCTTTGGCTGCCTTGACAGTTGCGTAACATGGAAGCTATTATAGAAACTACATGTTCTGTAAATAATTAAATACATAAATAGCTTTGATTATTAAAAAATTGTTGCCAATTAATTATAATATTACTTTACCTTCATGTTGATCAACGGTGAGCAATCTTTTCCTTTTTGGAGTTTTCATAAATAATGGGAATACAGTCCTTAAACCTAAAATATCTACAAATTTATTGCAGTTGTCCTTCCCGTCCGGTCCGGCCAGTGCATGGTCCAGAACTTTCAATGAACCATTTCGTGACATTTTCTTTTCTCTAAAATAAGTATGGTAATTGAATACTAAGATGTTACAATTATAATTAGTTAATAGTAAATGTTTTTTTTTAATTTAGGTTGACAATTGTTTTCGTGCTAAATTAATTTCATTAACTTTGTTATATTACCTTAACATAAGATTCATAAGTTGCAAGCCCTCACCGCGCAGGAAACGATCTCTATTAGTTGATTCCATTAGTGCACAACAGAGCGCGTCAAACATGTTCTCCATGGCTTCTTGTTCCTCCGCACCACTCGGGTCATGTCTTTTATAAAACTAAAATAATAAAAACAGTTATTAAAAAGTATTTTAATTCATAAATTAATTTGTATTATTGGAATTTATAAATTACCGCCAGTTGCTGCAGTAGTACATCAATTCCATCTAATTCTCCCAACAATTTTCTGTTTTCTGGTGTATTTTGGAGTAGTATTGATAAAATTTCTGTTGCATACAATTTATTTCCATCAAATGGTACTTTTAACTAAAAAAAAAAGATTCCATTAATATCAAATTTAATTAGTAATAATTTAGTACTTCAACATGAGTAAAATTGTATTACTTTCAGTCTTTTAAGTATCCACTGTATGAATCCTTGTTTTGCAACTTCATGACACAATTCAGGACGGAATTCAGTTATGTTTTCTATAATACCTGTAACAATGTATTGATTAACTAAACAATTATATAGTCACTTTTTCTCGTCATTTAGCAGTCATAATAAAACAAGATATTTTTTTATATTTACTGTAAACATACCCAATGTGTTGTGTACTGCATCTCTTTCATCTGGCACCTGTTCATCAAGCCGGGCGAGATTGTGCAGCAATAAGGCGGGAGCATCTGCCTCCGCTAAGGCTTTGATTAATTCCTCCGCACCTTCTTCACTTTCATGCAGTATATCCACGTCAGTCAATTCCTATCAAAGTAAACATTTTTATGTTTTAAACATATTAATGAAAGGGTATCTAACAAATGGATAATCCTATTTTTTTTAATCCTTCCTCTCCATCATTTACTTTTACATCTCTAAGCAAAAGGTTACTTGTTTAAATTTTAAAAGTTTTTCAATCTAAAATAGCCTAATAGTTAATATTTAATATCAAAATAGAGTATAGTAACAAACACACCTGAAGTAGATTTACAACTTTGGTTGAGATATCTGTGTTATCATGTGATAGCAATTCTAAAAGGGAATTAATGCATTTTAATTCTACCAATAGAGGATATTCATCGGGGACTGTGGCGACAGCACTCAAGTCCTGAAAATGAAAAAAAAGAACACCTTAGGATAATGTACATTTTATAGTAAAGTTAGGTACTTGTTTGGACAAAACACAATTCAAAGTAATGCAGGGTTTTTTGTTACTTCTTTTTTACCTTTCCAATTAGAATATTGATTACTGAAGAAAAATTATAAAGTAACAACTAAAAATAAATTATTTCTTAATACTCTTTATAGTATATGGCAATATTGTTGTCTACTGTCATGACAGTATGCCAACAAGTCAGTTCTATCCAAGCTACCAATATGAGTGAACATCACCAGCTACAATACTGTTTATTTCCATAATCACCTGCAAAGCTTCATGTAAATCAATTTCACTCTCCATAAACTTTTCAGGTTGATCGGGAAATTTGATTCTCATTTCTCTGTTTTTAAGGGCTTTCTTTTCGAAATTCAGTACTAATTTTTTAACGGCCGTGTCATCAAGCACTTCGCCCTGAAATTAAAAGAACTTAAACATTTAGAGAGTAATAATATAACAAACATTTTATAACAGCTTCTAATAAAAGTAAATTCTTTTACGTGAACTATACAAAAATGTTACAAAGTTGGCTTGTTGACAGACAAATTATATTACACAATAAATACCTCAGTTGTCTCAGTCTCCACAAATCTAAGAATATCTTCCCTTTCTTTATCAGTAATCATAGGCTCTTTAGGCAATGATTTTCCTTTAACTTGAGATGTTCTTTCATTTCTCAAAGCCATACGTCGAGTCTTAGAAGGTTTGGATGTTTCATCTTCGGAACCATCACTATCTTCCTCGTTTGGTCGTTTTGGAGTTGGGGTTGGCTGTAAAATAAATACATACCACTGTGAACACTTTGTCAATTGTTGATTTTCTATTTCATAAATCTGAACAACTTTAAGCACAATTGTACAGAGTTTGATAAGTGATATTTAGTTTTCTGAATTAAGATAACTTTAAATGAAAGTTAAAAATCAAAGTTAATTAAATAAATGAATATAACCTTAAACGAAAGTAATTCGCCGACGTCCATGACTGGTATTTGTTTTTTTATGGTTCAGATAAGATTTTAATTTAATGGTATATCATTAGAAGTAATAAAATTATTATTGAAAGCAAGATTTTGCACAATTGTTTACAATTTGAGTAAATAACCGTACTTTTATATAGACCTTGAAGGATCTTATCAGTTTTTTTGACGTTGAAAGTTTTAAGAGTTGCCAGTAAGCAAAAACTTCCCTCCTTCTTTTGAAATCGTCCATTTCGAAAACAAAATCAAATTATATGATACTTATTTACAAGTTACAAGCAGGTTGCCCGAAGCACGCCTTTATTATTTCAATTGATATAGCTGTAGGATTAAGCAAGCCAAGACAAGGTGGCAACGTAAGTTAGCATCATCCTCCATATGGCCCTATTTATCATCCACTTGCCCTTATCCTTTACAGAGGGTCGGCGCAGTATGTGCTGCTCTTCCATACATCTCTATCTGCCGTCTTATCTGAATTCATTCCTTTTTTAAACATATCCTCTTTCACACAATCCATCATTACTTTCTTTGGTCTTGGACCTAATAATCGTTAATAAAATATCAGGGCCACATGATTAGATTTCATCAGCACATGCGACATTTTTTCTGGAATTTCAAAATTATGATAATGGCGACATTCACCTGTTTAGTTGCCGCTCCCTTATTGGTCAAAATAAGACGCTTTCGAGATGACATTGTTAGTTCATAAAATTGCCAACTGCAAAAGTCAAAGATTAGCAACTTATGAGGAAGTCAAATCAAAGCCATAATCAAAAATAAAATACCAATGCTATTACAACGCGGTAAAATTTAAAAGGTTAATATTGTGAAAATCTTACCGCAGACATACGAAAGGCGATGTTTTTTAATATGGAAACAAAATTATTATTAATATTACATATTAAGTCTACTGAAAATACAGTATTTAGTCGGTAAATATAGTTTTACCATTATTTGGCATTACGACTAATAAAACAGTAACATGATATAATTAAAAAAATATTTATTGTATTGAAATTGAGGTGAAGTATAAGATCAATCAATCAAAAGTTGCGCCAAGTAATGTTTTCACAAATACTTGAAGAGCTTGAAGATTCTTAATAATGTCGCATGATAATTCTTTTTGTAATATGCTAATACAGTGTCTCAATAAAGATACAAATTCTTCAGTACAGCCGGTGAGTTGAAACTTGGTATTTCAAATTAATTGGATAAATTTTTACTCATCATCATCATCTCCCCTGCCTTATCCTACTCCCGTAGGGTCGGCGCACCGGGTTTTCGTCCTCCAAAGCACTCTATCATCCGTCATCTCAGCCATCACTCCCTTCTTGATCATGTCACCTTTCACGCAATCCATCCATCTCTTTCTAGGTCTACCTCTACCGATGTACCCCTCCACATTCATAACTAACATCCTTCTTGTTACATGTGATTCATCCCTTCTCATAACATGCCCATACCACTCTAACCTTTTACTCCTTATTTTCTCAACCACTGGGGCTACTCTCAAACTTCCTCTAATATACTCATTTCGTATTTTATCCAATCGTGTTATCCCACCACACATCCATCTTAACATTCGCATTTCCGCCACATGTATTCTCCTTTCATCCGTCCCTTTTACTGCCCAACATTCATATCCATACATCATGACAGGTCTTACGACGGTTTTGTAAATTTTCCCCTTTATTTTGTTGATGATGATGTTTACTATAACATCTCTCTTACAGGATCTTGCAGCGTCTTTGGAGAATGTCACAAAAAATGATATCTATAGAATATTAGAACATATTCACTTATCGAATGACAGTCAGATACAAATTAAATTGATATCCATTTTAACAATTTATATGATGTCAAATGTAATATGTTTTTCTTATTTTTAGCTATAAAATATTTGATAAGCATCTCTTTTACAAAATAATTGTGTCTCTTCCTCTTCTAGTATTTAGTTATTATTCCAGGGCACAGACAGAGAAATAATAATAAAATGTAACTCCTTATACGATAAAGTATGCGAGATACTTACTAAGGGTCACCAAAAAAAGTCCAACATAACTTTGAACTTCCTCGCGAGCCTTCTGCATACGGAGGATGTCACCGCGCGCACTCGGGGCCGCGCCCTAGTTCTTTATGCACAGAACATGATCAGAGCTAGCGGCTGCCTGATGGCCATGGCTAACCTCTTCGTTAACGGTTTACTGGTAACTACAAACGCTTAGACAATTCCTTTACACAACAATTCTCTTTTTATTTTTATCAATATTTCGGCAATACACACATTAAAATTATAAATTTGTAGCACCAGGATACATGGCAAGTGCTTTGTCGATGCCTCGCCGATTCTTGTTCCGGTTTGGAATCCAATCAGAACTATTGCTCACATCTTATTCCTGTGGTAAGTACGCAACACTGTGTTATCACATATGCCTCCGTCCGTCAACTTGCAATTGCAACTCCGAAGTAATAGGACAGTTGTTTTTCTATTCAAATAGACAATAAACAGAATAAGGATGTTAGTATTTTGGTCAGATTTTTTTCTTTACTTACAAGTATGTATCATTTTTAATGTAACTACGCAGTGCGTGCGGCGCTGTCGGCCGGGGAACGAACACGTTTTTCAAGTAGTGCAGACTTTGCTGCATAACAACGAACGAAACACCCAAATGTTCTTTAAGAGTGGCGGCTGTCGTATGTTTAATAGGTACGCATATGCATATTTGTCTGTTATAAACTCGTAATGGTCACAAAAATTTGCTTTAAATAAATTTCGAAATTAAAAAAAAAAACAGAATGTACTTTATTTTTTAGAGAATTTTTGAAATACGATCGATGTTTGCAACTGTTAAACACTGTCGTATCAAACCCGGACACGAGAGACAAAATTTTAAAAGATACCGATATAATTAGCGATTTGCAAGATTTGAAACAATTATACGGATCTATGTCCCATGTAAGTATTCATTCGATATAAATAGTAAACAGTCTAGTAGAACAGTAATGACAAAGTAAAAACTTGATTTAGAAAGAACGAGTTCTCCTCCCGTTATTACTGGACATGATGGTAAATATACAACTTGGTCAATGTATTCTTTTCTTTTTACAGGTCGGTCAATGGGTATCTATAATTTTTTACACGTTAGATTTGAAAGGTGAAGGTAAGAACCGCGAAACAAATTACTGTTGGGAAATATATATGATTTTTAATTAGTTAACGTAAGTTTCAGATTACATAAAAGAAGTAAAAGATAACAAGCACTTGTTAAATGAAGAAGACACAAATGCAGGTGTGCTGGTGGACAGCGCACTGCATGTGCCAGTTTTTAACAGTTTGAAATCTAATGAAATGGACGACACGTCGGTATTATTGAGAAATATTGTAAAAGAAGTCTTGAATTTCAAACAAAAACAAAATATAAACCCTAATGTAAAAAATACACCACAGTCATTACTTTCTAATAAAACAGATAAAAACAACAATAATTTTATCGAGAATATGAAAGATTCTATTGGTGTAGAAAAATTAAGAGATGAAACTAAAAACGATTTTTCTTCACTTTCTTTCCTATTAAATTATAATTCATTGAGAAATTCGACTAATTTAAATTATTTCAAGGATGAAGAAATTTATTCTAATAATTCTATTTATTCTAATAAAAACATGCTCTTGGAAAAAACAAATGTGGAAAATATTTATGTAAGTCGTTGTAATAAAAATGAAAAAAAGGCAAACAGGCAGAAAAGTATTTTAGATTTTAAGCCAAAATGTGCTTCAACTCCTAAACAAATTAGAACGAATAGATCAAATAATTTCACACCAAGACCTATACATAAAACTTATAAGAAACAATTTAAAAACTTTTCCATTGATTCTAAAATAAAAATTGACGCAAAAAGGAACAAAGACGAAAGTGCTCAAAGGCGATTCGGTGCGAGCAGAATATTAGACGTTATAAATGAGACATGCACAACTATCATAAAAAGTGTTACAAATGTGTTCAGATCTAATAAAATAGAAGACAATACAATTCAATGGAAAAACTCCAACAGAGAGAGACAGAGTCAGTGTGCGAACAGTTTCACCAACTACATGAGGGAAAGAGACGCTTTGTTAGAGCAGGACAGCAACAACTCTCACTGGAACGATTTAATAGAAGAATTACAATACGAATGCAACACTTGCAACGACACATTATCACTTAAAAGAAAAATTTCAAATGATGACTTTTTAAAAGAAACCGTCAATAAGCTTAAGTTGGGAATAAATCTGTATGGATGTAACTTTAAGGTACTTATTGAGATTTCAAAAATAAAATCTGGAGTCGTTTTGTTTGCAACACGGTTATAATTTTAGTTATGATAATTATAGATACCGATTTAATTGTCAATTTACAGAAAATATCGAAAACCTTTTGGCGGGACGAAAATTACATGACGCCTATTGTTCTTCACAATTTGTATCGAAAACTAATTCTAAAGTAATTTTATCGGGGAAAGTACTCCCGATTGAAAAGCGTTGTAGGAAAAACAATTATAATATAAAGTTTGTTTATAACATTCTAATAAATAGATAGTGCAATTAGTGTGTGTCTTTGTTTCACAAAATAAAGTTTTCAGTTTATACAATTATTTAATTTTACATTTACTAACACATTTTTCCAAGTATTCATGACAGTTTTATTTTTGCTTTTATAGTTTACTGTAGGCGGACTCGTGTACCACCATGTCTTTTGTAATGTCAGCGACAGATGATGTGCCTGTATTAAATACAACAAAATTTAATAAACTTATTTTACAAGTGTTGGTAGCTTTAGTAAAAAATACATCCACATATTAGAATTTTATAATATGGGTTAAACACATTTTTCATACTGTTACAAGAGGAGATAAAATAAGTCATATGAATTTAATAAATAATAACTCTTTAGTATACCTGCAATGTTGAAAGTGTATTCGAGTTCGGTCCTAAATATTTTGAGCATACGTTCTACTCCAACTTGCCCTCCTAGAGCCAGGCCCCACAGAGCCGGCCGACCTACGAACACCTGTAAAAGGTTTACGTTCACGTCAGTGTTTTTTGAAACACATAATTTATCCAACATCAATTGTAAGCTTATATCATTAAATTAGCTGACGTATTAAAAAAAGTTTATGAGTTAAAGAATACTTACCGCTTTGGCACCAAGAGTCAATGCTTTATAAACATCCGTTCCAGTCGACACTCCGCCGTCCATGTACACTTCAACATTGTAATGCTTCACGGCTTCGACTACTTCAGGTAGTGCTTCGATCTATAACATACAACATACAGTCACTTTAACGAAATATTGGTATAATTTCAATAAATAAAATGAGATTTTATTTGTTTTTTCTGAAAGTAACATACCGATGCGGGAACTCCATCCAACTGCCTAGCACCATGATTTGAAACTAAAATGGCAGAGCATCCTGCGTTGACAGCTTTTACAGCATCATCTCCTCGAAGGATTCCCTTCGCAATTATTGGTAAATTGGTTATGCTAAAAACGTATGTAATTTATTTTAAGACCATGGTCTTTATAATGTAAGACTTTTGATTCTCATCGTGTTTTACCTTCTTAACCATTTTATTTCATCCCATGTCAACGACTTGTCGAAAAGATTATTTATATATGCATTTAAACCACTTCCTTCGCCCGAAGAGTGTATCTTTGTTGAAAGGAAACCCTCGAAATTTGAAAGCCTAAAAGGAAATAATGCTTTGTGTTTTTACAATTTACCAGCAGGTGGCCGTCGTGACCATTTTCTTTCTTATTTCATTTTACATAGAAGGATCAAATAAAAAAATAATAACCAATAAGTACTAATTTTTTTAGTGTAGAAAGGAAAATCGTAAACGTATACCTAAGATGCCGTGGCAAACTGAACCTATTGTGGACGTCAGCTCTTCTTAAACCAAAAACTGGAGTGTCGACTGTTAATGCTATTGCCTTGAAACCGGCCCTCTCTGCTCTTAACACTAAGTTCCTCGTAACTTCCCTGTAAGACAATTTTTAGATAAATATAGATTTAGATTATAATATTGCAATCCCAGTCGAAGTAGCCTTATACTGTTTGGTAAAAACTTAAAGCACATAAGTATTAACCTGTCATTATAAATATAAAGCTGGAACCATTTGACAGCGCGTGGAGCAGCTTTCGCAACTTCTTCAATAGAACTCGTAGCAAGGGTGCTCAATGTAAAGATTACACCTTCCTTTTCCGCGGCTGCAATTCAACATAGACATGTTTTGTCTAAAATCTTTAAGTACAAAACATATTACATTTAGTTAGCAGTTATTTTACCTTTGGCATTTGCTATTTCACCATCAGGGTGTGCCATCCTCTGCATAGCCGTCGGCGATATACCCACCGGCATTGAGACTTCATTTCCCAATACTGTTGTTCGTAGATTACAATCAGTCAATCCTACTAGACATTTTGGACGAATTCGCAATCTGTTTTAAATAATACATAAGTTATTAATAGTAAGTTAAAACAACGTTTTCGTATATATTTCATATTAGTTTTAAATTAGTTACTTCAAGGAAGTCGTCAGCTACCATTAATTTGGTCTTGTTCGAAGAAGTTTTTATAACGATTTTCAAATGGTCTAGAGGGAGGCAGCTTCATCTCCCCTTGGATTTAGCACCCTTAGTTTTATACAATAAGTTACTTGTACAATTAGTTTTATATAAAACTTACCTTTGAAAAGCGCGTTTATTTTCTTGCAAGGTATGTTCGTCCGTTGCCCCGCTCTTGTAATAATCCCGTGCAGCTTTCGGTAACACAGAAGCAGCGGCTTCCTCTAATTCTTTTACACTTATATATTTCTCCATATTATTTACCGAGAACAATGATCGTCACTCAACGAATGTAAGAAAATGACTATAAACATTACGTATTTCTGATAACAAGCCTTGTTAATGATTTATCAATACATACGCTCAGGTCACACAGGTTATAATATAGTTTTGGATAACCATTGTTTTGCATTCAGTCTGCCGAATTGATGGTTACGCAATTAAAAAACTTTGTTATTTTATGAAAATAAAATCACGTGAATGATACAAAGACGAGGAATAATATTGGCTTTATTGCAATAATACTAGACATCTTCTGTTAGTGGTATGCATAAGCCTACTGGTTTAAATGTTTTCACTTTGTATCACTCCTTGACTATTATAATTTATTTATAATTACTGAGCACTCGGCATATCCAAATAAGATCTTGTAACCTTTTACCCCTTTATGGTTGTTCAATGGTTCGAAGTTGTTATAATGAACACTCATTCGATTTCTAGAACTACCGTGTGAAAAACTAAAGCAGTTAGACGTTTTCCAACATTACTCTAAATATTGTGCGACTTTTGCGAATGCACATTATATGTTTTAGACTTGTGTGGTGCTTTACGGTTATGAGATCTGTTA
This sequence comes from Papilio polytes, assembly GCF_000836215.1. NCBI lineage: Eukaryota > Metazoa > Arthropoda > Insecta > Lepidoptera > Papilionidae > Papilio > Papilio polytes. The sequence continues at coordinate 295,845 of NW_013525024.1, read as the reverse complement.
AGTGCTAAATGACATGATCGCCTAACTTTATTTTACACAAGGTCAGAATGCATTGAAGCAATGACCTGTGAAGCATTTCGGTGTGAAGAGATAAACAATAAAACACATTTTTGTAAATTTATTTCTTGATTTTATTATTACATTAGAATGCAGATTTTAGAGCATTCAATAATGTCAAAAATGCCATTAGTTACATATTTGCCATAGAAATATTATATAAAACGCAACTGGTCTTACATTTATCAATAATAAATTTAAAATCGTTTAGGCTTATATGTATGCGGTGGATCTTCACAAACAGTATGCAACTTCAATGGTTTTTGACAATTTACCAAATACGTTTTTCAAGATGTTTGCCTTACTTATATTGTGTCTGGTTTACGATAACTGATATTGGCTATAAGTTTGCAATGAGGTCGACTCGTATTTTAATTTACATTTAAATGACTCGTTACAGTTGTAATGATATTTACAGTCATGGAACTCGTAAATTTCATGCAGAATCTGACTGTTTGGCAGTTTGTAGTTCGACAAAACACCACTTCTATCTCACCTATCTAAGTCTATAAGGTCAATCACATTTTAATTATTAATAACAAAAACACTTCGTTAACTTTGCATTTTATAAAAGATACAAAACATTTTATTCATTAAGCTATGAAGAAAAAGGTCCGCCAAATTTCCTTCGACCTACCAACCCATCTTTGGTAATAAGTTAATAACAAACAACGGCTAATGCACCACGCTTCCAAAATTATTAAAAATCAACTATACAAATTTTCTGCGAGCTACAAGCACGTCGAGGTATATTAATCGATCAAACTTAAATGTAAAATTTTGCCTTAGTTAAAGAAAATATAGTTTATAATTGCGCATTATGCTTCTTCATAGCCATTTCTTTTCGTTGGCTATGAAATATATAGATAAAAAAAGGGCCAGCAAATTGAGCAAAGAAAATCAAAATAAGGCACTAGGTCTATCAGACCAGTATCAATTTAAAACTTATGTTGTACGCATAACACCAATGTGATCTCTCTACATACAAGTGTTGCGGTGGTTTCAGTAGACAAGTATCCAAGTTCTATATCTAGACCTAATGTGATAGTCGAACAAAATATTTTTTAAGACCAAAGTGTATTAAAGAATATATTATATTTAATTTACAATTACAATACTCCAATGTTTCATAAATAGTACTAACATTAATTACACAAATTAAGTTGTGAATTGAGATGATAGCAACATGTTCACCTGGGAGACTAAAGAAAAACAAAATTTAATCACTAAATGAAAAGAAAATATACAACCGTAAAGAAATATAAAAATAAATAACATATATTACAAAGCAGAACATTGATGTAGTGGCAACATTTCGAGATAGACTAGTAAGAAATACCTACATAACTACTTTTTAGTCATCAAATACAATCTAGCCGTTATCGATAGAACACTATTAAGCTTAATTCGTATTAGGCCAAAATAATGCTCTGACCTGTGAGTAATATGTAACTAGAATACCAAACCGGTTTGTATTGTAAAAATGCATAATTGCTTGTAAGGAAATCACGTGCAACTTGTCCTATATAAAAATTATATTATAATTCTATTGTGAACCAAATAGTTACTTATTTCTTATTTGTGTTATGTGAAAAACTATTTATTTAATATTATTTATACACTTCGAATGTAGAACATTCTTTTTCAAAATTTAAGTGCAAACCTATTCTGTAATTATTTGATACAAAATTCAGTCAAATTTACGAAAAACAAATAAAAATACGTAAATAAAAATCGAAACGAGGTCTACCGACCTGAGCTAGGTACGCTGTGATGTTATGAGATCTACCTTTTAAGTTATAAAAAAAAAGAATTTACATAAATCAATAACAGACTTATTTAATCTTAGTTTTAAATCGATAAAGGAACAGTTGTAAAGAATATAAAATGAACGTAACATGTTACAATATTGCCTAAATGTATGTATCTTGAAACAGATTGCAATGTTCTAAATTGTAGAATAGATGATTTAACTATGAATTATATTGATGTATATACCGGGCGACTTCACGTTACGTAAATGCGAGCATAATCACATATCATTGAACATTCTATTACGTAATCTATGTGTGTATAGTAAGTAATGTGTGGGTTCGAATAAGATAACCTTTTAATTACATAAAACTTTGAGTTTACATTTAGTCACTCTTCATAGGATTACAACTATTATTAAATATTAAATATAAACTACGGATTAAAACGCAGACAACGAAAGCTGGAGACTATATCATAAATGTTATTTTAAATACTACCTGTAAAATACTAGAACTCGCGGTTATAGTAACTTTTTGGCTACTAATTTCACATCGATAGTTGAGTTTTAATTTTAAATATTTCGATTTTAAATTACTTTTTAATGAAACATATGTTTATCTAACAAATAATAAATTGGTATATAAAAAGTTTTGTGACATTTAATACGACATATGACATGAATGTGGTGCAGTTTTAGCAGCAGTACAATGTCGAGTTCACAATCAACACACGGTATTAGTCGAGTTGCACACTTTGTTACACTTCCTTACATATAATTAAACTTTAATATGCTATGCGTAAATAGAAAATAAATTTCTCTTACTGGGTATAAGGTTATGAATAAATCTTAATTAGAAAAAAATAAATACTATGGTACTTTTAAAGCGGAACATTAAGTTACATAAATAATAAAACAAAGGTAATCGACGGCCTCCTTGTGAGCCGGAGCGCGCGTCGGACTGCCGTCGGCCGCGTGCGTACTCATACAGGGCGACAAAGGTAAAACTTCAACATAATACTTAATTCATAAATGCCCTCGTAAATTAACTTTACATATATCGTTAACATCACAGAACAAAACTACGGCTAAGCGTAAATCCGACGCGGCCGCCTAGCCTCACGAACGACACAAGCGCACACTCCTACGACACGTAAAATGTTCTACAGCTTACAACAGAACTGTACTTAAATGTATAAATGAATATTCACTTCAATTACAAAGTAACTTTGGAAATATTGAAAACAGGGTCCAGGTATTATTAATTTACCATGAATTATGTGTGTTGTAACGTGGCGCGTGTCTGCGACGTTCGTGTGTGCTGGTCGGCGGTCGACGCAAGCGACGTTAGGAAAAACCCGGCGTTTTGTAAACAATGGGTAGCGATAAAATAAATAATTACGTAGAGGCAGACTAGAGGCACGATGCGCAGGCGGGGCCGCG
>NW_013525024.1:287149-291525 GCF_000836215.1 Papilio polytes | reverse complement strand
CTGCCACAGCAGCTCAGCGAGCGCGACGCGCGACCACCCCGCGTTCTCCCAGCACAGGAACTGCAGCAGGCGCACACCCTCCTCGCACCCGCAACACTCCTCAGTCAGCTTCTTCATGTACGACCTGCATATATAACAATTCTATTACATATGGTACCAACAATAAAACACAAAAAATAGAACACATTCTTGAATTACTGCTTTTTCTATGTAACATAAAAGAGGTATAGACCCGGTTCTGTTGTAGAGCAGTTCCGCAACGACAGGCGAGATCGGGGGTCGCACGGCGTGGGCTTGGTGCGCGGGCAGCGGCTCCGCGTAGGGGTTGGGCAGCGGCTCCTCGCCCGCGTTCAGCGACTGGCAGTGCGCGCTCACATCGCAGCACCGCGTCAGCAAGCACACCACCTGCACTCACAGGCACACTTTCATTGTTTTACAAATAAATTAATGCAAACTGCGAATATACATAGAAACGTTATAACCAAAAAAGACATGTGAATCGATTACGATAACATTTGAAGAATAAAAAAGACTTCAATATTTCGGAACTCAAACTTTTAATCTTTCATTCTATGAAATTTTCAACTTACCTGATGTACTTTTGCCGATTCGGGGTATTGATACTTTCCGACCGTAGCAGCATTGTCATCCATGCACAGCGTTAACACGATATCTAGTATTTTTAACTGCAATAAAAATTGAAAATTTTATAAAACAATCCACGTAAAAATGCACAGATAGAGTAGATAAGTAATTCGGCACTGACGCGGAGGAGCTGTTGTTTCTCGTTGTATCCGAGCGCGGCGTACGCGTGGAAGAGGTTAAAGAGCAGCGGCAGATGGCGGTGCTGGTGCGGGTCCACGTGCTGCGGCGCCGCCAGCGACCGCACCGCGCACAGCACCTGCTCCGACAGCGAGCCCGCCTCCTCCGGCGTCGTCCACGACCCCCACCCGCCGCCCACTGCACACACAAACACAAGACAAATAAGTAACTATACAAGACAACAATCGTCACAAAAAGAATATTCATGTCTGTATCATTTACTAGTTTTGTACTAGACTTCGGTCACTCAGAATTAAAGGCTGGCATAGTAAATAATTTAAAGATTATGCTTTATGTATAATTTACCTGGGGGATCTTGAATTCCGAAATGCGCCAGAAATACAATAATCTTCATGAACACCATACGTACTTCGACAGTGGGACAGGCCAGCAGATAATCGCATAACCTAAAAATTAAATTGTAATATGTAACATCAGTAAAGTATATAAAACATCTACAAAGAGTGTTTATAAAATATATATTACCTGTGCGGATGTTTGAAGAGATCCCCAGCGAACCATGTACGGACAGTTTGAGAACATCTCAAGTGCTGGCACATAATGTCATGCCTAAAAACACAAAGTCAATAGTACAATAAAGATTTAAACCTAGCTTACATACAAACAATAGAAAGTCATCTATACCAGTCTGAAGCTGGACCCCGCAAGGTTTTCTTTGTATGAAATCCGACTTGGAATAAGAATTTCGTAGCCAACTGCACAGCCAACATTGACATCTCTTCATGTTCTTGACCCTAATACGAAATATTTTTTTTTTATAATTACATATTTACTTTCATCTCACACAAAAATACAAAGAAAATGAAGAAAAAATCCTCATATGAACTTACCCATATAGCACTCTGTGAGCCGGGCAGCACTTGCAGACGCATACAGCACAGCTTCTTCATAAAATTGAAATGTTCCAAACTGAACTGGTCTTGATTGTGACAGAATGCGATATTACTGCGACGCACTGATTGCCAAATCGGTTTTGGAAGTGCAGTTTCTCTATAAAATTTTATTAATTGTAAGTAAACCTTTAATCAATTCATTACAATTGTTTAATTGATATGAGATAAGAAGTACACTCACTTGAGCGTCATGCTTTTCATCGATTGTTCTAGAGTGGGTGTTTCAATGGTGTCCTTCCTGGTGTAGAACAACATGTAAGCATTCCACCATCTCTTTTGTCTCTTGTATGACACCCGTTTCACTGCCGAATCGAACACCTAAAATAATAAAACAAACTGTAAGATACTTTCAATATTCTCTATAAACCATCGTAAGACTTGCTTCAAAAAGTCTTTGAAAAGAGCGAATTCCTTGAGTGTACTGTAAATTTTAATAGTTTAGCATTTTAGACCTTACATTTAAGTAGTTAGGTATTGTTGGTCAACTACATGTGGCCTTAGTTAAATGTGACGTAAAGAAAATTGAAGGTAGTACAAAATACAACAAAATAGTGCGTAAGGACTGGCGACGGTTATTTACTTCGCTCATGTACTCGCCGCCGAAGCACTGCGACTTCATCTCCTCGTCGTCGTGCATGCTGCACTCGGACACGTCGCCGTCGTCCATCTTCACCCAGCGGCCGACGTCGCTGCCGTTGTCCCTGCACCACAACCAACACTCATCACTTACAATTACTGACAATGTTTAAGAAATAATTTTATTTTTGTAACTAGGCGACCTAATTCGCATCACCATTAACCCTTAATTCGATGGAGTTCTTTTGTAGCAAAAAATATTATGTTAACAACAATGTTAACACACTAAAATCAGAATCTCAAGTATTTTTCTCTTAACTAGTATTACTAGATATTTTTAAAATAGTTGTTTGTCAAACTTGACATTATCGCATTAAGAAGGGTTAAGAGGTCTGTAAAGTTCTAAGTTCTAAAAATTAAAAATCAAAAATTTTCATTAAATGAAGAAAAAACAGAACATAACAATTTTTTAAGAGCGCTTTTGCTTATAAAGTACCGTAGCAGGACATATGAGTAATAATGTCCGCCGGAGGCCTGTCCCGAGTGCACCACGATGCCGCTGAGCTGGTAGTGCGTCTCCGGCGTCTGCTCCTCGCTGCCGTCCCACAGCGACGCGTCGCCCTCCGCCCGCGCCAAACCCCACGCTAACACAAACATTACAGTTATTATAAAACTTCATTTTTAACAATACACACTATTCCATCGGCTCATTACACCATTTCAACTAATTCGTGTACACTGACGCTTTGACCTTCACATAAAACGAAAACACGTAAATTAAAGCGACTACATTACGAACTAGATCCATTACGAACCTGTATATGGCTCGACGTCTAATTCTCGCGGAAACTCGAAATAGTCGTTGAATTTGATTGCACACACTTTCTCAAAATCGTATTCAAACCTCTTGAGTTGAATAACTAACACTGGGGGCAGCTTGTTAAGACACAGCCTCTTCACTGTTACCACCTGTTAGATAAAACATACATTTATGATATTTTGTACCGAAATATAAAAAAAATCATACTTTACTAACATATTCCCTACCTTTTTACTACATTTATCACAATAATAGGCATCGGCACCTTCTAGTAATTCACCGCGAACGTAAGCTTCAAGGGATTCTTGTAAGCGAGACATATTTCTGATGTCCAGAGATACAACGCTGAACGGTTCCTCTTTGCAATATCTGAAAAAAAAAGGTAATTTTCATAACTGCTATACTTTGCTATACTAACATACTGTCAATTGTTATTTGAATTTTTGAAAGCATAATATTTTTACAGTTGTTACAAGTAAAAGAGTAATATACCTGTGAGGGCAGCCTTTGCAAATTTTCTGATCAGAATAAGTTCCTCCCATAGTTTTAGCCATTAGTTGTTCATGTCCTAACGTTTTCAAAGCTTCGTCGAGTGATTCCACAAGGGACATAAAGAATTCAACCGCGTCTTGTTGCTCGCGTAAGTTAACCGGCTCGCCTTGAAGTCTGTAAACCAAATTAATCTGTTTATTTCTTTTAAACAGTGTAAAAAAAAAAGAATAAAATTATTAACATACTTGAAGTGCGCCCAGAGACCTCTGGGTACGTAAAACTGCAATTTGCTGTATTTTAAATGTGCAAATATAGCTTGTACTTGTTTTAAAATTATAATGTTGTAATCACCAGAATTCTGTAACAAAGCAATAGTAAACACTTAAGTTTTAGTGCTCTGTATCCACACTGAAACAAATAATTTACTAAAAAAATAATGAATCACACCTCAATATTACTCTCCATCAAACTGTGATGTTGTAACTCTCCAGAAAAATCTTCATTAGGATCTGTAGCAGCACCTGTCAATTTAAATAATTTTTAGCAAAATGCTATTTACTTTTGGATCGTACTACCGGACATAGAGCAAAAACATGTGGCATAATAAAAGGAGACAGTTTGTGTCGCAAACCACTCTTGCAAGTACACTATATGACAGGGTAGGGAAAGAATTTGCAGGGCAGAGACCTTGTACGGTGAGGAGCTGGTCCCGCACGGCGCGCACGCAGTACAGCTGCTGCAGCACGGAGTTC
>NW_013525024.1:285858-286803 GCF_000836215.1 Papilio polytes | reverse complement strand
ATTGAGATAAATTCTCCTTTTAAATTTACAGTTCGTGAATTAAGAGCGGCTTATTTTATAATTTCTAGAAGAGTAAATTACATATAGCAAAAAGATTACACGAAGAGGTTGTGATGTAAGATAAGTACCGCAATAAAACATCATTTCGAGTAGTTGAGCGACAGCGGCCATGTTGGGCACGCAGCCGTGCACGAGCGCGAGCAGCAGGTCCGCGGCGGCGGTGGCGGCGCCCGGCGTGCGGCACAGCGGCGGCGCGGGCTCGCGCGGGCCCTCGCCGTCACCCTCCCCCTCCGCGTCGCCCATCTGGCACCACGCCCACGAGTATGGCCACAGGAACTCCGTCATCATCTCCTGCAATTGCACACCTTATTTTATTACATTTCAATACGATAAGCGTACAGGACGAATTTTCATTTTTAAACGTGGGTTTAAGATTTTGTAACTTTTAATAGAGGATTTAGAGGAACAGAAGATTGATAAAATTTACGCTGTAATATGTCTCCATATATGAATAGGATATAAACCTTTATAAGTCCAGCCTCTGGATGATCGGGGTGAGCGCCATACTGGAATTTCACTTGGGCTGGAACGTGGTTGAACAGCTCTTTGGTTAAATTAAGATGTCCCTCTAAAAGAGTGTCGTCTAGCAGTTCCGGATTAGCACGTATCATGCGCAGCCAATTGACCTATAAGCCATTTCAACATTAGCTTTTTTGGATAAAAACTCAATTAAGTTAAAAGATATCTTAATAGACATACATTGTAAAATAATATTATAACACGAACACAGTGAGTTTTAAGAAAGTAAGAAATATTAAAATAAAACAAAGCAATAGTTACCTCATGGGTGAGATCTTCTCGCGTGTGCGAGGTGGGTCCGGCCAGGGCGACGAGGCGGCACATGAGCTGAAGGAACTGCTGCGCGTGTCGCGCGTGGCGCTGCAG
>NW_013525024.1:285547-285739 GCF_000836215.1 Papilio polytes | reverse complement strand
TAAATACCTGTGCATTAGGGCAATCTATCATGAGGTACAGAACGCTGTCTTGCCACCAAGCCTCATCTAGTAAAATATCCAGGTTCCCTCCTCCGATCGCCATGGAAATATTTACCACCTCCATGCACTCACGAACCACTGCAAATAAAGTTTGGTATTGTACAAACTTTAAACGAAAATGAAAGCTGATGA
>NW_013525024.1:282826-285475 GCF_000836215.1 Papilio polytes | reverse complement strand
AGTAGGCGAGCGTGTAGAGCGCGCGCACGGTGGCGCTGGTGGGCGAGCGCCACCACACCAGCGCCGTCACTGAGTCGCCTTCATCGCGGTTTGATACCACCTGACGTTTGTACTGAATTAAACAAACATATATATTTGTAATTCAGCTGATTTTGTTAATCACAAAAAATATTTCACAACAGCACAGCATAACAACTTAAACTTTTAGGCAAAAATTATTATCAGCTCTTATTATTTTAAATGCTTTAAATTAAAGCTCCCCATGGAAATATCCATCTATCCAAGGGACATGAAAAGCCATGCAGACTTAAAAATTAAAAACAAACAATTAATAATGTAAAAAGTAGTATTGTTTTTTTATTCAAATTACCTGTTGACCCAACATTTTTGACAGTTTTTCAGCTACAGCTTTTACAATCAATTCACAATTATGATTTGATACTGTCTGAAGAAATTCCCGCAAAATAGTAACATCCATTCTGTAACAGAAACATATAATTAGTTTGAATACAATATGGATTTATTTATGTTTTATTATTATCTTATTTATTAATACCTGAAATTGTTGTCTATTGCAAGTTCTGACCCATCAGGATCTATCATTTCAAAAAGGTGTCCCAATGTATAGAGAACCAACTTAACTAGTCTCACTAATGCTAAGTAGCCAACCCTGAAACAAAGAACAATATTTTATAATATTACAGATAGATTTAATATATTATTACATAAAAAAAAATCAAGACATACCTTCTAGTGTGAGAAGCAGCACCATGTAGGAAATCTTTATCAGATAAACTGAGCACTAATAACGGCGCCTTCTTCACGCAGGCTAACTGAAAACTGCGACTGCGTTCCAGTCTAGACTCTGTCGATGGTAATACCATACTATGAAGAACCTTAAAAAAAAAGATTAACATAATAATGTCGGAATAACATAGTTTTGTATGTTTGAAATTACACATACCTGTATATTATAAGCTACTGTGGGGGGAGCTGGTCCATACAACATGTCCCTTAACTTGGAATCATCCCGGCAAAGGAGGGCTTCTGTAAGTTTCTCAATCTAAAAGTTAATTAAAATTAATGTAAATGAATGTGAAGGTAAGGCATTTACATGGACTAAGTTATGTTAATACATACAGTTTGCTTGTGCGCAGGGCATATTTGGGAGAGAAGATGTGCAGCTTCTGTCAATTGTGCATGTTTTTTAGTGATACCAATATGTTCTAAGTCTAATATGAATGGCAGGTACCAGGATCCTTGTGCGAACAACTGAAAAATTAATTAGTTACTATGTACATTCGTACTTATAAACAAGTACGGCAATACCATGCATCTACTAACTGCACAGATATTTAGAATAGTGAATTTGAACATACCACGCCAGGCAGCGCGTGTTCCGGAGTAGGCGTTGAGGATGGTGATGATGTACTGGAATCGCTGCTCGATTCATTCGAAGAACCGCATCCACCACTACCGCACACTGGCCCATCATACACCTTGCAACATTAACGAATTATTACTTAGCACAATTTTTAAAAAATAATAAGTAAATGAGCTAATTCAAGCACATACCTTGGCCACTATCACTGTCTTGTCTCTTAGTGGAATTTGGGATAGGGTTTTTCTGTCATGAGATGAATCTAATATCTCACCATTCACATACAATTCTATTTTATTAACATACATGTCTTTTATATTACTATCTGTAGAAGATTTTACCCTGAAAAAAAAAATGGAAAACATTTATAACAATATATTGACTCATAACCCAAAACCATACAATACCTTCCAATACCAATGTAATTACCTTCTTTGTACTATAGACCTCAAAGTATATAGTGTTTCATTACAATGAGAAAGCAACTCAACGTCGTCAAGTTGTCTTTGACCAGTTTGAAAATTGAATCTGATTATAATAGTGCACTGGCGAGCTCTTCCCGATCTATAGATCGGGATTATTTGTCGATCGGCGGAAAATCTTCTATCACATTCGTTTATATATTCTTGTATGGCACGAAGTACTCTACACATTTTTGTACAAACAGTAACATCTGGAAGAAAACAAGTTGCTTGTTGCAGACATTGCTGTTAATGTTATGTTGCCTTTATTTATTCCTTTTCATAGATGGAATGGAAAAGAATTCTAATCTTTATATGCTAAATTAACTACCCCCATTTATGGACTACTAGCTTTCGCCCGCGTTTCGTCCATGTGGAATGAAAAAAAAACCAGAAGTGTGCCTATGTGTTCTTCCAGACTATTTTCTACATCTGTACCAAATGTCATTGAAACCCGTTCAGCCGTTTAGGCAACAAACTCTAACAAACATCCATCCATCCATCTAAACTTTCGCATTTATAATATTATAAGTATGGAGTATGATGGATGTTTCATTTATTAAAATTTACTTTGTTAAAAACCGCTTTCTGGCACAGCTATTACAGTCTGAAGTACAAACCACGCTTTCACGATAGAAAAAAATTAAATAATAGTTGTTGGTGCCATTGAAATGTGAACAATGATGAATACCTTGTTGCGCGTCCATCTCCTTCTGCAGGCGCTGTGTGCGGGCGCAGCACTGCGTGAGGAAGGTCTCGTGGTGGTGCGCCGGCGACAGCTGCGGGCCCGCGTACGTGCACACTTCG
>NW_013525024.1:252329-282761 GCF_000836215.1 Papilio polytes | reverse complement strand
GCGACACTTACCCTCCATAAATAATCTAAGCCTATGAGATCAGCGTCATTAATTAAAAAACTACGTCGCTTAATTTTAATTTTTCCTTCTTTGGAATTAACGATTTTAAAAAATCTGTAAAGGAAAACACAAAGTTAAAAATCCCAAAATTAAGCATTATCTTCAGTTATAAATACGACCAACTCACCTTTCGAAACATTTTATACCCGAATGAGTTAATAAGTTGGGAGGCAAGGTCATCACATTCCTTCTAAAAAATTGTAGATTTATATTCGGATCTAGATCAGGCTCTTCTCCCATCAGCTTACTGAACCATCTAAAACATGCCTCCCGATCTCCGAGATGCGCTGGCTTTTCTGCAAGGCATGCCCATATTTGCTTGGCCTGAAATTCAGTCTTGATGTAAAACGATTCTTACATATACGATGTAAAAACGCAGCTTGTTAGTTGTTATACCTGCTCAGCACATAACCAAAGCTGCCCATCTTTAAGTAAAAATCTAAGAAAGCCCAGTCGTTCATTAACTTGTGCCGCATGTGGATACCTGCCGTCGGGAAGCCAATTATCCCAATCGATAGATCCCTCCTCTAAAAGTTGATGAAACAAATGTTACAAACATCGAAAATCATATGATTTATTTGTTTTTTGGAAAATGTAATTAACTAACCTCGAAATTTCTTTCGCACGCCATCTAAGTAATGGGTGAGGGAGTTAGCGACGAGTATAACGAGAGAGTGCTGCGTCTGCAGGCGGTCTATGAGCTCCTGGCGCGTGACATGCGGCCGCACGCCCGCGCCGCCGCCCGACTCGTACAGGCAGCATATCTCACGCATCATTTTCAATGCAGGCAAAACCCACTTCTCATTGTTCTTTAACTCTCCCACGCATCTAAAATAAAACACAATTTATCAATTTAAATAAAAAAAGTTTATTACAAAGGGAAATATTAAGTAATAATGCACTCTTACTTGTCGAGCCAAATGGTTTTCTGCGCATCCCTGTCCTGACTACAGCTATAATCCAATATCTTGTTGAGATTAACCAATGCCACATCCATTATCTCGGTGCAAACTTCATCTGAATGAGCTAGGTTCCAAAAAAGTACTAATACCTATAAGAATAAACTTTTTTGATTACACACGTACCAATAAAACAATGAAATATTCCATTTTTTCTATACAATACCTTGTTAGCCATGACACCATCTTTATCATCTTCTGCTAGTCTTCTTATGACTTCTAAAAGCTTTTCACTTTGTTTCTTACTTGATGTAGCCCAACTCGCCTGAATATAAGTTGTCATTAAAACATATTACTCAATAAACAACCAAGTTCTTGGAACACAAGCCTTATTGTTATTGGAGTTCACTCAAATATTATTCAAAAATAAGGAAAATCACAGATATAAGCCAACTAAAATATAAGTAGCAGTGGAATTGTACATAATGTTTATAACCAAATTTATCAGGATTGTATAATGTTTTGATTGCGTTGTTAATTTACTTAAAAGCTGAACATCAACAAATTGATACTAGCCTTGAAACAGTCAAAAAGGTGGTCTAATTGATCGGGAGTAAAGTCCCACGCCAGTTTAGCTAGAAGATCATGTAGATTCTTCACAATAGCCTCATGTTTGCCCAGCTGAGCTCTCCATATTGCATCCAAGTCATCATTTGTTAAAGCATTTTCTTTTATCAAGAATCTTAACATTTTTTCTAACCTCTCCACATACTGCGGCTGATGGAGTGAATCACGTAAAACTATATTTACAACTTTATTTTCTCGAATCCAATTCTGCAACATAAAGTATTATTATATTTAAGATAAAATAATTCAAAATATCTTCTTGATAATTATTATAACATCTTACAGTGATGACTATCGGTGTGAGCCATTCTGGTTTTGGTTGTTGTGATATTGTACTTATAAGTTGATTAATTTCATTCAGTGCTGACATCTTCCCATTAAATGATGACATTTGAAGTAATCTCAAGATCATTTTCAGCCTGAACATTTCCAAAGCTGTAAGGGAAACATGATTTTATTCTGTTAACATGATTACAAAAAAAATATCTATGAAATACATTTTTAATGTTAATATTTAAAAGATATGTTAAATCAACAGCCACAAGTAAACATTTCACATAAAATCATAGAGTTGACGATGGAGCAGAGATGATGAGTGGCCACAGTTACATACTGTGTAGCAGCACAGGGGTGGACACAAGACTGCGCCCCTAAGCAGCTACAGGGTGTGCAACAAGACCAAGGATGAACTTCACTTTCTTCTCACTCTTGAAGTTTTCCATCACCTATTAATAAGCATTATTAAAACTAATATAACGCCATTGTCTTAATCAGTTTTATTCCCTTAGCCTTAAATAGCGTTTCCATCCCAGTCAGTTCCGACTTTCAGTTCGGACGATGGTATTGATTAAGAGGTAAAAAATAGAATATGATTGGAATCAATGAATCAACGAAATATTCTACCTACAATGTCCCTTAAAAAAAGGGGAAGAAATCTACAAATCCATTGTAAGTGTTGTCATGTTGACTCAGGAGGTTGGCGTAAAGAAAGTGTATGTGGAGAAAAAGTTAATGTTAAGATGTGCGATAACACAAAAACATGAGATACGAAACAATAAAAATTAAGAACCCTTAACTACCTTAATGAGGTATGGACATGTTATTAAAAACTTAGAATTTCAACATTACACATGAAAGGGAAGGCAGGCATAGGGAAAAAATAATGAATTGTTTGGAAGGTGGCATTATAAGAACAGAGTGATGGACTGCGATGATGGAAGATAGATTAACATGGAGAACAATAGCCCGTCGCGCCGACCCTACGGGAGTAGGATAAGTACGGGAGATGATATGCAGAAAGCCACACCCTATTCTTTCAATTTCGCAAATTATACAATAATGATAACAACATTTTATTGCATTTAATGAAAGATCATAAACACAATTGTTACACAATATACAGAGGACACATTAATATCTTGCAAACATAAAATTCTTAACTTTAGTAAGAAATTATTATTTTTTCCAGAAAACTTACATTTCAGCAGGCTGTGATGTTGTGGTATTTTCACCAGCAGACATTTACATGTTTTAATCAGACAGGAGACACTATCTGTTTTACTTTCAGAGGCTCTGCTCTCCCTTTTTAGTTCATCATCAGTAAGACTTTCCAACATTGTTGGTATGTACTCCTAACAAAAAAAAGACACAAGTTATATCATTAAAGACAATTAAATAATGCTATGGTTTGTTAAAAGTAAAAAATATTAAAGACTTACAATAATAGGTAACAGATAAACAGTAACAGTATGTGGTGTCAACAAGTCATGACACAGACTGAAAGGTCGCAGCAGTTGCCACACACCAGCCACTCGAGTCTCTACACTCACTGACTGTTCCAGTGATGAAAATGGTTCACTCTTAGAAGATATTGTACTCTACAAAAAAATCAATTTAATCAGTAAAATATGACAAATGGTTATAAATTGCCAAATGGTCATAAAGAGTTACCTCTGTTATTTCTGAAGTTAATGGCAAAGTTTCTATAACATCCACTTTATTGTTTTCTTCATATTCTTGTGTTTCTGTTATAATTTTTTCATCATAATTTACAGACATTGTTAATTCAGACTTTTGATAGCCTATTACAGAATCAAATCTTTCTCGTAGTTTCTCGAAACCACCAGCTTGACCAAAGCTATAAATAATAATGTGTTAAAGTACAATTCTTGTTTTTCACAAGACCAATCCTTAACAATGAGAACATAGACAACGCCTTTTCACATAAAATGTTGTTTTTTACATTTCTTCATACATGAAGATACATCTAAACTAAACATGCTTCCTTTAAAACAATGTACACCAAACAATAGTTATACATAATAATCTAATATATTTAAATAACTTACACATTAATGAGATGGACCAGCCATCCTCGAGGTGAACGGTGATCTTGTGATCTTGCAAAAATTTCTGGTTCCTGACCAGAGCCTTGGCCCATATTGCAAGTAGTTGATACTGTCAAACCTTCACAGGTCCGAGACACATTAAATGTGTGAAATCTGTGCAAAATAAACAACATGCAATCACCATCTAATTAATTAATTTTAACAACAAGCTACAAAAATTGTAATAATAAAAACTTACTTGTTGTTTGGATTGAAGGCCATAGACAATAAATGTAAAAATCTTGGATCATCCAATTTCATGGCACATAGCTTCACTAGTTTCTCACAATTTGCTCTGATGCACTGCTGTATGTTACTTTTCCAAGAAGCCACCGCATCATCAGTTAAGATCTTAGTAAAGGCTAATGTGAGAGCATCATTGTAAAATCGCTGGCAGTAAGGATTATTCACATCTTCACCTGAAAAATATATTTAAAACTATGATGCATTAAGTAACTAGAAAATATTGCACATTTTGTAATACATTTCCAATTATATGGGTATTAACAAGTAGTTATTAATGTTTTATATATTAAATCAACTACCTAAATACATACCATTTACAGCGAGCTCAGTGGCAGCTAAAACAAGTGATTCTAATTCTTGTTCAGGCAAAACTGGTACAATCCATCGAGGATGTGTTATTTTTTCTTCTAGGGCTTTAAGGTCAGCCTCGGGGAATGCCATCTATATTAACATAATAAGTCCAACATTTAATCACATTTATACATTATTTTATCAAAATGATATGAAACTCTTACCTCCCCGGGCATTTGCTCTTGTTCTTTCATTGAAATTGTCATTATTTTTTCATGTCTCTATTCATTGCCGCTTCTAGAAATTTATTCACAGTTAGTTTTATATCTCCTTAAAACTTACATATCATAATGTACTAACACTTAACTACAATATTTCTACTGTTCCAATAACGTAAAATGATTCAGTTTGAGTTTGTAGTAAGTATCGAATTGTAATATTTTATCATTGAATTTCTTAAATATTACAAAGAATTGTTGAGTAATAGTTATTTGTGACATTAAATTTATTATGAATCGATTCTTATAAATGTACACCGCGCAAAAACATGATTTGACTGCTCATCACCTCTAATTATATTCATTTAAATATTTTGTATATCCCATATGTATTCACAATATTATTACATTTATCGAAAATGAGAACAAATGTTGGGAAGAAAACACAATCGATAATTTTGGAGAGAAGATGTAGAGTACCAAAACGATCACTTTCAAATACTTCGCAGCACAAATTAGTTCATTTAAAAATATTCGACTAAATACACCATTATTGATGTATTTTCAAAAGGGGAAAAAAATATAAATTCAAAATATATTTCGGATCAGCCGGCGCGACAAAATGGCGTCATACTTCTAAACAAGGCAGATATTCAAAACAAATTTGAATAAGCGTAGAAATACTATAGAAACCACGAAAATATTACACACATAAAGAAAATTTGTTTTTTACCTTCATCAAACGATTAATTTACGAAAAAGGAATTGAAATTAAAAATACAATGCAAGACACTTTTTGACGTACGAACGAAAATAGATGATGAAAAATATATTGATGAAAGAGAGAACTGGATACAGCCACAGACTACATTGTTTAGGTAATAAAATAACTACAATGCACTGGAACTATTTCTTTATTGTAAAAAAACACAACATAAACTTTCAAATACAATTATCGTTTATTAAACAATTACCCACATACTACCATGTTATTTTGAAAAACGTTATTTAAGTTATAAACATTTATTTTTTACAGATCGCAACATCATCTCTATTTAACAGAAGATTCAGGATTCAGCTCAGAAACAGAAACCAAACCACTGATTATTATAAAAGGACAGTTGGGTGAGCTATAAACTGTGGTATTTTGTGTCCATTTAATTTAAGCCATTTTCGCGCTGATGGTTGCGACTGATGACGGTTATAATCATTAATGTCAAACGGCGCGTTTAATGCAACCTGCCATAGATAAATAATAATAACAATACTGGTACTGAAACCTGCCCAGCGCACATGCTCATATCTATCTGTAGAGAATAGAGATCAGTGGCTTACTTGAAGTTAATTTTTTACTTGTTGAATTTTCATTATAAGTTAAACTAATTTGTATCTTTACATTTTACGTCCTGATCGTATTTAATTAGTTGTTAGCACTTGCTTGTGGCTATAGTAAATAGTTGTAAAAGAATTATTTTTTTAGGTTACTTGAGAATTTGTAAATAGTAGCACATAAATAAGTGTAGTAGTTCTTCGATAAACTATGAATCCCAAGAGTCCAGAAGCTAGAAAACGGGAAGGAGATCCGTTTCATGGTCTTGTTATCGCAAATATAGAAATTCTTGACAACATCGAAAGTAGAAGTGCTTGTCCTAACTGTGGAAAGTCACGAATGTACTTTTGCTACACTTGTTTTGTTCCAGTTTCGCAACTAGTCAGTCGTATACCTACTTGTGCTGTAAGATTACTATTTAATGTCTATACTTACTTGTTATTTCTTCCCTATTTTTTTTTTCATTTTAGTTTAATACAAATTTTTCAGTTACCTATTAAAATTGATATCATTAAACATCGCAGAGAAATTGATGGAAAAAGTACCGCCGCACACGCAGCCGTTTTAGCGCCTGATCAAGTTCGTGTTTATACTTATCCAGAAATACCTGAATATGACATCAAAAATGGTAGAACAGTTTTACTATATCCTGGCGCAGAAGCTGTTTCTGTTTCCAGTCTATTTTCAGGAAAACAACCTTCAGAGACATATTCTCAAAAACTACTTTCACAATTACCCCATGGGTATAATGTTGGTACTTTGATGACTAAAACATTGGAAGATGTAGAAATTTTAGATATATACCATGTAAAACAATGGCCAGTTGACCGTGTTATTTTAATAGACAGTACATGGAATCAAAGTCGTGGTATATATGCAGATGAAAGATTACAAAAACTACCCAAGGTAGTTCTCAAGAAAAGACCATCACAATTTTGGCGCTATCAAAAAGGTAGTCCTCGTTGGTATCTTTCAACAATTGAAGCTCTACATCAGTTATTATTAGAATTACATTTATCTGCATGGGGTCGCAGTGAAACTTATACATCTCATCTCACTTTGCAATATCCAATACATAGGCCACACAACAATGACTCTTATTGTGTGCCTTACTCTGGCCAGTATGATAATTTGCTGTTCTTTTTTAAGTTCTTGCATAAAAAGCTACATAAACTGTATGATTCTGAAAATTTGTTAGCATATAAGCGACCTATGACATAAACTATTTTTTTAATCATTTCTTGTTTTAATTATGTAATTATTTACAAAATTAAAAACGAATTTTGAAGGTATATTTGCATAGTATAAAAAAATATTTTCATTGTAATCATTTGAAACCAAAGTCTCACTCACCACAGTAGTTCAAAATCACTGATTTGCTAAAAAATTTTAAGAAACAACTATAAAATTTGAGATTTTAATAGCAAACAAAAATCATGTATCTGAGGAAGTTGTAAAGTTATAATAAAACTACATATGAATACATGTTATAATTTATATACCTGCATACCATAAGATTAGCATAAACAGCTTTTTAATTAAACTAACAATAAAGTAGTTTTCTGAAAACCATCCAAGATAGTTTTTTTAAATACATACATTTTTAGAGCAGTTTCTCTAAAACAAAAAATCATTAATGCAAGGATATTTACATTGGGCAGATGAAGGCTGAAGCTGTCTGATGAAAGATCTTGAACTATTTTATTCAGGTTCTGGTAAAGGTTAAGTTAATCAAATTAAACCTACCCAAAATCAAAATTAGCAACTTGATTTGAAGATTTATTTAAATATAATAAAACCAGCCGATGCTCGCGACTTCGCCAGCGTGAAATTGAAAATAATAAAAAAATATATCCTATGTTACTTACAGATAAATTATATTTTTAATCTTGAAAGAATTTTTTAAATCAGCCCAGTAGTTTTTACGTTAATTGATTAAATACAAAAAGTGCAAATCTTTCCCCTTTATGATTTTGGTATAGAGGACATGTAAAGTATTAAACATTGTTGTTATTGTCACAATATAAGATATAAAAACGACCCAAATTAAGTTCATAAATCTATATGATTTTTTCATATGTTATTATCATAATACAGAGTGGCTGACTAATAATACTTTAAATTTAAAATCGACATCTACAGCATTTATCTCTATAAAACTCAACATTTTAAATCCACATCCACAATCTAATGGTTATTATATATTTAATCATTACAAGTATTATAATAGTTTTATAAAATTTCCTTATCATAAACAACACATAAAACTATTAAGTCAGTGTCTTTAATAATGTTATTACTGCAATCTAATACACCTTGGATATCAATGTATTTTATTCCAGAACACAAGACATATCCTTTTGTTGAATTAATGGTGTAAAGTATTAAAGGTTTTCTGTAACCTTTAATAGTTTACATCATTCTGCATCTGTTATAGCTTGCGCAAGTCTAACACAAATACATTTCCGTCACTAGCACTAGCACCAACTTTAGTGCCTCGTGAATTCCAGCAAACTTCAAATATACCTCCGGTTCCTTTGTAAGAATGAACCAGGCTGCCAGTTTGTGTTGACCATATGTGTACACATTTATCAAATGATCCACTTGCTAGGAATTTTCCATCGGGTGAAAAAGCAACACTATAAACGGGCTCCGTGTGCTTTGTTAGTGTATGTATGCACACTCCTCTATCAACATCCCATAGGCGAACAGTAGAATCGAAAGATGCACTGGCAAGGATTAAATTCATATTAGGGTTTTGTGTGCCCGGTCCTGTTGGAGACCATTTTATTGTGTAAATTTCTTTTGAATGCGCTTCCAAATCATGAACACAGGTATCTTGCTTCATGGACCAAATCTTTAAGGTTTTGTCATCCGAACATGATGCAAGCAACTGTCCTTGTGGATCCCATTTAATGGCATTCACCTCATTCTGTAATAAATAAATAAGTAAAACAATGATTGCCTGTTATTAATATTTTGTCATTGCTAGAAATGAAATTACGTAATAAATGAATGATTTTAAATGATGTTTTAATATTTTTATACACACGAACTATCGAAAACAAGAACTAAAGATTATTGTATTATTTACACAACATTTAATTAGTAGCCATGTGTAGACATTACTTACAGTGTGACCTTGAAAACTCTTGATTGGTTTATCTGCATGCAATCTGCACACATGAATACATTGATCAGTGGAACAAGATGCAAAAGAATTGTTTGTCTGCCAGTCTACATCAAGGGCAGGTGCTGAATGAAAAGAAAATTGTTGTGTGCATTGTCCCGATGCAGCATCCCAAATTATTGTAGTCTTATCAACCTGGAAATGACAAATTAAAGGACCTTTTAACATTATTTTTTTAAATAAATTTTTTATCTTAATTAAATGTAGTATTATACCCCTGCACTCAAAATGTAGTTTCCTCTTTTGTTCCATTTTAAAGCAAATATTGGCCCTTTGTGTTGACCTAGAGTTGAGGCTAAGGTACCATCAGTAGCCCAAATTCTAGCATAGCCATCATATGATCCAGTTGCCAATAAGTTTCCATCACACTGAAAACAATTTTGTCAGTTCATTCTATGTATAATAAATAAAACATTTACTTTAAGTACATACCATTGAACAAAGTATATATACAAGACAAATAAATATTGACATTTCGTAATCACTATCCCACTTACATTCCAGTCTAAAGATGTAACATCCTTATTGCTGGGTACCTCTGTACCTCCTTTTTGAATACAATGCCTTAATACCAGTTGATTTGGTGTTGTGGTGGGATTATCTGACATGTCCCATATCCTAGAAGTTATAATTTAGCATTCAACAATCTTATTATTCATAGTAAATTTTGATAAAACTGAATTTGCATGAACATATTCTAAAATCTTAGTTAAATTAATGTGGGAAAAAGTGCAAAAAGGGATAATCAAAGGTAAAGAAATCAATTTCTTTGATTTTAATTATAAATGAATAACATCAAATGGGCAACTAAAAGTATTTAACTATAGATTCGGCTTTATTTAAAAAATGCAATGTTTGTTATTTCAAAATGACATTACTATGCATTTAATAAAATTAAAATACCTTGCTGTACTGTCACCAGAGCCACTTGCTAATAAATCTGTACTAGGATTCCATGCACAAATAAATACTTCAGATTCATGACCACTCAGTACAGTTGCCTTACTGGCTGGAATTTCTATTGATTGATCAACATCCATAGTCTCAGGGACAGCAGTTGGTGTTGGTATCCCAGTTGGGGTTGGAGCTGTGGTACATGTCGTTGGTGTCTAAAATAAATATTGTGAAAGAAAATAAAAAAAATTAAATGCCTTGTTTTTTCGTTTTCAATACCATAAATTGAAACAGGTAGTAAGTCGAACATATACTAAGGGAAAAACATGATTTTTCAAAATAGTCTATTGTGTAAGGGAGAAAAGACTGTTGTATAAATGCATTATCAAGCATTTAAGGGTTAAGTGCAGTTACCTTTTTTGACTTGGTTTAATTAATATTTAAAACTTTAAAAGTCATGGTAACAGTGAAATTAACTGGAAATGATAAATTATAACAAACCTATGTAAACAATTTAACATTTATAAGAGACATTGTCATCTAGTGAATATGTAAGTATTATTAAATTATTAGATCACCACCACAATATAACAAACATAGTTGATAAATTTAAACATTTTTACTATATGTGGATTATAAACATTTTAAAGGCGGATAAAACATAGCGATAATATTTTCTTCTACTTCCTTTTGTATTGAGGAGACTTTTATTTTTTTTAACCATGTAGAACAATATTATATCAATCAATACCAAGATTTTTTAAGTATAAATTTAAAGGTATTGACATTTATTGATTCTTAAAGATAATTCTTACCTTAAAAATACCAAAAATGAAAAAAAGATTATTACCGTGTCCGTTTTGATACATACATCGACGCCATTCTGTTCACCACCTGAACTTGGTTCTTTAATGGCTTGCTTTTGAGCATTATGAGCGTTTTGACGATTAGCAACTGCATCAGGTGTAACTGCATCAATTAAACTTAAGCTTTCCGTAAGCCTCGTTTCAGTGCCTAAGATAATAACATAACCATTGAAAGTTAATTAACTCAAAGCAATTGCTTACCATTTTCATACCATTGGTCAGCAAATTTACCATTCTCTCCTATAGTTATTTCTGCTTCTGTATATAATAAACCTTTTTGCAAAATGTTAAGCAAAGCTGCCGGTGGCACGAGGGCACCATTGATATTACTTTGAGAAATATGAGACTCGATGCCAAATGTATATGCAGAATGGTGAAAACCTGTAAGATAAATTATGAAACAATTGTATGTTGCAAAGAAACTTATAACAAATATATAATAAAATGTAATGGTGGCGTCTAAGCTAGTATTTATGTCCAAACAGACCTGATTCTTGTAAATAACGGTAGACAATAAAATTAACTTCGTCGATTGAAAAACTCATTTTTATAATTATCCTTACATATAACACTCTATATTATGGTATTAAATTCGTTTTAATCAATTTGTATCACGTTTCATGATAAATATAAATAATTACGAAGCATTACAAAACTGCAGAAATTCATAGAAATGCTTAGAAATACAGAAATGCGAGAATAATCACAGATAAACTCAAAACCACAGATTCAATATAAACAGTCAAAGAGTAGATAGATGATAAGAATGCATTTTATAGGAAGTCCATGAAATTAGAACACCTCGCCATTTTGCGAAAAACCTATGAAACTAATTTATTGTTACAATTAAAATAATTTCATTAAAAATACGTTTCCATAGCACCAATATATTTTTAGCATTCGGCAGTTTGTGGAAATTAAAATGTCAATTGAAAGTTTTCTTTGTGTGTTTTTTTAATGTTATTCCATGAAAAAATACGATTAAAGTGTTTAGAAGTAGCATAAGTGTTAAGTGAGATTTTTTGAATGTCAGAGATATTTTTATCGCTAAAAGGAACGGTGGGGGGGTCCAGTAATATCATTGGAAAATATATATCATCTTGTGTCTGTTGTAATAAAAATGTGTTACCATTTAGTAACTCAAAAAATTCGCCATTCCCAAGGGGACATAATATGTTTAGTTTTGTAATAAAAAAAATGTTATAATTTAATTGACTTTAGTTGTTTTATTACCTTTTCAGTTAACATCGAAGTGATCGACGCCTTAGCTGTAATGTGTTTCCTGCAACTTGACGCATTGCCGTAATGATATAAAATCAACAAGGATTTTAGTTTTTAACGTGAAATATACACTCAGAAATATTACAAGATACTGGCTGTCTGATGATTTAAAACGCACCTGTCGAACCACTCCGCTGGGCATACCCCATAGTTTGAATTGTGCGTTGATTGTAAATAACAATTAAAATTCTAGATAAATACTTATAAGACAATTTCTATAATGTTAAGGCTATTCCTCTTCTTACTCTTTAAAGAGCATTGCTAAAAGTTTGCTACAAACGTTCCTTAGCTATAGTCTTCTCCCCGACAAACGAATTAAGGACATTTCCTAATTACATTGTAAGGTACAAATACTTACAAGTGAAAGTCCTTTAACAATTAGCGTTTTTGTATTCAAAAGGAAAGAATTTCCCTTTAGGGTGGAAATAATACCTTGCTGGTTACCCTAACTGCTCGCATGCGCCCTCTTGTCAATGTCGAAAATATGCCATAATATCCTTGTAGACCTATACTATTCGTATTTGATATTGTGACGTTTGTGGCATACTCTTTGATATTTATCGTTTTATTTCAATCTTTCATAAATATTAAATGGTTTAGATTGTTTTAAATTCGACAATTGGCTGGTGTAGTGTTTGTCTCATTGATAAAATTAAATGTACAAATGTTTCTAAGGCAATGAATAGATTTATAAATATCAACAATGGAATCAATTTCAAGTAATTTAACAATTCTTCTTAGACAATTGTGCGAAGAATTGTCATCTGCACCAGGTTTGTTTCTTTTTTCAAATGTTTTTGAAATTAGCTTGAGTTTTCACTTTTTTGGTGCAAGTTTATTTATGTTTATGAATATTATAAATGATTATTTTAGAGACTTCGTATATAAAAGAGGCTTAGTATATTTCATTAAATTGTGCACTATATAATTTGTTGAAATTAATTTGTTTTAAATATTATAATAAACATGTTACAGATGCCGCTTATGAATTAGCACTATCGTATTTGACCTCAACTAATGGGAAAGGTAGACCAGTTCAAGATGAGAGGTTGTTGTGTCAAAAAATATACAATCGTCTAGCAAGTATCTCTGCACAAGATGCAGATAAATTCACAGAGTCTTATGCAAAACTAAAAAACTCTGTAAGCATAATTGAAAACTATCACTTTAATTTCTTTTTACCCTTATATTAAGTCAAAAACTGCAGATATTTTCTTGATTTTAAATTACTTTTCAGTTAATTTTAAAGCAGCGAGTATCAATTTTGTCACTCCTAATGTCCCTCTCTGACACTACTCATCAAAATGAATCTACTCAACAACTGTTTCCTGTGCCTAATCTTACTATAGCTGTGAGTATTTATAATCCTTTATTATTTGTTCTCCTTTGTTATTGGAGTTTTCTTCCCCACTATATACCTATAAATTTTTTATTGTTTGTAACCCGTGTAGTTAGTACTTTTATTCTTAGAAATATTCAATTTTCTTATTCAAAAGATTCTTTACAAGTTGTTGTTTAATCTTTTAGAATATCTGTTCTGGATCAAGCAATAGTAAAAGTACAATTGGATCAGTCAGTTGGAGCAGTAATGTTTTAAAACAAGGATCAAGCCAAAGTCTTCCTGAAGACTACAGTAATGCCGCAATAGTATTACAAAGTAATGGTAATAAATAAGTATACTATTGTCTGAAAACTTTTTAGTATTTACATTTAAAGCTAAAGGTTTCTAAATGTCAGTACTGACCTGTGTTATGGGGCATACACCTGTCAGTACCAAAATTTACATATGGTAACACATTAAGAATATATAAAAAATTACCAATAGGCAACTGTTACAAGCTAAAAAGTTGCAGATACTTTGCCTCCCTTTAATGTATGAAAGTTGGGTAAGCAGAGAAGCTAATTCAATGCAATTTTGTCATAATTTAATGATTTGAGCAATAAGTATACTAGGTATACAAATGAATGTATGTGTATAGCGCAACCAAGCGAGCGTGCCTGTGTACGAGATGCTGTGCTGGCAGCTACAGGGGTGCGGACACGCAATGCCCTCGGAGTTTCACGTCCATTACAAATGATGTATGCTCGAGTAGCCCAGTTAGGATTTCTTCATGACCGTCTTAAAGAATTCATTGACCCATCTTCTGGATTGATGCCACAAGGTAATTATTAAAATTCATTATTTAAAAGTTGATGTTTGCCTCTTTATTTGTATTTGTTGAATAGAGATGTCTCTTCTCAGGTTTAATGGGCGAAGGATTAGTTTCGGCTGTACGAGATGAACTTACTGAATACTATCGTAGCATTGCTTTGTTACAATCGCAGGTAAACATATTTTATTTCCATAAGTTGGTTGTAACATTGTCATCTTTATGCCATAAAACGAATTGGATTAACAAACTCTAACCTAAAGGTCAAGTGTGAACGCGGGAACGCCTCGCTTGACCGTTTTTCCACATTTATAATCTTGCCATGTTCCGAGCTGAACATACACTGATGTAATTATGAAAACAGGTATGTGAAGGCGAAGGAGGTGGAGGTACATTGCGTCGGGTGTGCGTGTGGGCACAGGAGCCGTTACATCGGCTCACCTGGTTAGCCAACATGGTTCATACTGCTCATCACAAGAAAGGTGAGTTATAATAAGGATCAATTATGTGTTATTTGTATTGTATTTATTAATTATTATCTTTTTGTATTACGTATGGTACATTATTCTTGGTGCCTCGAGCTGAATGAACAGTTAACATTTTATAAAAATTATTTATATTTGAAATCACAGTGTACATTTGTATATTTTAGGTGGTGAATTAGCATCCTGTATTCATCGGTTCGTGGGTCACGGAGACGAGCGTGTGGCGACCCTTGCGCGACGTCTTCTTACTGCACTCACATATCCACTGCTACTCATGCTGACACGGTGGTTACTTCACGGTATATATTACTTTATCATTTTTTTATAGTAGTATGTGTTTACGGTAATTGTGATTTAAGATCTTAATATTATTATGTTATTATATTTTAGGCGAAATAGAAGACAATTTTAACGAATTCTTTATCGAGAGCAGAAACGGTGTGCCGATAGACAGGATGTGGCATGATAAATATAGAGTAAGGTAACGAAAACTGAACTAATATTGCACTTGGATTATATTTTCCTAATACAGGATGTTTTATAATGGTTTAGTTAGAATGTGTCTGTGAAGTGTTTGTTAGAAGTGAGTGTTTGTGGAGTGCAGGGAGTGGATGGTGCCGTCGTTCATGTTGCGCGAGCAGGCGGCGCAGATCCTGGCGACGGGCAAGAGCGTGGTGTTCATGCGCGAGGCGTGCGCCGACGAGCTGGGGCCCAGCGACCACGCACATCACCTGCAAGCGCTGCTTACCCCACACAACGGTATTAAATACACATAACATTTTGCTTGGTAACGAAATAATTGTCAGTTTTAGGCGAGTTTAGTTTGTCGCTTGTTTTCTTGCCATCGTTCGATTATAAAAAAAATAATGGAAAAAAATATTTAAGCCTATTTAGGTGTAATTATACTAATTGTAGATGAGTTGTTAGGTATGGGCACGGAGGGTGCGGAGAGGGAGTGCGGGCGCGCGTGGTGGGAGGCGGAGGGGCTGCGCGCGGGCGTGGCGGCGGCGCACGCGGCGGCCTCGCAGCGGCTGCTCAGCGCGCTCATCTCGCACCACCACCTGCTGGACCACCTCGCCGCGCACCGCCGCTACCTGCTGCTGGCGCAGGGCGACTTCGTGCACCATCTCATGACACTGCTCCAGTCAGTCATCTCTTTACACATATAACTGAACTCATTGATCCTTTCGCCGAATTTAGATGTGTAATATATTACGCTTTGTTTGACTTTGTAACGCAACGATTTGGTCGCGTTGTGTCTCAGAGAGGAGCTGAACAAGCCGGCGAGCTCGCTGTACGTGCACAACCTGACGTGCACGCTGGAGGCGGCCGTGCGCGCCACCAACGCACAGTTCGAGCCTGCGCACGTCCTCTCCCGCCTACACGTCAATTTATATCCGAATTGTACGTTCATTTAAAGCATATTGCTTCGTATGTTGCATTGCAAGTTATATCGCTAGTCGTTTTGAATATGTAATGTTTGTGTGTTAATTTTGTAAGGCGACGGCCGCGAGGACAGCGGGTGGGACGTGTTCGCGCTGCAGTACCGCGTGGACGGTCCGCTGGGCACGCTGTTCCCGGCGACGTGCGCGGCGCGCTACCGGGCGCTGTTCGCGCAGCTGTGGCGCGTCAAGCGCATCGAGCACGCGCTGCACCGCGCCTGGCGCGACCACATCATACTGCACAAACGGCTCAAGTACATGCCCGGTACGTACTGCAGCCCACTGCACCGGCAGAAGGAGGAGCTTCCGACATGCACACTCATCAGACGAAAGGCGGAATTGCTTCAACTTCACGTCTGACTTCTGTGTGGTCGTGGTGACACCGGACGAGCCGGCACATTCGTGCGAAGAGAGTGTGTACAGCTATGAACAAGTAAGAAGAGATTGTTATGTATGTTGAGTGCAGAGGTGTGGGGTCTGATGCGTCGCGTGTCGTGCCTGCGCGCGGAGGCGCTGCGGCTATGCGGCGCGCTGCAGGAGGCGAGCTGCGTGGGCGCGGAGCCCGCGTGGGCGGAGCTGCTCGCCGCCGCCGCCAGCGGACACCACCTCGACTCGCTGCTGCGCCTGCACCACAACGCGCTCGAAAGGCACTCCATACACGCCATGATACACCACACCACACAGGTACTGCGCATTTCAATAACAGATTATTTGATATGCTATTCCAGATGTTGAATGAGCCTAAAATAACTGGCATGCTCGTATTACTGCACCCTTGATAAGTAATTTTATTAACTGAAATACAAAAGGAGCTGCAGTCATACCTGGGCAATGTGTTGAATGAGACGCTGGCGCTGCGCAGCTTCGAGACGACGCTGCACTCCGGCATCCGCGCAGAGCTCGACCGCCGCGACGCCATCGAACAGCTCAAAGCGGAGAAACTTGCCAGAGGTCAGTGCAAATAAATAAGGTATCGCCACGGTCATGAGCATATCATCTAGACGTTTTATAAAAAGATTTATAAAAGGCTTTACAAAAAAATTCTTAATTTTCTTACTACAAAAACTTCAAGTTAAATCATTTTTTAGGTGATTATGCATTTACTGCTGCGGATGAAGTTCAAGATAAAGAAAAAAGAAAAATATTTCTCCAGTTCCTGGCGAACAGAAAAGCTGATTTAAATGTTTGGGCTAGGACATACAGGTAAGATTAAAAATGTCAAAAAATAAACTTAAATTTTTCTATATGTCCTTACGATGTGAAAATTCTTATACTGTATTGGATTGTATGTATTTTCAGGGGTCATGTGACAACTTTGATACTGAAGTTGGCGCTGCATGCAGAAATATCTCTACAAACGTTGGCGTTCCGACTCGACTACAGTGATTTCTACAAACGAGGTGACGCCAAGCTGCACGAGCCACTCACGTACCAGCACAAACGGCTCAGCGAGATTGGACTTAATTTGGCCAAGGTGAATAAATTGTTAATTAAATAATATAAATGATTACATTGTCTATTTTTTCTTGTAGGAATGTTATGTTATTCAATTCAATATTGTGTTCTATGAAGTATCTGATGGCATCCCAATATAATTGATTATAATAGACTATGTTTGATGCAGAGCAAACTCATGAGACGTCCCACAAAGAAGTGACAAGATGCTTTTACGGAGACATCAACTACGAGTATATGTGCACCGTGGTTGGGCTTCGTATGTGTTCGGACCAATTAACTCGAATAATGAACAATCTCATAAAAACTAATGCCTGTCAGAATGAAAACTAAAGACTAATATTTTTTTTAACTGTGAATCAAATGATTGTATTGTAAATGAGACTATATATATATATGTTATTCAATCCAGTAATAAAATTCTTTTTAATGTACTGTGGTCTTTATTTCATTACTGTCTAGTTGTTCTAGCAAGTTCTAGCAAGTATAGTGAACTGAACTGATGTCCGATTCCTACAGTTTGACGATGTGACGTAGACGATAAGAGGAAGAGATCTGAATGTAAGTATAATAGCAGTGATGAATAAAAATTTGACAAAAATAAGGATAAGCAATTTTTTAATTTAGTTCCAATACTGTAACAGTAACACTAGTCTCAACATCACGCACCCTTTTGTCTTATTGCATTTTCTCAAGAAATGGCCAATAAACAATAACAATAAAAACAATAAACAAAAAGCTATATTTTTTGTAAAGGTAAATTTTTCTATCTTATTGATTCATGGAATTAATCTCATGCTTTTCATCTCTTATTCTGGCAACACAACCTGTGTTAGTGTATACTCTTTGGTTCTGTTTTCCGTTGATTTTATTTTATAAACATAGACATGTGAATGTTTGTGATTTGTTGCGCGTACTTTAACTTTAGTATTTCACTTGTTTTGTCTAGTTAAGTTAAATACACATCATAAAATGGCTTCGTTAAGTGAATTTGAAAGCTTGGACGAAGAAGTAAAAGAACTTCTAGAAAATTATAAATTTAAGAAAGCGACTTTATTTGAGCCATGTACAGTTAAAAATTTTAAAGAATGTTTAATAGGGATATACGAGGTAAAAACTTTTTGTATATTAATGTTGTGGTTTGAGGAATTCTATAAATTATTAATACAATTTCATTAAAGGAATTTGGACTTCTGAACATCAACTACATATTTAATCCGTATATAGATGTTGAAAACGATACCTTAACCACAGAAGCTTTGGTAAAACTTATTAACTCTGTTTGGATTTTATTACGAAACTATAAAAATGTGGCAGAAAAGACAGAGAGACTGGAAGAGCGTAATCATGTTCTGGAAAGTAATAACAGTCAACTTAACGTAAGTATAAAATTATAATTAAACAGATTTGTGTTTTTAATGAATTTTTAAACTACCCTGGTTTATCAAAAGTACTTTCAATCAGTGATAAGTACCCATTTTTTCATTGAACATAATATCTTGGAAAACAAGGTTCATTTCTTTTTTACCAGGCTTCATTGAAAATATATGAAGACTGTTCTATTGGCAACAAAACTATTATCTCTTACATGTCTAGTGCCAGATTGCATTTGTTATATGATAGAATATCTCTCATTTCCAATTACAGAGTATAGTGACTAGATTAAAAGATAAAATAAAATTGGAGAAAAATGAATCAAAAGCCTGTGTTGCATCTGCACAGAGGTTGACTGACCAGTCCAGTGAAATATATAAAAAGTATCTGGACACAAATGCAAAACTTTTACAAGTTACAAAACAAAAAGAGACAACTGAAAGGGCTTTACAAACTAAAATATCAAAATTACAATTGGAAAATAATAAGTTAACAGACAAATTGAGAAATAAATCAGGTAAATTTAATACTATTAGCTTACTCTTCTTTATTTTTTTAAGTGTTTAAAACATAACCAAATTACAGAATCCTACACCCCATGTTCCGAAGTTTGTGATACCACAATTATACAAATAAAGGAACGGGAAAGAAACCAAAGAAAAGTTATAGCTAAGCTTCAAGCAAATAATCAGGAATTATTACATGAAGTACTGGCTTTGAAAGAAGAATTATTGCTGGAAGGCCTTCATAAACCTGGAAGGACAAAATAAAACAAATACTTAATATCTAAAATTTTTTAACAACTATTAATTATTAAAACAACTTGATGACTGTGTCTTACTTACTATTATTACTGCAAATGAAGTTATTTGCGATTGAAATCATTTTTGTTGATTATTATTAATAATATTTACTTATATTGACAGTATTATTTGGCATTATTAAATGTTATTTAAACTATTAGTTAAATAATGTACCTGTTAACTATAAAAAGCACTTGATTGTGATATTATCAATAAATAATTTGTAACTAAAAAAATCTTATCACTCTTAACTTTTTAATCAACTTCTCAATTCATCTGTGAGTTTATTATTTCATTTATCTTAGTTTAAGTACATTTTTTAGTAAAGTTTTAGTGTACCATATTGCCTAAACAGACTAATTTCAGTGACAGAAAAATAATATGAGTTAGGACAGGGTAAAAAATAAAAAAAAAATAACATGGCAAATATCAGTTATTGAGCTATGAAACCACTTTTGTTATAAGACAATGCATTAATAATGTGCTCTTCCAGCCTAAATAAAAATTGTAAGCTGATTTGTAAAAAGGTTTGGTAGGAAGACGCGTACTGAATTAATTATTGAACGCGGCGTGTCTCGTAGTGGGTACTTGTACGCGTCCTAATGCGATGCGACAATAGTAGCGGTGGCGCGTTAGTAATAGCGGCAGACGTCGCCGCGCTTTGCCCAACCGCAATTGAATCACTCCCACTCGACTATAATATATTTGTTGTCATCAGTCCTCATTCAGGCTCGCGAGTGTGCGCATGCGCACGCGTCCGTTTCCAATTAAATTTACCGCGTTATCACAAATGTATCTTAGTGTGTGATAAGATCATTACATCACTGAATGATAAGAATCCTCAAGGACCGATTCGTCTTACCTGTGAGCGTATCATTAAAATTCGATATGAGTTGGCAGTAGCTAAATCGGTGTGTAACAATAGACATTATTATATTTATTATTGTGAACTGTGCGCCGCCGTTTGTTCTATGTGGTGGATATTAACATGGGAACGACGAAGAGGCTAAAGATAACAGTGGTCGGTGACGGTATGGTCGGAAAGACTTGCCTGCTCTACGTGTACACTAGAAATGAATTTCCCGAGGAGTATGTGCCCACGGTGTAAGTAGACGATCGTTTAGTTCGGACTTAACTCGCAGGTGCGGCTGCTGAGGTCAATGGGTCGGCTGCTGAGCGGTGACGGCCCTAACTAAATTAGCGCGTTAGCCGCTGATACCATACCGAATGTATTTATTAGACCGTACCTACAAACTTAATTATTAAAATTAACAGTTAATTTTCATTAATAAATGTCAAAAAAAAAATATACCAAATTTATTTAAGAAACAGATCAACCCTATTCCCTTTTTACTAGATCTTTTAAGCATTTCAATTATCAATTTACATAAATTAAGTCTTGAGCGGCAATCGAACTTAGAACTCACCGTGTAACAAATAATCTAATCACTACGTGTAGGTCGTAAAATTACATGAAATTGTAACATTATAACACGTTTAAAGAGGAAAATCGAAATATATATAAATCACAGGGATCGAAACGTAACCTGTAATGAAACTATTTATTTTAAATTTCCTATTGTAGTCTTTCAGATTACTGTTAATGTTTTTTTGTAAAAAAAATGACGCAGTGTTTATACAACACATTACGTTGAGATAAGAGCGGAAGCTGTGCCGGCAGAAAGTGTAACCACGCCAATAAAAATTAATTTGTTCTCGTCAAAAAATATCCGAGTCTTTCAACACGTCTTAACTTTAATTTCAATTTACCTTAATTTTAAATCATGAGACTACGTGGAATTATTAAATTTATTTGATTGTAAATACATGTATATAAGTTGTTCTACGATGAGTAATTTTTTATGTTTTCGTCATCGTAATACTTAGCTCCTCATGTATTTAACAAGCTGTAGCTAACATGAGTCAGCAATGACTAAAGAATTCAATGTATGCAACTAATATTTAAGTTTAAATTAATCATGAATTATAGTAAAGTACGCTCAGCTTCAAACCACAAATGTTTCAAAGTTATTGACTTGTTTTTGTTGTTCAAATTATAATATTCATAAGTCAGCACTATAATATCAAAATTGTGTTAATAATTATTACTCGTAATAGATCTAAAATGTTGACCAATAAACCAATCGTAATAAAATATATTTATTCGAAAACAGACATTTATGTAAGTTGTCTAGGAATAGTGCTGCCGACTAAGGGATAGGGTGCCATACAATTAGCCGCTGAGCCGCAGATGCTTTTACGTCAAAGTTTCACATAAACGCATTCCTCATCGGAGTTCCGATCGCGTTCACGTGAGAAAATTGCAATTGATCTCAATGTTACTGAAACAACAAAATTGCGATTGTTTGATTTCTCATATATGTTTTGAGTTAAAATTGTAAATGACACAACTACAGAAA
Organism: Papilio polytes; assembly: GCF_000836215.1. Taxonomy (NCBI): domain Eukaryota; kingdom Metazoa; phylum Arthropoda; class Insecta; order Lepidoptera; family Papilionidae; genus Papilio; species Papilio polytes. Next base: position 260,343 of record NW_013525024.1, on the reverse strand, counting down.
GTTTCTTGCAATATCATATCGAGATATAATGTCCTGATAAAAACAATAATACGTAACTATATTTTTATCACATTTCTCGAGAGTCAAGTTAATCGTTTAAGGGCTGTTTGCCACGAAATAACTAAGGACGAACAGTGGTTTTTACTTTGTAATTATTTATTTTACAAATATAAACATGAAGTTAGAACAATTGAACAGTCATTTAACTGTGCGAGTTTTCCCTATCAATATTGTCCTCGGAGTCATTACAAAGGTGCAATATTTATAAAGTCAAATGTGCGTCGCGGTTCGCGGCATTGTTGTATTGTGCATGCGCGTCGTTTCCTCTTTAAGAAACCTCCGCCTACAACGGACTTCCTCGCTATCCATCTCTGTAGCCAATTATTCGATGTCTCAAATAGTTATGAACATGAAACACTCGTACGACGCTGGTTTTAAATCCAGTACGTTAACGATTGTACATATTTGTTCTTTGTTTCCAGATGTAAAAATACAGACACAATTTGTGTATTTAATTATAAATAAACCAACGTTTTAATGTTTTATTATCAAATGATTTTGCTAACATCACTGAAATTAATCAGAAACGATTGATTCAGGTTTGACAACTACGTGGGTCACATCACCGTGGACAATGTTGAGGTGGAGATGGCGCTATGGGACACAGCTGGTCAGGAAGATTACGAGAGACTGAGGCCTTTGTCATATAGTAATGTAAGTACATATATGTTTGTTTATAACGTGTTTGATTACATAATATCTTATGTCATCAACCTTGTTCTGTCTTTACCTTGACCTATAGCCTATAGCCATATTAATTCTTAACTTTAAATAACAAACGCATATGTACGATCACGTACCGTATCTAATATTTATTTCCATTTTAATTAAAATGCTACTAGTTTGTGCTGTATTTATATGTAACATTTTTTGTTAATTACAGACAGACTGTTTCCTCGTGTGCTATTCGGTGGGAAGCAGGTCTTCATATGAAAATGTCATTCACAAGTGGTATCCTGAACTGAAGCACTTCAGTGCGTCTGTGCCCGTAGTTTTAGTAGGTAAGAAAATCTTAGTTAAAATAGTGATAATTGTAGTAAATTTAATAGTTTATGTAGCTGACCGACAAATAAGTAATTGTTGAACTGTGTATTTGTAAACATTAGTCCAATGTGTGTTAATGAGGAAGGACCTAATTGTAATGACTGTAGAAATGTTTATTTTCGCACACAACTTCTCTCCGCCTTCCGTTTTAATGTGACTTTTATTTGTTTACAGTTTCAACTTAATGAAACTCGTTCGCTGGTCGTTAAACCCAGAAATTTATAATGGTTTTAAGGGAACAAAGTCATCAAATTTATATTGACGTAATGCTCTAAATTCCAATAACAAGCATATGTCTTTGTTACAGTATGAACCAAAAAAAATTAATACCTCAAACATCTGCAATTTTTTGTGTCCTTTTTAGTTCATTGCTTTTAAATAGTTATTTGACTTTTAAAAGTTTTTATTTTGTTTCACCTGTCGCTTTGCCTGTCTGTAAGCAAATCTTGTAAGTGAAATTTGACCCTTCCCGGGTTCCATGTGTAATGTAATGAATTTAAACGAAATTATAATAAAAGTTAATCGGTAACACGACGGAGATCCGACAATGTAAAAACAATAGTTACGACAAACCGACTTATCCGAATTTATTATCTCCTTATTCCGGAAGCAGAACATAGACAATGATGTAGATATCCGTTAGGGATTTTCGGTATCATTATTAGAAGTATTTAAAAACTATTGTCTTGTGTAAACCGTTTCGTTTAACTCGACTTTACTTATCGACGCAATGGCAAAGTTAACATTGATTGATTTGTGATTAGCAGTACTATGCTAAATTCTTACATTAAATTAATTAATCAAAAACCAAATTTACGCCTCGATTACATTATTTTCTGGTGTTCGAAGGTGGCAGGTCCCCACTTCATAGCCGTAAGAAAGAATTAAAGTTATTAACGGTATTGAAACCACGCACGTGTCTATTTTGCCAATACTACAGAAAATCTTTAAACATGTTTGGGATTCAAATTGGCAAATTAAACTATTATTACTGAATGCACGCGATGCAGGCGTTAAATATTGATGTGTGGGACGAGTCTGGTTGTGTTATACTACTGTTTAAAGGTACTTAGGTTTCGTTTCCTGTTAGCCTTGATTAGTAAACTGCTAGTTACCGCGAGGTGTATTGTTCGCGCACTAAATGTGTCACTTTGACGTCATTTAATTACGCCCGCTAATTTAATAGTAAACCGTGACGTTGTATTATCTTTTTGTATGATATTCAAACGAACTTAAACATTTTAATGATGAGCAGGATTAAGTGTTACTTAACGCTTGCGTCATGAATTCCAAATTCAGAATTTGTATGGATATCCTTCATAGACAATGTTTCGTATAGTTGTATGAGAAAAAAGTTTTTTTTTTTAAATGGAATAACATTGTGCCTAGTGGAGCTGCATTACAGTCGAGGTTAAAAATAGATCAGAGCTGATCGAGCAAGCTTCCATATTAAAATATCTCTCGAGACTCACCAAGACTAATTCTATCGGATTTTTATCGATCACGTATAACTGGTAACTAATTGTTCGGGATCATACCCTTAAATGGCCAAACTAGCTTGGAATAAGTGTAGAGTAGAAGCGAGGGTTATGGGAATGAGGGGAACGACAACATATTAAATCATCTTCTAAAGTTAGTTTTAAATTAAATAATGGTAACTGAAAAATATTATGTTCTGTACAGAACGAGTACTCGTAGAGCAAAAGGCACTTTTCGTTTCTTAGAATTTTTATCTAATTGCTTCCTTCAATTTCCAACATATGCAATTCTGGGGATTGGCACCGTGTTTACGGTATTTAATTATGCTTTAAGTGCAGATATTAAACTAAAGCAACTTTTCCGTTGTTTGTTCACAAAACAGACGTTTAATCGAAATTATTACTGATTAAAAAAGAGCGAACATTAATTTAATTATTTGAATTTGTGCAGGTCCGATACACGTTATAAAACAGACTTGATTTATATCACGTTTGTGTCTTAAAAACGTAGTGCCCAAGCTATATTGTCTTACGTATTATTTATTGTATATGAATGAAAACCCATGATATGTTTACTTGTATTATGTTACTTTAATATACAGTTTATATTTTTCCTTGTTTTTACATAACCTATTAACCATCGTTTTTCAGCAACGAAAATAGACTTGAGGGCAACAGGCAAAGCGGTTATTACCACGCAAGAGGGGAAAAAATTAAAGAGGAAAATACGGTAAGTCAAAAGACAAAATATATTGACTTAAAAATAACTAATTACATTTTTGTACAACTGCCGGAAAACAGCTAGTTAGGTGCTAGCATGTCACCCCTAATCTAGTGTAGGATTGAGCAGTGGGGACACATGGTGAGCTTGTGATGACTTCAGCAGAAGGAAAATCAACGTTTGTATGTTATCATGGATATTCGTTAAGCCAGGTAATCCCGCCACACAACAGCTCTGCTGTATTCTTTACAATTTGAAATAAGCGCACAAGATCTATGGTATAAACGAAAAGCGAGGCGAGGCAAGGGCGATACATCGCCGCTGCCGCGGGGCGTCGTCGGTCTCTTATCGTGTCGTATTATCGCAAGCTGATAATGACAGAATGTGAAAGGACTACAAACAATAGTTTACAAAACATTTTGAATAAAAGTGCTAATTTAATGTTTACTTATTACTTATATTATACATAATGATTTAAGAAAGATTTAACACGTTCAGTACCACCAAATCGCCTATATGGTTCACTTGCATTCAAAATAATTTAATGAAAACGAGAAAGTAATAGACGATACATTACCCGCATCTTGTTATTCTGAGAGTTTGCTGCTTCCGTTGTTCAAAAATTAATGAACGGTAATATCTTTGCAGAGCTGCTCAACTTGTCGAATGCTCCGCGCTAGAACGAGTCAACATGCACGAGGTTTTCGAGGAAGGAGTCCGCGCTGCCCTGACCAAAAAACCAGTCCACAAACGCACCTGCCAATATCTTTGATTAGTGCATACGAATTTCATTCCAGCCGTATATAAAATCGATCTTGCAGTGTTAATTTATTAAACAAGCATGTGGTGAAAAATGTACAATGATATTTTCTATGAACCAAACTTCATAGAAAGTTTGAACTAAACGAATTGGACAATGCAATCCATACATTATATTTAAAAAATACTGTTCATTTCAAATGTCTGTTGTAAGTAGTATAAGGATTGCACAAATGTAAATAAATAGCTTAAACATATACGATGTATTGATGGTTACACGACCACGATTTAGAGAGGAGTAATAATTTTAGGTACTTTTTTTCTTCTGTTAAGTACTTATGCTTTTCTATGTAAATTATTTTCTTATAAATAGATAATATAAAATTACACATTCGTTTTTGTTTCATTAAATTTCCTTAAGTGCTAAATATTTATCTCTTTTACTTTCACTTTGTCTTCACTACCTTATCCTACACCCGTAAGGTCAGCGCACCGGGTTTCGTTTTCCAAATAGCTCATCACCCGTCATCACAGTCATCCCTTTTACTTTCATTTTTATTATAATCTTGAATGGATAAGATACGAAATTATTATAATAAAGAAAGTCTGGGAGTAGTCCCAGTGGCAGTGAAATTAGGGATTTATGGATTACTAAGGTATGAGACATGTTACAATGAATCACATGGGACATGTAATAAACAAGAACTTTATTAAAGTTAAGTATCATACTAAAAATGGAAACATAATCTTAAACATCCAATCGGGAACAAATTGTACTGCTACAAATAAAATAGTAAGCTTAACCTAACAAATATGCGTCAACGGAATAGACTAGAGGAAAAAATCTTAATATCCACTCGGCAGAAAGTTTCTTGTTGCTTTTGTCAAAAGTAAGTAAAACAGAATATAAATGGCATCTGACAACTTTACTGCCACTGTCACTGTCAATGTCAATTCTGCTGTGGATTTGTGGTTGTGGACAATCGTAATTCATAAAACTAAAAAGCCTATTTTTCATTGGGGTCAACATATTATTGTGATATAATTCAAATTGTTGTTTCTATAAAAATTACTTTGTGTACACGTTGTATACTATACAAAAATTATTGCTTTCTTATTAAATCTCACTTGTTATTTTTCTTGGGTTAGTAAATTCGTATATTCACCATGAAACGAAGCTATGACACTATGAATTCTTCAATAGAGATAAGTTCTTATCGTGATCAACATTTTAAGGTATGATCAGATATCATTTTCATCACAGATTGTGCATTTACAGTTTTTGGAAGCTATATCTATTTTGGTCCATAGGGCTCCCGAAATGAACAAGAAAAGTTACTACGTGCATCGTCAACGTTATACATTGGAAATCTCTCGTTTTATACGACGGAAGAACAAATATATGAATTATTTATGCGTTGCGGGGAACTGAGAAGAGTAATCATGGGTTTAGATAAGTACAAGAAAACACCTTGTGGATTTTGTTTTGTTGAGTATTATGCTAGAGCAGATGCAGAAAATTGTATGAGGTAAGATGATGTTCAAGATAATACACATAAGAGATAATATAAGTTCAGAGTAGCTTATGAAGAAATTTGTTGTAGATACATCAATGGAACAAGATTAGATGACAGAATTATAAGATGTGACTGGGATGCTGGTTTTATAGAAGGGAGACAGTATGGACGTGGAAAAACTGGTGGACAGGTAACATAAAGTTTACATTATTTTTACTTTTTTTTGTTAATTCATCTGTTTAATTTACTTTTGTTCCCTTGTTGGTTTAACAGTTGAGTTCTCCTTACAAATACATTTAAATCATGTTAACATTAGTATTCTGCAAATGTTTCAGGCTATGTGATTACTTATATTTTATTCTATGATTTGATATAAACAATTAATAATAAGGATGTTTTGGGTTTTATTGTCTTTTGACCTGGTACTTTAAGAAGTCAGGAATTATTCTTATCATGTATGAAGACACTGTGTTGCATGATCACATGCCATGTTTGTAGCTTGCAGCTTGTCCGCGCAGATATTACCTAATTGTTTATTTCCTTTATTTGTAGGTGCGAGATGAATACAGAACAGACTATGATGGTGGCAGAGGTGGCTATGGTAAAATTATTGGACAAAAGATAACTCCTAACACATTAGATCGTTGAAATTTATATTTACAACCAACAAGCCACTGTTTTGAAAGACTGTAATTCAAGAATATGTTCATTCAGATTGTAATGAAGTGTGAATAAATAATTTTTTATGTAAACCATTGTATTTTATTCACTGATGTGTCAAAATTTTTTAGATGTGTTGGAGCCATGTGGCAGTTAAACAAGTCTGTACACTCAATATTACTTGAAAATTGATCAATATCAGCATCAAGTGGACAAAATAATAACTAAACTTTAGGATGATTAAAAATTAACCTATGTATTCTATGACCATACAAATATTAAATTTATTTCTAGGTTAGTATTAAATCAAACAATTTGAACTTTTTCAAAGTTTATTGATTTATAAAAGCATACAATATAAAGTGATTACATTAACTTATAACGTAAAGTTTTAAATGCAATAACATTACAATATAAAATAATTTATCAACACTATAAATTTGTTATTCATCATGTTACTGCTTGGCCATATCAAGTTAAGCGCTGCATTTCTAAAAACCTATGTTCAATATTGAACTAAATGTTTAATATTATAGTTTATTAGGTTATACAAAATGTATATAAAACTTCATTTCAAACATTGTATATTTGCAAGTAATGTAAAAATAATATGTACTAAAGTATTTCGTAATTATAGAGATTCACAAATGTGTTGAGATGTGAGTTTATTTGAAACAAATATTACAATTTGTCTAAATCTACATATTTTATTAAACTTTAACATGAAATTTAAACTTTAAGTACATAATTTAAACAATAACATGTAATATATTTAAATATTATATAAATGTGTAAAAACACCAACAAAAGTATAGATTATATGTCTATTGAAACAATTATTAAGCCTTGAGATTTGTAATGAACACAGTAAAAAAGGACACTTTGCACACACAATACAACATTTTGTTATCTTCACAGTTATAAATATTATTTATAATTTGCATACAAAAACTTTCCTTGTCACTCTTAAAATAAATTAAACAGACATCTAAAAAGCTATTGATTATTCCGTATTTTTCAGTTAAAAAGATCATAAAACGACGTGTAAATATAACTGAGATTACCAGATTATTGTGCAATCCTATCATTTTTTCATTATGAATTAAAATAATGGATGGAACTGTATAAATATGTAAACTTTAAACAAGTTTAAAAATAAAAGCATTTCAATTGATACACGTTTAACTTATCCTATTGTCTAAAAGCATCAATAGCTTGCATAAATAAGGCAGTAACAGCAATATAACAAAGCTTTTAAACACCGGGTAATTCAGGCATGAGGTCGAACCACAAAGTTTTGGCTTCGCGGAAATCGTACTGGTTGAGATGTACAATCACCTGCAAAAGTTAGTAATAGAATTAATACTATTATTATAAAAAAAATGAACAGCTTACCCACGATATCTCTGCATTAATTATAATAAATCAAAACTAAAATATTTAGAGTATACCCTCCTTTTAAAATACATTGGTCATTCGTAATTGTCTTGAGTAAAAAATCGTCTGGTAAGCGACCAAACATTTCATCATACATCTTTAACAAGAAAGCGTCAAATAAAACCGTTTGTATACTATAATATTATAAAGAGGTAAGATTTTTGTACGTATTGAAATAACTCAAAAACTATTGTGCCGATTTTAATCGTTCTTTCACTGTTAGAACATAGGCTATATTATTATTTGACGCGGGCGAAGTTGCGAGCAACAGCTAGTATCGATTCATAGTGTTTCCATATCACTTATCAAACAGTTAGAGAGATATCGTGTTGAGAAAT